>NC_056467.1:25827953-26168899 GCF_008729295.1 Plectropomus leopardus
TTACAGTAATCTTCCATGGATAGCCTTCAACATTATGTACCATAACAGCAAATGTATTATCTGTAACTGTTGACATAATGTAGCTGTAATATGCATTGACATGTCGCAACGTTTTGTTTACCGTCATATAGGTTTCTTCATTTTCTCTCTATTTTATCTCTTCATCCATGTATGCCAGCTAACAGGAATTATGTTTGAATCTAATATGATAGAATTGGAGAAAAACAATACTGTGTCAGTGTAATTTAACAGGATCACTCATCCTGAAATGTATCTATGCTTTGCCCGAGTACCATTTTTTTAAATTGCACTGTGTTTTTGAGATGAATGTTGGTGTTATACATTGTGAATGGTCATAAAAGCTTTATTCTCGGTACTTAAAAGTCATGAAAAAGTTCTGAAATTTTGAGAATGTGTAAGAATGAAAGATATTCCCTGATTGTTCAAGTACATTTTTGCCTTTTAGACAAAATGTAAATCAACCATCATTAGAGAGTGCTTTCCCCAACATACCATTAAGCATCCTGTCACTTCGTGATTTATAATCTGACACCACAATTTGGCTTGCCGTCTGATACAAACTCCTAACTGGTGGTTTTTCTATCTATAGTGTCAAATACAAAACTTGAGGAAACATGCGATTGGTTTCAATTCAGCATTAAATCCTCTGGTGGAGATATCGTCATAATCTATGTGTGATATGCTCCAGTAAATCACGGTGCCTCTCAGCTTTCCCCTTTGACTTGAAAGCATTCCTCAGCCTGCTGTTTTGAAGCGATAGGTCATGGCTGCGGTTCATCTTGCTCCTCAGCAGCTCGGGCCGGTAAAGTCAGCTATTTCTCACAGCCTGTTTGTGAGGGCTGCAAATCCATTTCACCTTGTTCTTTTACAGTGCCAACCGCCGCTGCTGCTGCTCCCTCCACCACCCTTCCTCTCTCCCACCCTGTCTCCTTTCTCCTCCTCTTTCCATCTCCCAATGAGTACACATACTTCTTGCTCTTATTCTGAATGGTTTGCTAACCGAACACTCCTGCAGCCCCCTAGGGAAACACAGAGGAGGGGGTGGTGGTTGTGATGACAATCTTGCCTTTTAGCATAATAGGCCTATGGGGACATAAGTGTGGCTCTGCAAGGGGCTGTCCATCCCTCTCTGCTCCTCCAGGAACAAGCCTCACTGCCACTGTTTTGCCATGCTCTCGCTGACACTGTTTGGGCAACACTTTTTTTTCCACACAGCAGGTGAGTCTTTTGTTTTCTGTTTATTTGTGAATCCCCAAATGATAGAAAAACAAATGACAACTCTCTATTTCGCTCTTTCCTCGTCCTCCTTGACGGAGTTGAGAAACTGATATTAAAGGTTGTTTCTGCGTGAGAAGACTTGTTAGGGACCTTTCTGTTGAAATTCTCCAACACTTGATGCCCCCCCAGAAACTCGTCTAAATAAGTTGTGGTCTCGGTTTGCCAGTCAACACTCCCAGTTCATTTTCACTCTGTGACTTCTTCTTCCCATTGAAATGTGCACTGCATTCATTTGAGAATAATGAGACCCTCTTTGCATAGTGTTTTTTTTAAAAGAGGGGTTTCTTGGAAGGAGCCCTAATCTCTTGTACACTCACTTCACATGCACCAGGTTTTACAGGAGCCGATACGCAGCATTTCATTTACTTAATTAGAGAATGTTTCTGTCTGGAATTACACATAACTTTCTGTGTGCAGGATTTTCCTGTTTCTGTCATTGTGCCTGATTTATAAAAAGTATCAGAGTTAGAGTTTGTCCTTGAGGTTGCTTTATCTGCTTCTGTCCTAAAGTGTGTTTTTGTGTATGCTTTTGTGTGTGTGTGTGTGTGTGTGTGTGTGTGTGTGTGTGTGTGTGTGTGTGTTTGCGCATCTCAAGGCCATGATAAAGGCACTGCCAACTGCAGCTTTCTCACAGTAACAGCAAAAACACGCGTGTAAATTTATATAATGTAAGACTGACTTAGACTTCCAGCTAAACAATCTGTTGTTTGACATGACGGGAAGAAAAGAACATGTTGATTGGAGTTAGAAGGTTGTGTGTAGGTTCTGTGTATTTTTGAAGTTTCCTGGTTCAGTTGCACTGTTTGAAAATGTCCTCTGAGGAAAGTCATAGAGGTTGAACACAATGATTATCATCATCTGTCGCAGCACAATAATACAATTGTTTACTTTTCTGTGTACACTCGGAATGTCTCGGACCTGTCCGAGGTGTGTTTTTAAAGAAGGTCTTAATGACGGGGTGAGCGGGATGTTAACCACAGTTGATCAGGGACATCTTCTGCTCTGATGAATGGTGTAGCGTGTAGTAAATCACTGACTGGGGAAGAGCAGTCGGATTCCTCTGTGCAGTGATGTCACCACGATCGTGTGTGAAACAGATCCAGACTTGAACAGCCCAGCCTGAGCCAGGTGCTGAATTTCACAGCAAGCTTCTCGCTGGATGGCACGTAATCGGAACTGGATGTAGAAGCTTTAAACTCTGGTTGTGAGACTTTGACAGTTACAGGACACACAGACGTACGGAAACAGTTTGAGAAGTATGTGTAGTCTGTCTTGTTGTGCATTTTTTACTCTTTGGAATAGTCTTTATGTTTCTGTGCTTGTCAGATGTTTCACATGCCATTCATGTTTTTTTCATTTCTGTTTTTTTTTTTTTTTTTTTTTTTTTTTTTTTTAGGATCAGCTGCTGTGTGGTTTGGATAAAAATGGCCATCCAATACATCAAACACAAGTACCTGTGGATTTATGATATGAATTACTGTAGATAAACAACAATGGAGATTCCAGCTGTGGGGCTTTCGGAGACACATCAGACTTGGACAGGTTCAGGATTACAAAAATTAGCCTTCACAGCGCAGGGGTCGACCTCGGAGAGTTCTGCTCTGTCAGCTAACACCTCCCACAGAGGGGACGATTGTCTCCATGGAACCCAAAGCTCGCTGTTTGAGCTAGATAAGGAAAAGCAAAAGAATTTTGTTTGTGTCTGTCATAACAACATTGAAGTTGTGGAAGCTGTGTGCTTAAAGGAACCTGAACACTCAGTCATTCCTGGCGAAGCACCCCTTGACACAAGTCCACTTGGCTCAGCTCAGCTTCCTGAAGCAGGTACTGTGTCCACAACATGTGGATCAAATGGCAACTGCTGTTCACTTTCTGTTCAGTCAGACCAGGTGGTTCAGAACCGTCTTAGTCTGACTGTAGACTTTAAGAGGCCAATCTTAAATGGACATGCCTGTATACCTCCAGAGGACCTGTCCCCCATCCTCAATCTGGACTTCATGCATACTCAAACTGTTCCTGATTCCAGCCCGAGAGCCATAGATCTCCCGCGCATTGTGAAGCACAAACCAAGCTCCATCACCTTCTCACACTACACCTGTCCCTCCGAAACCAGTGGTTGCGCTTTTGTCAACGAGAGTTCTGACGATGGAGAGTCTTCACTGGAGGATGAAGAGGGGGATGATGATGGTGATGATGATGATGACGATGTGTTCCCAGAGCTGCCTCAGAGCAAAGAGTGTCTTGCCAAAAACAGACAAAGGAGCAAAGACAAAATGAAGAGGAGAGGCACTGTGAGTGCCCGAGCAGAAATCAATCACACGGCCAGAAACTGTGGTTGTGAAGCAGAGGGTGAAATCAGCAGTAAGGAGGTATGCTGTTATTGATTTCAAATCATCCACTTTTACGCATAATTGCCCGTGCATTATAGTATTAATTACATATTAACTAATGTAGCTAGAAATTAGTAAAAAATATTTGGTGGCATGGACTGGAATTTATTTAGTTTTATTTTATCAGTTTTTGTTTGACAGGTACAGCACTTATTGGTCCGCAGAAAATTAACACTGTATGTGTAGAAGTCAGATAGACGACAAAATAAATATGCATAAAATAGTACAGAGCACATTGATGGGGCATCTAAAAGATCAGTGTGTAAGAATTAGATTAGATTAGATTTAGGGGCATCTAGTGGTGAGAATTGCAGATTGCAAGCAGCTGAAACTTTTGATGGTAACTGTATGAATTGCTCAGGAGGATTTTACTAAGAGCCAAATTTAACGCTTCCTCTCCAAAACAAATAGACTTGGTGATTTAAAGTGTTTTATAGTGTTTTTTCTAACATTGCACTACAAGGCTGATGTGAAAACGTATATGGCCCTATGTGGGGCCAGTGTCTGGTTGGTCTGTTCTAGCTTGTCGCAATCTCTATAGACAAGGACCCGCTCCCTGTATATATATATATATATATATATATATATATATATATATATATATATATAAAATATAGCATATTTTATAGCAAGTGATTGTACACTAAATATAACATACTTATTATGTAATATTAACTTTCTGCCAATATCTCCACCTAAATCCTGAAAACTGGACCTTTATGTCAAAAAAATTTAAAAGGAACGTTTTGGAATCCATTACAAATATAGACATGTGAAATGTTCAAATATCTCATGTCAAATTATTACATGCAAAATGTTTTGCATGAAATTACAAAAAGCATGTGAAATTTCCACATCGTGATGTCATTCATTTCACATGTGAAATACCAAAAAACTCCGCCATAGAACCCTTTGTGTGTAATAGCAAATTTATCTGCAAAATACACTAATTGTATTTGACATGTAAGGATTAACAGAAAAAAAGGAAAACTTTTTAGATGCTATAACTGTAGAGACAAAGACAATTCCAATGAAGTTGTAAATAACCCCCAGATAAGTGGATAATTAATCACTTTAGGAAAATGCACTTGTAATGGCATTAATCAGCGTTATTTGGTCAGTTCGAGAAAAAGACCACAGTGAATCCATATTTGCCAGCTCCCAGAAGCTGACATCATCACGCTGTGAGATAATGCAGAGTTGCTGTAAGTGTTTAGGAGTACGCTGTCTTCACATTTGTACTGGTGAAACACAGAGCCAGAAGGAATGCAAACAGCTTTTACTTTCTCTCCACTCCCTCAGCAGTGTTTTGACAAAGCGTATAGCAGGTCGTATTAGCATTGAACTCAACCTTCCATTACTGAACAGCTCACATCTTTAACAAGTCAGGGCACATTGAATCTCTTTTTCACACAACCTCTACCCTGACCTTGTTTGTAACCCCTTTGCCCCTGGTTTTTATTGCCCCTTTAAAGCCTCATAAGAACTTTCATAAATATGTTCAAATCTGTTACATATGTTTTCCGTTACAGCCAGAGGGAACATATCCAATGACACATAACTGTCATCCTTTTCTAAACAGTCTGCAGATAATAGCGGACATGTAAACAGTCTGTGTGTCAGGATGGATGTCGAGGTAATGCCAGCTTTATGTGCACAATAACGCTCTGCTCTGAATGAGTTGTTTTGGAGGAGAGTGGAAGAATGCAGGGAATCCAAGGAGCCTGTTGTTAATGTTATCAAAGGACAGCAGGTCAGTGCTTCTCATGCCGTCACACCACAAGAGCTGTTATCATATGATGAGCCATGTTATGGGATTCGTGTCTTCAATTTCATGTAACTGGCGGGGAGTAAAAAGGGCATTGATTTCACAGAAAAATAGAAGTGAAACCAAGCTGTTTTTGTCATACCACGAACACACGATAGATTATCCAATCACAAAGCCAAACAAATTCTGCAAATTATTGCATACAAGGCCATAAAGGGACAGTTCACTACAAAATCAAAAATACATATTTTTTTCCTCCTACATGTAGTGATCTGTTTTAATGCAAGTTGCAGAGTATTAGAAATATCAGCCATAGAGATGTCTGCCTTATCTTGAATATGATGTAACTAGATGGCACTCAGCTTGTGTTGCTCAGAACGCCAAGAAATACATTTGAAAAACTCATAAATCATGACCCAGTTACTCAAGATAATCTATAGACCTTGTGAGCGGTTTCATGTGTGAACTATTTTCTCTATCACACTACACTTACCAACCGTATCACAGTACAGAGGCAAGCGTGCACCTACTCATGGACAAGAAGCTCGCTACAGTATGAGATGTAAAGATTTTGAGGTCCTCCTCAGCTGAGCTGTAAATGTTAACTAGTTCAGTGATGTTAGGTGAGCAGGCAGTGGATGCATGCTCCTTTCTGCACTGTGATATGTTTGGCAAGTGTAGTTCAGTAGAAAGAAAATAGTTCCTCCTTCAATCTGCTCAAAGCAAGGTCTGTGGATTATCTTGAGTAACAGGGTCATGATGAAAAGGATATTGCTTTTGAGTTTTTCAAAGATATACATTTTTTCTTTTTTTTGGCATTTTGAGCACCACAAACTGAATGCCATGTCATCTGAAAATCACCAAAACAATCTTGACTGATAAAAATCACTACAGGTAATAGGAAAAATATGTATTTTTCATTTTAGGGTGGACTGTCCCTTTAATGGAACTGAAATTGCCACGACAGTAAGGTTAAAGAAAGACATCAAATGAAAACTTTGTTCTTTGTATAAAGTTTTTTTTTATACAAAGAAAAGAGGAATGTTAAATACAAACATTTAAGTTGAGACATCAAATGCTAAATGCAAAGACAAATAAAGACAAAAGCACAAAATATCAAAATTCATCATAAATAGAAAAAATCACAATAGGAGTCTCATTTGTATAAAAATTACACTTGAGCTGCTCCACATTGTTCAAAAATAAAATGAAATATATGAAAAGACAAAATAATGACAGCATAAACACTTATATTCATCATCTATGCATGCATTTGTTTCTGCCAGTCCAAAGTCTGAGAGAGAAAAATAATGATTTTACTTGATGTTTTAGTATAGTTGTTAATACATTGTAAACATCCATCTGTGTTACATTTTGTAAAAATATTCAAGTGGGAGGAAAAGTTAGTGGAATAGCACATAGATGCAGTTGTTAACATTAACCAATTGAGGGCACTGTATGCATAGTGTTTCCACTCAGTGTCATGTCATGACTCCCCCCTGCTTGCATCATTTAGCTCAACTGTGACTAAATGCCCCTAAAAATACACATTTCTTCAGCTATGCTTTCTCCTCTGCAGACATAGCTGTGGCTGTCTTCAGTTGGTGTTTTGCATCGTAGGATATTAAGAGTGTAATTTATTCCTCTTAGTAGCCAGGTAGCCATTGCCCTTTCGCATGACCGCCGCTACATTTGGATACCTCCATGGTGATCTCTGGCACTCTCTGTGGGTGGCGTGGACTAGGCACCGAGCCCAGAGCTCACACACTTAACTCCTCATTTCCATGTCAAAGCCGCTGTGTTGGCGTTCACAATGTGACCAATTTGCGCTGATAAAGTTATAGTCAGCTCACATTTAGTTGTCCCCAGAAGATAACATTAATGCATTTATCTAAAGGATTGACTCATACCAGCTCAGTTGCCATGGTGTGAGGACTTCACACAATCGCCGGGGCCGGATCGAGGGGGAAGAGATGAATCAAGGGTAGTGTCTCACTTGAGCGTCAAGCCCTCTCTGGAATTTGTCTCATTTTAAGTAGAAGTGCCCACATTCCTGAATAGCACCTTGTGGGGCTGTCACTGAAAAGAGACAGTGTGAATTTGTTCCAGATTTGGCTTGAGCATGTGCCAGAATGGGGCATCTGTATGTTGCATTTGTGTTTGTCTGACTCCAGGGGTTAATTAGGAGTCCAGCTCGCAAGATCTCCAGCTTTGTTTATTTCATTTTTTCATACAAAATCCATTTTTAGTCATTTAGAAATATCAAGATTTTTTCACACATATAGTTTAGATTTAAAGAGTATTGTCTAGCTTTTTGCTTTTTATCTGAAGTCTTAAAATCGTGTTTTTCACACACAAACAACCACTGAAGTTAGATATCTTTTAGGATTGGTGTTTGCCATCATAACAGCTTAATTACAGATTTTCAAGTCAATACATATTATCCATCAGTCATGTAAGAAGTACTCAGACCTTTTACTTAAGTAAAATTAGCAACAACACCATGAAGAAATACCTTGTTACAACTAAAACTCCTATATTCAAAATTTAGTGAATGTACAAAAGTATCAACATCAAAATAAATTTAAAGTACCAAAAGTAAAAGTACTTTAAATGCAGATTGGCCAATTTCACAATAGTATATATTATATTACTTTATTGATTATTATATAATTATTGGGTCATTACTTTAATGTTTCAGCTGGAAAAGGTGTAGCTAATAATAATTATAATTACTTTATGTACTGCTGGGTACCTTAACCTATAATAACATATTATGATTTATATTTTGCATTAACAACATAAATCTGCAAAATAACTAATAACCAAAGCTGTCCGATAAAGTAGTGACCTGCATCGTAAAATATTTGTCCCCAAAATGTAGAGGAGTAGAAATATAAAGAGTAATGTAAATGCTAAAATAAAGTACAAGTTCCTCAAAATTGTACCTAAGTAGAGTAGCCTACTTGAGTAAATGTACTTAGTTACTGTCCCCCACTGGTATCCATAGACTCACTTTTGAACAGTTTGGTCAGTCTCTGTCATATTTTTAGTTGTAGGAATTATAATAATAATAATAATAAATAAATAATATGATAACTTTATTTATATAGCACCTTTAAAAACAGAGTTTACAAAGTGCTTTGACAAACAAGGCAAAGCAGAAGTGAGAAAAGTTTCACGCATTAGTAACATGACAAAAAAGAGCCAAAAAGTAATACCAAACTAAAGCCAGACAAACAGGAGAAACAATCACAAAACAGAAATACCAACAGCAAGCCATCCCAGTATGAACAAATGCTGTTTGAAGAGTGTTTGCGGTAAACACAGAATTAATAGTACTTGTAGTAGACTTAAACATTGCCAGAGTAGAATAAAAGTAAAACATTAAATGATAAAAAAAAAAAAAAGATTAATTAAATAAACCAATTAAAAAATAATTAAAATAAGATAAAATAGGATTATTTCTATTTCTATGTAATTAATTAATTTGGATTTGGCAACACTGATCTGCAGATGATAGAGAGGAACTACAGCCACGTCCTTACATTTTCCTTTTTCAGGTCAAAGGTCAATTTGTAAATTATTAGTATGAAACCAACCTTATCAGCACCATTTTACCACAGCTTAGCAGTCATTCAAATACTGTAAGTTAAAAAATATTCGCCATAAAGCATCATGCTAATTGTTATTTACAACATCTATTCCATGTCTGCCTGTCCTGGAAAGAGGGATCCCTCATCATCCTCTGCCGCTCTTCCTGAGGTTTCTTCCTCCTTTTTTCCCCCGTTACAGGGGTTCTTTTTCGGGAGGACAGGGGGATGTCGTATGCTGTAAAGCCCTCTGAGGCAAACTGTGTTTTGTGATAATGGGCTCCATAAATAAAATTCACTTGACTTGACTTAAGTCTTTTTGTGATTCGCAGAAATGTTTCTAATCACAGTATGGGAAAAATCAAACAGATGTCCACACTGCTGACAACTGAAGGTCTCTGTTTCTATAAATAGCAACAGGGGAGTATCTTGTCTTTAATCTGCGATGACACTCACTGGAGAATATCTTGCAAAGATGGAAACAGAAACTGCAAAACTGTGTGGGAGGATTTTCCAGGAATCAGTGCTCATTTCCATGAACTTGTATCATTTTAAAAGGCTTACATGGGGAGGAAAGACTGAGCAAATCCTCATCGAAACTATTCCTTTCTCTATATATAACATGTATAAAAGTCTATGAAGGCCTTTTATGTATTGAGCAGACACAGAGGATTATGTTTACACATACTGATCCCATGTCAAACCTTTTATATTCTCTGGTCAGCACCATGCTTGGAGGGCACACGTAGCAGAGAATGGAAGCTTTATTTTTTCCTCTTGGTGACCTCAGGTGACCCCTCAGGCCTTAGAGGTCAGCAGGAGATTGTCCAGATTTGCGTCATTCCTGAGTAGAAAAAGGCACTTTCTCCCAGTGTTGGGTCAGTCAGCTGACACTGGGAGATCAGCAGGTTGAGTGGACCGTCTGGTGTCTGATCGCTTAATTCCTCTCAATTTAGAGCAAATGTGTCATAAAAAGTTTCAAAGTGCCTTAATTTGTAATATAATTATTCAGAAGGGCTCGTTCATTGAAGATGATTTCCATCTAAACAACTATAAAGGCAATTTGTGACATATGACCTATTTTGACGCATTTCAAGACCTACGTAATTAAATTCATAATTCCATAAACTGAATCATATTTCTTCTACTGTTAGTAATTAGATGGCAAGTTGATTCCAAACACTCTCAAAATAGGTCACAGGGCTGCCTCGTCCTCATTTGGACTCCATGTTCTCTTTACAATTTTTAGTCAACCCACAGTAAATCGATGACAATACTAAAATCAATCTCCTACTTGTTTCAGAAAGTTCATCAAAGCCCATCTAACAGGACTCGCCATGTCAAAGACACTCTGGGGGTTTCCCATCAGAATGTTTATTGACGAGTCCCTTCAACGAAATGATTGTGCTTTGACAGGATTCATGTTATAAATGGAATAATGACTCGATTTAGAAGTGGCCGACTGTAATCGCGGCCCAGTCACACTATTTAGTTTTAATTTGAAAGGAAGGAATTTTAACTGTCTGTGTATGAACCACTGTTAAATTAAGGTGGAGTCAATCTACATTGAAGGACCACTGATTGAAGAGACACTAGCTATTTGTTTTGTCATCCATTGCTTTCTTAGGAGACATTTTAAAGCCTGGAGTTGAGCTTATCACATTCTCTCAGCTGTTTGCAACCAAAAAATTCAAGCAATGTAATATAGCTTGAAGGGATTTAGTCAATTGAGCATGATGGCACAGAGAAAGAGAGATTTGGGGTTTTCCTGGTTCAATTTTTGAATATTTTGATAATTTTATTTACTGGATGGTTATTGTTGATGATCATAAATATTGTAGATTTTTATGCAAAAATTAGTTTTGTGCAAAGATACTGATTGTGTCTGCTAGTTGATATTTAGGTAAAACTTGGCTTTACAGCCGTTGACAGACCAAGCCAATGGTTGACCTGGCCGATGTTGGGCTGTCGGTGGGTATTTGTCGCCCTAGTTTTTGCAGTGTGTCCAGCAACGTTGGCGCTTGTTGGCACTTGTTGGCCTTTGTTGGCTGTTTTTCTGCCTGTTTAGCATGTTGAATCAGCCCTGGAGTTGACAGAGCCCATCGGTGAGAAATATGACTCTTGATTGGCAGTTCAGCTCAGTGCAGGAGAACTACTGGAAATGAGAAAAGTCATTTAAATGCTAAAGTTAAGAGGGCTGAATCAAAAACATCCTATCTTGGGAAAGATTATTTTTTAGCCATTGAGCTCTTTAGCAGAAGTGGTACATAATTTTTTTGTGTTATTAGAAAGTGCACAGTAAGTATAATTTGTTCTTTCAACGTGGGATTGTGTTGTTAATATGCTAACTGGCTAACCAGAGTCTTGAATCCATCCTGTTGGTCTTCTGGTTTCCCTTTTGGAATGATAAATCCAGACTACAGCCGCCTGCTGTGAAGAGTTATTTCCTTTTACGCAGGCGCAGAAGTATTTCTAGTTGGCTGTGGTCTTTGCAGTGTGATCAAACGCAACTTTTTGGTAGAGACACAGGGGTGTGTGAGATGACGCAACAGTTGGCCTTTGCCACCACTTGGCCTTAATGTCCGTATTAAGTATTTATAACCAGTATATAAACCAGTGTTGGCTGAAGTACCTGAAAGCCATGCTGGAGGACAAGTACAGATTTCTTACTAGAAAATGTTGTAGAGGTTAAAGTCACCTATTACATTAATACTTTAGTAGAAGACTTAAAGTGTATGATATTTACTGTACTTGAGTATCAAAAATATTTTTATGATATTAAATGTATTTAAGCATTGAAAGTAAAAGTACATGTAAATGCTGTTAAATAAAAAGCAACTGGTAGGAATTTTGAAAGTTACTTCTTTGTAACATAAACCACTTTAAATCTGAGCGTACAATACACTTGTACAAAAACAAGTTTCTTTTTAAAAATGTAATTTAATTTAAAAAATAAAGGATGAATAGAAAAAAAATCAATTTTGTCCTCCCCTCCTATTTATTCATTCGTCTGTCCGTCCCTTCCTCCCTTCCTTCCCTATTTTGTAAAAAGTAACTAAAATACTGGGAAAAAAGTGGAGTAAAAGTGTGCATTTTATTTGGAAAATGTAGTGGAGTAAAACTGAAAGTTGGCAGAAATATAAAATTTCAACTACAGATAACTTTCAAAAATACCCAAGTGCTATAATGACGTATTGCTACTGCATTACATTACACCACCAATATAAACATGTATTCAATGATTAGTAATACACTGCAGTGTAGATGTCAGCGGATGTGACTGTTTATTTGTGTATTAATCAACAACTCTAACTCCATCTGTGGGCACCCGTAACTGCTGGCTAGTGTATAAAAAGGTCATGATCGATAATATAGGTAAACACAGTTTTAATAAAATTAAATATGCCTTTTTAAGGCTGGATATTAAGGTTGAATTTTTACAAATGCAGTACATTAATAAACTCTTAAATATGCCCTTATAGCTGTGTAGAACTACATTATATTTTAGTATGTGTGTAAACCATTTATCAAATGTTTATGTAATACTAAACTAAACTAAACTAAACTAAACTAAATGCTAAATTAGGGGGCTTAAGCAAAAGTGTTACCATTCTTTTACTTCTTAGAAGAACTGAAGATGAATCTTTCCTGATCCAAAAAGTCAAATTATGGTCAAACTAAGCCTCCTCCTATTGGCCAAATTTCTCAGTTGGCCCTCACTACTGGGCTCACTGCAGACTTCCTGTAGCAGTCATATTCCAGGAGGGGCGTCCTAGGAAATAGATGTTATTACTATGTCAGAAACTTTGGAATGGTCCACTAGAGAAAATTGTCTAGAAAATTCACTCCTTAGTGGTTCTGGGATTTCATTCTGGGATTCATGAAAACAGTCCACAGTGGTGCTGTCCAAGAGTATTTAGCATGTGACCCTCTCCAGGACACTGCAGGACAACAATGTTAATTTATGCTTTGGTGACTGAGGTGTATGCTGCTGATTTATGAGGCCGGACCTCCAGATCCTCAGACGCAGCTCCTGTCTGTGTGAGGATGGTCTATTTATAAACACAGTGTGTCTGGGGAGCAGTGAAAGCCAGAGCAGGGAATTCCATCATGCTCTGTGTGGCACACATGTCTGCATCACTTGTCCTTTGCTCTTTCACCCCGAGACAAGGCAGAAGAGATCACATTTCCATGTGTGGCAGCGGAGCAGTCCACTGATGTAGCGTCTGCAATTTACAAGATGCTTTTTTGGGTTTGCCTGTAATTCTTTTTGGGTTTAGGGCTGTGTGGTAAATTGACAGATGTTTAAACAAGTCTCGAGAGGATGACAGGAAATCACTGGACTAACTAATGAACCTGATTTTACCCCTGATTTCCATTACATACACTGTTGGTATGAAGTCAGATTGAAAAATTAAGTTTTGATTTTGATGAAGTTTAGCTGAAGTGTATAATTAAGACACCAAGCAATTTTGATGAAGCTTTATGTTAACCTCAAATTAATGTCTGGAAACTCTGATATGTGGTCTGTGTGTAGCTTACATGAAAATGTGTGTATGCAAAATGTATGTGTGTAGTTTATGGGATTAAATAAGGGCATGTTTCTGTCTTAAAGGAGCAGTGTGTAGGTTTTAGTGGCACCTAGCAGTGAGGATTACAGATTGCAACCTGTTTAGTCTTCCCATGTGCCAAGTGTGAACTTTCAGTCAGGATTCCTTCAGTGTTCATTATTCAGGAGTTTTTTAGAGAGAGCAATATTATCAGCAGAGGTTTCTTCCTGTCCAAAACAAACGGACCCGTTCATTAAATCCTGTAAAACTGCTGAATAAATCAGTTTCACATTACAAATCAGTGTTTCTCGGACACTGTTCTGCTTCTGAAAATCTAGATAAAATGAGACACAGCATGAACAAAAAACAGATCTTGTGGAAGAAAAAAAACCCTATGAAAATATGGTGAAAATAAAATTTAAAAAAAAGTTAATGGTTTATGTTTTATGTGTTGATAAACACATAAAACATAAACCATTATTTAAAAAAGATTGAAAAGGTTAAATAACTGCTCAAATTTTTTTTAAAAATGCAAACAAAACCCTGAAAATTGGGATAAAACAAACCCCAGATTTGCATATTCTTTGACTCAGCACTCTTGAAGCAGGAGTAGCTTTTCTTTTCTAAAATCTATGCTTCTCGATTGCCCACAGGAGTCTCCACAGGTGAAGTCCCCCTGGTCAGAGTCAATGAGCCAGCTGATGAGGAAACTGGACCAGCTGAATCTAGACATAGAAGAGGCTCTGAGTGCAAACTCCTCCCCTTCCGACACACCCTGCACTGCCCGCAAAAAACAGGTGAGAGTGTGTTCACACAGCCGGGCATCATGACTTCTGCTACGAATGTTAACACAGTACCCTCTAGGGGTTTCGTCCAACAGCGTAGGTTTTTTTTCAACAGTGGGCACATGTGAAACGGGGGATTTCAGAGTCCTCTGCCAGAAAAATTTGAGCGTCCAACACTTAATTTCCTGAATTCTGGGGAAAAAAAATGTATGCACCAACTTGGACATTTTGCCTTTTATACTCTGAATTAACTGCATGTACTCTGCATTATGAAACATCACTTGAACTTTCAGCACCTTGTGGTATGTGTACCGTCATGGTTGGTACTGTACACATTCCTGTGAGGCGTATGCTGCATACTTGGTCATGCTTGTAAACTTCACTGAATCAATTTACTTTGCTCTGTGCAGAAAAAAATCCCGATGGATTATTTGGACCTGTAAGCAACAGGTGTTCACTGGAATATAATGTCCTGCTGACTTTAAAAAATGTACCACATTAGCTTTAGATTCAAACAAGCTCTCTAAAAACAAGCAGTGGTCATCGTTAAAGCCAGCATGTGAAAAGAGATTCAGTATGTTGATCTTCTGTGAGTCGTAAATGTGTCTGTGACTTGTGAGATACGGGGATATACGCTGTCAGCAACACTGTGAGCTTTGTCAGGCTGTCTTATACCGTCCCTCTGACTTGACTGTGTTTTATGATGCAGCTCTCAGATGTGATACTGCAGTGTACAGTGCTTCAGCGGGGTCAGAATGGCGCGGCAGGAACAGACAGCTATTGTGCTTTTGAGGTTGTGACTCTGTTCATAAAAAAAGGGCTCTTCTCATGGTGGCATGTTGCATGAAATATCCCACTGGAGTTAGCATTTGGGAACAAAAGTGCTCTTTCGGGGTCCATATGTATGAAAGGCACAGAGGCGCTATTGTGTTGAAGCAAGTTTATATGATTTGGTCCATTAGGAATGGTTGAGAGAGGCTCACATGCCTCCCAGGCATCTGCATAACCATCCCAGGCATTCACTATGACTTGCTTTAACTAATGACAGGCGACTAGGCAAGACAAGACATCTTCACTGGGATATCTGACAAGGTCATAATCTCTGTCCTCTCAAAAGAAGATCCGCACATACAGGCTCCTTTGTGCGCCTCTGTCAAGCTGAATTGAGAGTGGAGATTTCACTTCCCCAGCAGTTGACCTCAGCCTCTTGTTTTCTTTTCCCCTGGCCACCGTTGAGACCATCCTGTCTGGGTCTGTTGGGCCAGACAGAAACAGACCCACTCTTGATTGTTGTTGTGATGCTGTTGCAGTGGGGTGCTATCTCAAAGACCACGTTGAACCAAGCTCTGAACGGTCGAGTTCTCCAGAGACCAGACGGAGGGGAATGTCCGAGCCAGGACAGGACCTTTGTTCCTCGCAGCGTCTCGATGGGGACAAGAGCAACAACCAAGAAAACGGTACGTTTCTCTGCTTCCTGCTGGCGTCCATAGTTTCTCTGAAATTAGAAATCATAGACGTAGTGCGTAGTATGGACTCTTAACTACGTAAAATTCTGTTGTTCAGTTCTTCTTTAAGGCTAAGAGCTTCTAAATTCCTAACACCACATGGTTGCATGTTTTCGTTTTTCAAATCCGGCTTCAGCTTTTTTGGGTGACTGCCATGACCTGTTTATTTCCTGCATCACAAAGTATCTCTCCCAGCTAATTCAAAGTTCTTCTCCATAGTTGGGAAATTTTCACTATGTCAATCCCAAAATAGCACTTCACAAATCTAAAATGTTCATCAATGGATTATTATTTTGTTTGATTTATAAGAAATAAGTCAAATGAAATAAATTTTTTGATGCTGAAACCTGATGACCGGTCTTATTTGAGCGATACAGTTTACGCTCCTGAAAACTGCTGTATAGGTGTTTTGTGTTGGGTTTTTTTAAATTAAGAAACTGATGGTAAAAAACAATGACTGCATCAGTGAAAGAATGATTTCTTCACTTACAAAATATTTCATCAGCTTTCTTATCAATTTCCTTCACGAATAAAATCGCACTTTATGAAACATACATTACACAATGATGTATTTGACCCATATATCATGATCACAGTGTTGACAGAAGAAAAAAAAAACTTTAGTTGCTCAAGTGGATTTTTTTTAACATAAATTCATCTCTGGTTAGCTGAAATTCTGACACACCTTCTCTGCCCAGCTGCTCTTCCCTCTACATCAGTAAATATTTGTGCTTTGCATAGGGAATAAGGTCAGCTTAGGCATTTTTTAATCGTGGGACTCACTTGTGCTGGACAAAGTATATAAATGTCACAGCCCTAAAGGACAGCCCTATAGGAAACAGACAAGTAAGAGATTTGCAGAATGCATCGCAGCTTTAAATTCGAAGCCTTTCAGCTCGAGCTTTGTGTTGTCTTGATAGCTCTGCAGCAGGGTGATGACAAACAACCTGCTTATATAAGACACTTGCAGCCATGGGTCAGATTTTCTTACACTTTCCAGCTTCATCATCATTTTTCACCATTGTGATATTCAGTTTTGTTTTTGCTATATTTTGCAGTGTTATGATAATACTGAAGGTTTTCGGTTGAGACAGCTGAGCTCCAAAAGTTAAAGAAGATTATTTTGTCTGTGAGCTCTGGGTATTTAAATGAAATGATACTCGTACTTAGATGTGTTACCTACCTATCTTTTTTGTGTAGCCCATAACTAGCCTTTGAAAATGACAGTAATAATAGTAGCTTGAAACTTGGCTCAAGGACAGCTGGGAATTTTCACGTGCTAAAGACGAGTATTTTGGCTGCAGTTTAACCCAGAGTATAATGAGATCACATGTTGCTCAGTGATGAAATGTTTTAGGGTGTTTGATGATTAAATGAGTGACTCATTTCTTTCCAATCATTTTTCCAATTCTAAAATATTACTTGTCATATGCACTATACTACTAATGTTGATATCCTTCTCAGGCAAGTTAAGTTAAGAGATTAGATTTAGGAAAAGTAAGGTTATGATGACATACCTTGAAAAAACTCAAAGTCCAGTGACTTTGAGTTATGTCAAGGTATGTTTCACATGTTCCCATACCCTAGTCTGCTGGGGGGAGGACTCTGTGTTGTTGCAACCTGCCTCCTTACAAGGAGTCCTTCCTTATTCCCATCAGTGCATTGGCTATGTGCAGTGGTAGACAGTAACAAAGTACATTTACTTAATTGCTGTACTTAAGTACAGTTTTTGAGTATTTGTACTTTAATTGCATATTTTTTGTCGGGGAAATGTATTACTTTGACTCCACTACATCCCTTTCTACCTTTTTTTCCCCATTAAAGGGTTTGTTTGGGGGAAGCTTTTCCTTAGTCACTGTGAGGATCTAAGGACGGAGGGATGTCGTATGCTGTAAAGCCCTCTGAGGCAAATTGTAATTTGTGATAATGGGCTTTGTAAATCAAAATGGATTAAACTGAATATATCTCAAAGACAAATATTGCACTACTATGCTACTACATTCCTATGAAGGCTCTTGTTACTTGTTACATTTGCTTTGAAGTCGGTGGATGTTTTTTTTTTTTTTTATGAAATGCAAAAGTCCAAAAAATGCAATCTTACAGTACTGCGTGTGGTTTGTTAGTCGAAGTGGTGTTCTCGTACCTCTACCTCGCACGTGTACTACTCAGATTAAGCAGCTCATTGGTAAAGACAGGTAGAGAGGAGAGGTCATCAGGAGGCAGTTGTATTTGGTTATGCTGTGTTAGTAATGGCTTTAGCAACAGATTGATATGTAGATTCCCCATTAGATCACTCATGGACCTGCCTCCAGTCCATGTTTGAAGTTTTTGAGAGATGCGCCTGACCAGCATTGCTCACAAAGGGAGTGCATTCAATGTGTTCAAGGCGTTAGTCATGTTTGGGGAAAGGTTATGGTTTGGCTTAAAACACCCATGTTTCTTGGAACAAAAGTTTCTGGAAAAGCAGGGATGGTAAAAACACCCAGGATGAGTGGCTCAAACCTTACTGGAAAACTGAAACTAACTGCAGGGAGTGTGTATTTTGGAGCACTGGGACTTCTTTGTGAGTAATGGGGCTTCTGAATTTTGGTTTGTCGGAACAATGGCATTGCACCAGCCTAGCTTCGCATCAAGACTGGAAACATGGGGGAAACAGCTAGCCTAGCTCTGTCCACTGGAAACAAAATCTCCCTATCAGCAACCTAACTCTCCACTAGCAAGAAAATGAACCTATGGCCCAAAATTTCAAACTATTCCTTTAAGGTTGTGCATTTGTTTAGGTATGATGCTACAAACTTTCCAAAACCAGATGAGACAACATGTCAGCAGCTTCTCACATGCACAGAGAATTTTCATCCTGTGATTCTTACATAAGAGCGCTGGAGTCTGTATGAAACTTCTGACAGCAGAGAACGAGAATGCGATACAGACTGAATCATAGTCACAGAGTCTAAGAATAAACAGGCCCAATGTGTGAGCCAGCACAACCTGATTTAACAGGCTGTTATAGCTTTACTGAGAAAAGTTTTATAGAAGTATCTGGTAAAAAAAAATGTTTAGCAACTGCCCGACAACCTTTGACTCCCCCCTGCCTCTGTATGATCTCCAAAAACTGGAATGCACCTCGTATCTCCCTAAATCTGCTGCACATCATGCAGGCGAAGCTAATCTCAGCAGGAATGTGTTGGGTGTTAGATTTAAGATTTTCTCTTGTTGGAGGGAGATATATACATTTTTTTTTGTTGTTTACTCTTCATATCATTAATTACACAATAGCTATATGATGGTATGCAGCTTTTTTCAACAGACCTCAGAACAGCCATTGTTCTCAAATGCAGTTCCAATAGCAATGGGCAAAACAGGAAATTTCCAAGATTTTAAAGTGGTAATGATGGAAATTATAAGTTGATTGATTGAATTGACAACATTGTTTTCACTTGTTATGGAAAAATACCCAACATTTATTTTTTTTATTGAAAATAAATATCTTTGAGATTTTGACCCTTGGTCAGACAAGATAAGCAATGTGAAAACATAATCCTGGGGGCTGAAAAACATTTTATAGACTGAACAATCAGTCAAATAATTAAAAAGCAATAATAGAAACCTTCTTCTTTTACTTTTTGTTTTCTTCTTCCTCTTGTTCTTCACTAAAAATTTTAAAGCAGCAAAAAACGTAGGACCAAATTTAACCAAAATTGGCAGGTTGGTTGCAAATTTTACCCATTCCTCAGACACAAAAACTGACACTCATTGACCTCAGGGTGGCGTTGGAACAATTTTATGTTTTCACAATTATCCTGCAAAAAGATTTTGAATTTATTTGTTTTTCACGAATGGTTAGCCAAAGTCATATCATTGATTAATTCTGTAAAACACATTGCAAACGCATTTTGTATGGTATTTGAAGTATTTCCGGAAAAAAAATATGAATATTTTGCATACATAACCAATAGGATGCATTTCAAGGTGATTGGCAAGGCGATTGTAATAGTGATATAAAATCTCAAGCTTACTTTAACAACAGTTTAACACAAATTATGTGCTTTATCAATATGGTTAATTGACTGAAAGGAGCCTTTCGCTTCCTCTTTGCCTCACAGTCGACCATGCTTCTTGGTTAAAGGGGTATGACTCAACTGCTCAATGATGTGGGACATTGTGGTTGGCTTCTATACATCCAGTCAAATAGGTTTGTGCATTTGGTTGAAGTCAGGTGACAGATATCATAGATCTAGACATCCTGGAAAATCTATGTCCATTGGAATGGACGGGTGATCTGAGTGGGTTAAGACTTGAGACTTATCATATGATCCCAAATGTTGGTTGAATGTTCTTTTCCCCAGACTGAAGGTATAATATCTCATGGCAAAATGATGGCTGTATCTTTTATTTTTTATTTACACTACAGAATGTAAGAAAGATCCAATATCAGTTGAAGTATACAAACAGGAGAGCCAGAGGGATATCACATTAAACAAAGATATTGTAAGACATACATATATCAAGTGTCTTAACAGCCTTTTTGTTAGTAGAGTTGAATCAAGTCATGTTGAATATCGGTTAGAAAAGCAACAATATATGTTTTTTCATTGCTAAACTTACATTTATTGTTAAAATACTTTGCTAGAATCATTACCAGATTAATTATTTTAAAAAAAGTTTTGTTTTCATTTCCGGGGTACTTGAGGAAGCCAAGCAAAACTTTTCCCATAATAATGTCAGGTCTTCAGAGATATGGTCCATGATAAATCTGCAAAGGTCCTTCCAGAATTTATTGGCTTAAAAACAATGCAAAAAAGTAGTAAAACATTTTAGAGTGTTCATCTCAAAAAGAGGAGTTTGTATTTATGTCTTTTTCATATTTCTGCATGTAGTAATTGACAGGGTAGTATTTATGAATAATTTTGAAGGACAGCTCCTTAACTCTATCTGAAAATGAAGTGGTGTTCATAATGTGGCCGTTAGTGATGCTTGGATCATAACTAATGTCATCCCATAAATTATTCACCTGCCTCACCGAAATATTTTTTTTTCCTCCAATTTAGAGACCAGCACCTTGCTGGACATTTCACTCCCACTCTACCAGTCCCTCTAGCCTTTATTGATGCTTAAGAAACAGCTTTGACTCCCTGATCTTGTCTACTTGAGGCTTTTGTTATCTTGACCTTGCTGCTGAGCACAAACTATGGTTGAGGCCAGCTCTTTATTGTGATCTATATGGTTCATAGTGACATATTTGGGTTGAGGATTCCTCCTTTTAATTGGTGTTGACAGAGACAGGCAGAACAGAGGACACGTTGCTCTATCATTTGGACTGACTGGTCCTGTTACTGCCCTGTTGACTCTCAGTCAGGGTGTCATTTGTGCAGGGACAGCAGCCATCATTCACCCACACAGAGCTGTCACTCCATGTAAACATCCTTGTTGGTAAAAGCACAGGCGAGTTGTCCCCCTGAAAGGGACACTTTGCTTCTCCTGCGTGGAGGATGTCACTTTTCCTGACCTGCAACCTTTGACATGTGTCCACCATCTGCGACTGCGATTGGAACGTTTAAAGTGGGTCAGTGCTCGAGATATGCCAGGATGAAATACTTTCTCTTGGCTGCTGAAAAAGAGAGTGATGTCTTCTCGTCTTTGAAGCCTTGTCAAATCGGCACATCTCCTCCGGGGCCCAGCATCTGTTTTTTTTTTTTTTTTTGAGTGCTAATTTTCACAAGTTTATTTCTGAATCTGGGTCTAAAGCCGGTCCTTTGAGACTAACTTATCAGGTCCTCTGCATTTCCCTCTCTTCAAAGACACATGTCGATTTGAAAGCTCTGAGATGATAGTCCTCCCCACTTCTTAAACTAAGCCTTTGAAGTCTGTTACAAAAGTGTTTAGATATGTGATGAAATTCTGCCAGACGTTGCCAAATCTCACAGTCAATAATGAGGGATACATCAGTGGCTGCACCTCACTGTTTTCAGAGGCCCCCGTCACCTCTTCTGTATTTAAACAGAGGTTGAATGCATACACAAGGGCATAAGTCATACTTTTATGACCTGTTTTCCTCATTTCTCCGTTAGGTAAGAGTCAGGGTTGGGATTTTGTGATAACCAAGTGGTTGAGCCACATGGACACCCCTGGTGGTTCATTTCAGTACCCTGCCAGAAATTTCTTGGCGGTTACTCTCTCTATGCTTTAAATCTTCCTCTTCATATGAGTAAATCAAAAATGTACCCCAAAATGCCCACAGTCCTCTGGCCTCATTTGCTATTTGGCCTAAAAGTGTCAAACGCTGTGTTACAAAGATCGTGCACAAACAAAACCACCTGTCCTGTTTAATCCAGCCAGTCAGGTCTTTTTTGTAGTCACAGCAAAGTGGCAGCCATATAGGTCACTCTGCTGCCATGACAACACAGGGGGGCTGCAGTCCTCACGAAACATGCAGTCCACCACTAATTTATTGTGTTGAGTCCAACCTATAAAACCTTTGCAGATATGTTGATAGAAGTTTGAATCAATACCATGTGGGCTGATTGCCAATGGACTGTCACAACGGAGGGTTGACAGTGTTGCAAACAGGCAGGCAGGGCGTTTTTGCAGTGTTTTGTTGTGTTTTAGAGAAATGTGGAAATAGGGCAAGCAAACAAGAATGTAAATCAGACCAGTGGGGCACAGATGGGAAATTGAGGAAAGGGTTGAGCAAGAGAGGGGACTGGTCGAGATCAGGGAGACACTTTCAGTGCTCGGGCCTCTGGTGATGATTTTATTACCCACAAAATGAACCACTGAAGTCAAGATCCTCCGTCACCCTCCTCTTTAAAGCTGTCGTTGGTAACTTTTTTTTTTTTTAAATCATATCAGCTGAAAGTGTTACTATATTCACAAAGCACTAAATGAGACAGATAATCTGTGAAAAGATTCATATTCCTCTGCCTTCTTTATTGCCTTGTAGCATTTCTAACGGCCTTAACTCGTGTTCAATGAAAACAACCAATCAGAGCTGAGGAGTCTCGACGCAGTTGTCAATCATGTAAGTCATGTTATCAGAGCTCGTGAACTGCGGTCAAACTGTCAAACTAAGCAGCACTCCTAAAGTATGAATCTTCATGCATTGGCTATTTCTCACCTAAAATGTTCAGGAACATATTGTAGTGGACTGTTAAGCTGTAAAATGAGAAAGTTGGTGCGACTGGTGGATGTTGCTTGGAGTTGCCTTCATCTGTGTCCAACATGTCATATAGGTCACAAACTTTCTCATTTTACAGCTAAACAGTACACTAAAACATGTCTTCTTAAAACATTTGAGGCAAGAAATAGGCAATGCAGGAACACGATCTTGATTCATATTTGATCGGCGCTGCTTGACAGTTTGACCACAGTTCAAGTAGTGATTGACATTCTTGACAGCTGTGTTAGAGACTCCTTGGCTCTGATGGGTTGTTTTTTGTGCGCCATGGTAGATTCTAGAATCCTATTTGAAGTAGGAGAGGAGAAGAGGAAAGGGGACGTGATTTTTTGTCTTATGTACTTCTTTCAGAATATAGTGACAGTTTAAGCAAATATGACAAAAAGTTATTTTCATAAAGAACTGTATCTGTAAGTGAGAATCATATTTTGATTCGTTTAATTTTGCAGTAACAAGAGATCTGCATCATCCATTTCCTTACAACACCACTTTTTAGTACACCTTAATATCATATCCTTTAATCTTTACCAAGAGATTTAAAGCTTTAAAATTTGGGGACAGCAGGCCGATGAGCAGCAAGGAAGCCTCACCAATTGCAAAATCATGAATACTCTTTATTGATTTTGTCATTACAGCAGTGAACGCACTATTAAAAAATGCAAAGAGACATACTCTATCCCTAAATACAGGGAACTGGGTGTGTGCCTCTGATGGTTTTCACGGCCAAACAATATGAAGTACTTTTCTTAGCTTTTCAGAGTGCAGCTACATTTAAGAAACCAAAGCCAAAAATACAATTTCATTGATGTTGCTCACATCTTTCCTGACCGTACTGCACTTACTGATTGTTTATGATTATTATTATTTCTTTTGTCTCTTAGATTTTCAATAAGATGACCAATGCAGCAGGGGCAGGTAAGGCATTATTCATATTTTCTAACAGCTTTTTAATGTGGTGTGCATAGATTGATTGCTCTCTCAGAGGTTAACACTATCACTTTACATTCATCTCTGGTCTTAAATTCAGGAAGAGTGAGGAGTCTAAAATGTGAGTGTCTTTCTGTCCATCATGGGCTTGTGATCACCTGACTACAGTGCATGCTGGAAAAGCACCCAGTCATCCAAGTAGCAGGTGGAGGAAACGGATGAGTGAATGTGAAAGCAGTAGTAACCAAATGGATATCAAAAAGCTGGATGAATACTAATCTGTATGGCAGAGACTGTTGTTAGACCTCAGCACACTTTGCAAGCATATTTATATCTTATTACGCTGAATATAATGTGATTGCATTCACCAGTATTGAAAAATGTGTATGCTCAAAGCAGTCTTTGCACTGATTTTAGGGTGTAGATGTTTCTTTCTAATTTCTGTTCATTTCAACTAACTGAATGAGCACTAAATTCTGCATTTCACATCATTTTTGTTCACTAGGCAGTTATGTTAGAAATGTGGAAACAAAATGAACCTTTATGCTGAAATGTAGACTTTAGATATGAGTGCCTTTTCTTTCACACATACTGAGCCTAATAATCTTTTATGTGCTTGACAAAATTTTATGTCTGTATCAGTTTTAAATCTTAAAAGAATCTGTTCAGTCTCTGTACAGTCCATGCTGCTGTGCTGCTGTCTGGCACATCATGAAATCCTCACTGCTAGTTGATCCTGCACTGTGTCCTGGCTTGCATGGTGGCACGCCTCAGACAATGTTACTAAGACTGACAGCCACAGGTGTCTGCAAGCTCCCTCCAAGCCGCTGTCTTGAGAATGTCTATATTTTAAAGGCCTTCTATATGTTAGTCACTTGCCGGGATGCAGTTAAAATTAGGCGGCGTGCCAGATTATTGTTTCTGTTTTGCTGAGGGGAAATATTTGGCCTGGTGTGATGTGGCCCTTGGGGGGCAGCTGCGGGATTTGGGTAGATGCCATTTTAGGCTCAGGTTGCACTCTCACATGACCTCTGTTGTGCATGACGGTAACGCAGAGGTGGGCATTATGGTCTGGAAAAATTCCATGTCAGTTTTATGCAGCAGTTAAGTAATGTGTGGTCGATGAGATATGCGCTGTGACTGATCACTGGTCGCTCCTAACTGGAATTCTTGGAAACCTGAGAGTGAGACCACCATGAATAACATCAACAAGTTTGTCAACACGGCTATGAGATTCTGCTCAAATACATTTATCATTGTATTTTTCCATAGCAAGCTGCATATGAAGCCATATTTTAGGTGGTTGTCTTGGCTGAAAAAACCAGACCAGAGACAGTGTAACTGTCAAATTCATTTAGTCATCAAGTTAATGAAATTAATATGAGGTTTCAACTGGAATCTGATAATAAAACAACTTTGCGGAGAATGATGAATGTCGTAAAAAGGACAAAGCTGGCAGAGAGTCAGACACATTAGGTGCGATATTCCCTGTTTGTATTTTACAGCTGCGGAGACCTCTTTTATGACACGGATACGAGTTGGCCAGATGGTTCTCAGTATCGTCCATAACAACACTGTCCACCTCATTAAAATGACATTGTCCAGAAGAGGAAAGCACATTCTTTGAGTCCAGATCCAAAATAGCAAACAGCAGTGAACAGGCCCGTTGGTATTCTGTGCTATAAATGTGCAGTGTCTTTTTATAAGTGCATTAGCATTCATTAAACAAGCATTTAAAGAAGTTATGTAACAAATCCATTTATAATCTTAAGTGTTCACTAAACCAGAAACATGTTTTTTTGCAAGCTCACAGTTTACACTTAAGACATGTGGACATTTTCTTTTTTCTACTGCTTAGACAGACTATTTTTATGAAAAGACCATCATTCCAGCAATGACATGCCTCCGTAATGAGCAGAATACCCTGTAGGAGTCACTAGTGAGTTTTCACAACTTTCTTTTGTTTTCATTTCACTCATCCCTGCAGTGCCTTTAACAGCCTTGAATTCTGCTAAAGAATGGCTGCTGTTGGTCTCACAGTCATCACTGATAATAAGTAGTGCACTATTTAGGATTGAGAAAATGAGCAGCAATGTCAAAAATAGTTTGGGGGATTTCAAAACTCTTTCTACTTGTTTATATTCGTTTAAGATCATGTAAGGAATTAATGGAAAAAAGCACCAGACCTTTTAGCCCTCTTGAGTTGTTGTTTTGTTTTTCCTGAGGCAAAAAACAAAACCCAGAGCTCCATCTGAAAGCCGCATATGGATGTGCTCAGAGAAGATTTGGTCTATGGAGGAGGAAGAAAAACCTTAATCCTCCTTCTCAAATGTTTATTTTCTGAAGGCATTACTCAACGTTTATAGGGCATTTTTCAAGTCTTGAGTAGATGATGGGCCAGAAGTGCCTTATTCCCTCTCACACAGCATAATTTGTATGGAAATCTGTTCCCTACAGTCTCTTTAATTGCAGCATGGAAATTAATGGCTTCCTCTGGTGAGAGGAGGCAGCTATGTTCATCCTCAAAACCCTGCTGCCTTAACTGACATTAATCACAGAATTAATGAATCCGCAGTGACACTGTAACGCTGAGAGCTGCACATCCAGCCAGGTTTCTGTCAGAGGTACAGTACAGATAAGGAGGATGAAGCTGCATTTATCTGTCTGGCCTGAGACATGTGTTTAGTGGGCAGACATGAGATTTTGTGGTGGATATAGTTGTGATTTTGTGCACAGCTAATGTATATTTTGTTTTAGTATTTGTGTTTTACTGTAAAATAAAGATTGCAGTGGAGAGGTTAGATAAACAGAGAGACTGACAGGGTCCAAGGAGTAGCAGTTATGCAGAACACACTGACTTTTCACTTGCATAAATAAATGGTCTTGAGCTTTGTTATGATAAACATCACCTTCCCAAATGCCAGTCTGAGGGAAAATGACACAAGTGAGGCTTAAACACCACTCTGTGGCCCAGAACTGTCAGGCCGAGGCTTCCCACTCTGAGCTTTGAAACAGACGATCTCTGTGCATTTACACAGTTCCTCTCTCTGAATAAATATGCTAATCTACTCTCAATGTGGAAATCTCCTGCTACTGATTATAAGAAAAACAAAGAGGAAACTGTGAATCCCTTGGAGACTTCTCTCTATTTGTAAGGAAAGAAACGTAAAGCCCTATGTCCCTCACACACTGGTGTGAATGACTCCCAGGAAAAGCTGTAGAAAAAAGGGGAAAAAGGATGTTTTGAGTGTTTTTATGCCGCTATTTCTTCCTTCACTGATAGTGTTAAATGCCACCTGATGATTGATTCCCAAATGCAGCCTTGCTGCTTTTATTGATTCTGATTTCAGAGTTGTCTGTTGTCTGTTGACTGTTTTAGCACTAAGAGAAGTGTCTTTGGCATGTGCTCTAGACTATGAAAGTAAGATGAAGTAAACAGTGAATGTGTGGAATGTAAAGCCAGAGAAATGTGTAAATCTAGAGCCCCTAAGCAGCAAATGTTTGTAGTTAAATATAAATGGTATTATTGGGATTCTTTTTTGTGTTTTGTTTTGGCAATATTCTGGTGATGAGCAGTATTAACCAAATCAAGTATTTATTTACAATAGCTTCTGTAAGAAAGCCCTTACTGACAGGGATTTGAAGCCCTTATATCAAAAACACCAGACTCCATTAATTTTTTTTCTTTTTTTTTAAAACCATTAAAACCATTTTAAAACCTTTAAAACCATTTTTTTAAACCATAGAGAGCAGTATGAAGGTCAATGAAAATGTTATTTCTTTTTTATATCTCCCATTCAGTCTCTCCCTTAAACTCGGTGCCACCTAAATTTAAAATAATGCTTGAGTGCCGCTAGGATAGAGACAGACTGTAGTTTGTGGTGAACTGTCACTGCATCGCACTGGCAAAGGGACAAAAGATGGAGCATCCAGGTTTCATATTCCAATCACCGCCAGTTGGAGCTGAGGTCGACAAATAGCCGTGACTACTGCAGAGTCATTTGTCCTGGAAGTGAATGCTGATTATAAACTCTCCCACTGAAGACAAAAGCCAGATGTTGGTGGGTGTTAGTGGTTTTTTCGTGGGATATACCTGTTCAGTTTTCTGCTGTTCTTATTTCCAGTGACTCAAAACTGTATTTATTTATTTGAAACATCATCACTTTTTTCTTTTTTCTGTTTTTTTTTTAATTTACCAGCCTTTTAGATGTGACTTCGCAGTATGAGAAATATATATACTATAAGCTCTGTCTTAATGTGAAATCACTCCTCTGTGGACCTCAGTGAGTATACACTACCATATAAATCACCACTCTAGCTATAGATGGGTCACCAGTGGGTATTATATAATGCCTATCGCTGCTAATGCATTACAGCAGGGTTGTCTTATTTGTTTTTGACGACTGCTTGTTCACCAGCTGCTCTCAGAGCCTGGCCCTTCAGTCTCACCCGGGGTCACTGCCTGCTGGTGGAGGCTGACTGTGACCTCGAGCAGCTGCAGTGTCTCTCTTTCTCTCTCTCTGGAGGCATGTTGGAGACCTAATATACACATCACAAACGCTTCATGGCCACAAATAAAGAAATATGAAACAGCCTGGCACCTACGCATAACATGTACAACAAGATAAGGGGCCTTGATGGTAGAAAACTTAAAATCATATGTGGCTTTAGATGTTTTGAGCTGTAAGCAAGATTATTAACTCTGTTGATATTTATTGGTCTCTAAAAAGATTCTGACCACAGAACTGTTTTTATTGTGAAATTTTTTTTTACTGTGACAGAGAATGTCCAAACTTAGCTAAGTGTCACATAGTCCCAAAGGAGAGGCCATAGGGTTTCACAGGAATAGATCATTTTAGAAGAAATGTGCTGTTTTCCCACTTTTCCAAAACCAGATTCATTTATTTATGTGCTGCTCAGAGTTTAAGTTTCAGTTCATCCAAAAGATGTTGAATGGGGTTCAGGCTAGGCGCTGTGGAGGCCAGTCAAATTTTCTCACTACAAAGTTGGGGAAAAAAAACATAAACCTGAAAGTGCCTTCCCAAACTTTTGCCACACACCATTGTCTAAAATATCATCGACGGCTGTATCAGTCAGATTTCTCTTAATTTGAATGTATGTCCACATATAGTCATATATAGTTGAATACAATGTAAACATAATTTGACCTTTTTTTGTGGCTGGTGGCACCTTTTGATTCATCAATCAAATACGAAAAATTACATGATATAACCTGGAAAATTAAATTAGTGACAGACCAACTGTCCCTCTTTGGAAGTTTTCAGGAATATTTTTGTACTTAAGCAGAGCTATTAAAGATTTCAGCAATTGAGAAGCCATTGTTCATTTCACTGTGCAGTGTACCTTTAGGCTGCATGCAAATACACAAATAAGACACTAGTAGGTCTGGTAAATTTTGGGTAAACAGGGAGAAAAATTAGAATTTGACAAGAACCAATGTATCCTTTGAAGGCAGAGGAAACAATGGCTGTGTTAACATGCACACCAATTTTCCACTATTATTCCAAATACTACAATATTCTGAATTTTATGCGGGTCATGTGAACAGCATTTTTCGTTTGGATATTCCAAATTAGGCCTTTTTGTCGAATTTAGCATCTTCTGATTGAGATATGTGAAACATGCTGATATTATTTGGGTTTTAGGTGCATTTTTTTGGATATGTGTACAGGGCATTGAAAGTTTGTGTCTCAGTTGGGGGTTTACCACAGTTTGTGACACATGACCTATTGCATGTTTACAATCAGCTTTTTGCATTGAAGATACATGGATAGCTGCAGACAAATTCTGTCTGAAGCCTTCAGGTCATGCCAAACCACGCACACCAACAGTACAAGACAAACCCACCAATGCGACGGTTGTTTGAATCCTGCGCAACGTTGAAGTGAATAAATATGAGAACAAGGCAAAAACAGAAACAGAAAATATTTTGCTTTAAAAGTTGTCAATATATTTTAGCCACGGCTAAGAGTCATGAGATAAATGGCATAACACAGGACGTTTTAATCTTGGAGGAAAATTCAATGAATCTCCTACCTCTATATAGTATGTCACCCCAAACAATGTGTGGTGCATTAGAGGTGGCTTCAGTATTGAGAAGAACAGAAGAAGCACATATTTTCCACCACGATGTTTGAGCATGGTGAAGCATTTTCATGTGCTCTTTGACCATTTAAAGACAGGCCTGTTCATTGTGAAATGCCTTGATTTAAAGCCTGCATATAACTGCAGGAAAATTCATTTTCTTGAGATTGCACCGTTATTTTTGCTCCCCGCCTGTCTGTTGCCTAACAGGTGCCAGATCAGTGACATCATGCGCTAAATTTATAAGCAAGTCGTCATTTGTAGAGCCAGCTCAGACTATAAAGGGTGCTGCTGGCATGACGAGTGCATGAAAAATTCCACACATGGAAAGATGGAAAATGACTTGTGGTTTCCTGAGTGCAGAGGCCAGCTCGGCTGTTTGACAGGGAAAGGGAGGGAAAGAAGAAGCCTGGTAGTATTTCTAGACTTTTCTTTGTGTATATAGTAATTTGTCAAGGTTGTGAAAACATTAGAGCAACTATTTGGTTAACACACACTGAAATCTTTTTACATTTTTATAGCAATTTCAACATTTTCATTGCAATTATTGTAGACATCGTGAATAAAAAAAACTCCTAATACCATTTAATAATGTCTTTAAGGGCCTTTTAAAGAATGAGATTATGTTCAACAATCCCCATCATGTTTGTGCATAATTTATTGCAAGTATAAATCTTCTGGTTTGATCTTGTCGTGCGATGTGTGTGTTCACAGAAACAATATTATCTGCCAGTTTTATGCTCTTCAGCAAGAGAAAAACGGGTTCTGATGCCCAGTTATACCCACACTGCTAATTAGAAAAGAAGCAATAAATCCTTTTGGGGAAAACTTCCTCCAAACGACCAAGGTGAGAGTGTTTTCTGTCCATGTTGGTGTGTGTGTGTGTGTGTGTGTGTGTGTGTGTGTGTGTGCGTGCGCGTGCGTGCGTGCGTGCGTGCGTGCGTGTGTGTGTGTGTGTTCTCAGGAATTTAGGCCTGGGTTTTGTAAACGAAGTGGAGGGAGACATGGGCGGCCGTGTCAGGATGCAGGCGGACAGGCGCTGCGTGTGTAAGTGTGTGTGTGAAGCAACACAAAAGCTTACAGGTTGGTCCAGCACTCAGCTGCCAACTGAGACGAAAGGCAGAAAAGAGATTTAGGAGGTAATGAGCCAAGACGGGCCACACTACTTTGGGATCCTGCACAAGGATGTAGCGACAAAACAGTCAACAGGCTCAAGTCCTGTTATCCCATTTTGTGTATGTGTGAGTGTGCACACCTCTCATATGAATGCTCACCACTCTGCGGGAAATACATCCAAACAATGACTGCATTCTCATCTGAAGCTTTATCAAGTCTGGTGCTCCACTTTGTAGCTTCCTCAGTGCTCCTACACACACACACACCCTCACTCACACACTCACAGTTTCCAAGCCAAGAACATTTCCGCAGGGTCGGTTTAGATACAGTTACCACATTGGCCTCCCAAATTTCCCACATAAACCACAAAGTTTCCAGATGTTGCAGGGAGGCAAAAAGTCTGCGCCTCCGCTGGGCCTGCAGCGCTCTCCTCCCAATCCTCGGCTTGGCCAAGCGCGTGGCACGGCTCACACCAAACACTGTGTCCTTCGGCACTGAAGCACGGCTGCGTGTAGCCATGCTGCTGGAGATTTACATAGCTGTGCACTTCCACCTGTACCCAGATAACAAAAAAAACACAGCGCAGCATTAAAAGAGGCTCTGTCCCAGGGCAGTGTAGCACTGCAGCTTTCTTGTGGTTTCAGACCTGATTAAATAATTTGGCTCAGTAATCAAAGAGCAATAGCAGGCAGAGGCAGAGCAGACTTCCTGTATCCTTTCTGCTCTCTGGCTCAGCGACTTTAAAAGTTAACGGCCCACCAGGACCTGTTTGTGTCTCAGCTTGAAAACAATACCTGCACTGTAACTCCAGCTTATTGTGGCTGATGAGCTGAGCAGAGTTGTTGAACAGTGAGTACAAACATGCACCATATATAAAACTAATAATTAAAGTGCTGATGTTTTTGAGAGACAATGAAAGCTTTTTTATTAGAGCTGAAGCATAGAAGAACTATTTATTTTCCCTTTTTGTTCAAAAATTGTTTTCGTCCGTGTTGCTAACATAACCCAGCTTTGTAAACATGTTGTCTGAGAACACTGTAAGTGTTCACACAGATGTTGATAGCAGTTTGCTTTCTATTAAACTGAAATGTTTTGCATAATTCTGTTGTGAATTGAAGTGTAATGTGCTGAACCTTATGAGAAAAAAATTAAATGATTTCAAATGGGCCTCTATAGCCACGTTACCATCAAACACTTTGGGTATAGTATCTTTTAAAAAGGTGGGTAACCTGTATGGACATGTATCTACACATAAGATCTGTTCAGCGTTTCCAACACAGACAGTACACTCCAGGCCCTGACACACCGAGCTGACGGCTGGCCGTCAGTCAATGTTGGGCTGCTGTCCTAGTCCCTGCAACATGTCCCTCACTTCTGCTGATTCAGCATGTTGAATTGGCAAATGCAACAGTGGAGCCTGTTGGTGAATGAAATCCCTCTGATTGGCAGTTCAGCTCAGTGCATGAGAAGAGAAATGGAAGTGAGGAAAGTAAACAAATGCCTAAGGCTACATCCACTTGTTGTATAAGGTGAGATTATTTTTCTTCATTTTTCTGGAGCGCAGTTTTATCCGCAATTCGCATAAGCCGGTTGAAATTCATTATGATTTTTTTAAGCACTTTAAGAGGAATAGTGGTTACAGTCCACTGTAGTTTGAGCAAGAGTGTTGATTCTCTCCTGACTTATCAATGGACTGCAGTGTTTTTTGCTCCACCTGTTAGTATCGGATCACTATGCTGGTTCCTCAACAGTGGGGTGACAAAAAAGAATAAAAGGGTACTGAAGGGAAAGGATCTGTTGGTAACATTCACAACTATTGTCAATAGAAACACAAACATAACCTTTCTAATGTGTAACAAACTGAAATCAACCGGGCTGCTTGGTGGAAACAAAGCTTTTATGTCAGATATTTGTCGTAGGAAGGGGAACTACAAGCCCTACTGTAGGTTTGATTTTAAGACACTGCCATTTTCTCTTTTGCTCTTTGTAAGACTCTTAACTCTGGTTTCTCTCTTGGGGACAACGCTCATCCTGAAATGTAAACATCAACTTCCTGTTTGAATCTGCTTCATGGAGGCTAATGTCATGGTACAGTATATTGTAAGCTGTGAATTATGAAGAGTTGTCCTGTCAGCTGTATTTAGTAGCTATTGCTGTGAAGATGCCTTAGAGCCAAACTCCCCATTTCTGCATTTCACATCGCCAGACAGGTGATGGAAATTAGTCCCTGGTGAAAAAGAGACTTAAAACAGCCTGAAAATGACTTAAAATTAATAAAACATGAGCTTGTTTTACATCCACCACCTCTGTGAGAAAAAGGGTGAAATGGAGGCAGTGTGAGTGATTGAGAGAGAAATGTACCTCTGTGATTAGATCCTCATTGCTCTAATAGAATCCAGGTGCTGGACAGCGGTGTAAATGTTTTCCCATGCATTTTTGTGGGCAACGCAGCTTTAACAGATTCAGACGTGACAGCATTACATGCTTTGTCATTCAATGAAACAATAGCCACGTACGCTTGTCATGCCAGTTTTACATTCTTCAGGCCTCTTTATACAAACTTTGACCCCTGCCAGCCCTCACTTCTACAAGTTTTTATAAAACTTAAGCAATCTTTTCTGTGTTTCAACTTTTATTTCACTCAGTGTTGTAGTTAAATACAAAAAGTATGTATGTCTAGGTGGGTGGATAGATAGATAGATAGATAGATAGATAGATATTACAGAAATAATGTACAATGTAATTGAAACACCAAAAAAATCAGAACATGTCGCAAATTGTGTATGTAATGCACAACACAGAAAGGGATAAAACATCGAATGGTACAACCATAACAAAAGGGTAGCTCAGACAATCAATGTAGAGCTTTGGACATGTCTTGAATGCATCCTGGTGTAAATACACCAGAAGATTAGTATTGTAAATCGCACATTTTCTGCCCAAGAGAGTTCAAGACATACTAAGTGGAAAGGGAGGTCCCACTGAATACTTGCAGCTTTAGCCTGTTGAAGTTGTTTTATTCTGAAATATTTGCATTTTTAAAACGGAATACATATTTCCTGTATGTTCTTGTTCTTTTTCATCAGAGAAACGACTGAGAAATAACTATGTATGATCATTGTAACTTTGCTAAAATAACAAAGTTGGCCTTAGACTTTTTCACAGTACTGTAATTAATTATCTGTTTGGGAATTAATGATTCTATCAAGAACAAACTCCTTTAAAGGAAGAAACCATGACGTTACAACACACGGCCCTCTAAGAAAACAGAATTAGTGGCCACTTTAATGGATTGGGACCAAAGTCAGCTCCTCCTTCCCCGACCCCATAATCTAAACCCAGATATACACCACATGTGTGGCTCCTCTGGAAAAATGAACTCAACTTGGGAATATATGGTCAGGAAATTTATAGCACATGCCTGGGACGAGCCCTGAGGGGCCGGGGTGGAGGTGGAGTGGAGATCTCCCCTCTCCCCAAGCCTTGTTTCCATTAAGGCTGGGAAGAGCAATCTCCCAGACTATTCAAGGGGGCCTGGTGTAAGACCTCCTGGCCAACAGCATGACCCAATCACGGAGCAGAAAAATCGGTTTCCTCACATCTGGGATTTTCCCACTGCAGCTATGGAGCAGCATTCCACATCAGTCACCAGACTCGGACACAACACACACACACACACACACACTGGAAGAGTAGATAAGTTATGTACAAATATATATGTATGTGTTTCTGTGCATGTGGGGGAGGGAGACAAAAACCGTCTGAAAAAAAAATCTGCCATTTTTCGGAGAAAATGGGGAAATGGCCACTTTCTAAAAACCGCCTGGCCAAAACAAACAAGTGGGTGAGTCAGCGAAGCGAAAACATTCTCAAGTTGATTGATGTTTCCTCTCTATGCATCTGCTATTACTTCCACTGCCAAGCACTGCTCCACAGGCTAAGTCATCGTCTAGCCACAATGATCCTCGCCCGCGATAATGCGCATCTTTATTGTACAAGTTTTTTTTTTTTTTTTAGAGGCTGTATTTGCCTCTCTGGTGACTCATGTCGAGAAGGTCAGAATCTTGTTGCTGCTCTTCCTCCATCACTTTTACTGTCAGCGGCTAACAGGGATGGTATTGTTTGTCTGTCCATTCCTGCCATGTCAGTCACAGGGCCTGGATTTTGTTTACAACATTTGCATCTAGTACACTGATTCATTATCCTGTTTGCAGCCAATGTTGACCAAAGCAGTCGTAACAAAATGGACAGGTGATGTTATAAAAACTGTTTATATCAAAACATCAATGCAGTAGCGAACAACTAGCTGGTATGTAAAGATAAAGTGGAGTAATGCTATCATGACCAGAGAATGAACCCTCTGCGTGTGTGGTAATTCGAGCTTCTCTGTTTTTTGTTGTGGTATACGGCAGTGTGTACATGTGAGTCTCTGTGAGTCCCTGTCTGTGTATCTCACCGGCTTCTGTAATTTTCACATTTGAAGTGGTACTGATGCTGGTACCATGATTACATTAGCGGTACCCAATGGTACCATTTATCGAAACCTTAATCTTTCTGTAATAACAAAAATGTTGCTTCCCAGCTTCTTGGCACTTTTCAGCCTTGGGGCACTTTCTGGTGCTTCTGCATCCCTCTAAACCTGGCGATACCGCTGAGGTCCGTTGCCTCCACCACAAAGCACCCCTAAGGTAGCCACGGTTTTCTGCAGACCGCTTCCTGGCTTCAGGGCATATGGCTGTGCTTTCACATCTTTTTGAACCCCGCAGCTCTATGGTGCTCAATTGTCTGCGCCATGAAGCTCCAGCTTCAGCTCCAGCTTCAGGGCAGTTTGCGGAGGCTCCACTGCCAGCCTGACCCCACCATTCTCATCTAGGTGCGCTGTCAGGAACCGAAATTTGGGACCAACTGATTTAAAGTGAATCATTATGCAGTTGGACCAACGTAACTTGGTTGATACCTTTAAAAGCACCAAGATCTGTACCCAAGCCCATACAACAGTTACCACTGATAACACCATCCTAAACCCTCACCCTAGTTTGTTCATGAAAAAAAAACCAACTCCTGAAAATCTGTTGTCTTGTAAATGAATGCCTTCATTTTAAGTCAATTGGGCTATTATTTTGAATTACGGAGGGATTTGTTACCTGTTTTAAATTGCCAGAGTTTTTTTTAACTTTCAGCCTTTTTCTCTGTAAGCTTCCTGGTTTTACGTGACCGGTGGAAAACAAAGTGCTTGACTCAGCCTAACCCTGACCCTTCCTAAAAAGTCAGAGGATCAAACGAAACAGGTTCTCCAGACAAGTGTGTGTTTGTGTGTGTGCAGCATTTTAGCTCGGGGCTGAGTGGGGCTGAAAATAGTAACATGCTGATCACTTGTGAGCAGGTTCCCCCCCTGACCCACACCGAACCATCAAAGCAGCTATATTTTCTCACATATTTTTCATTCCTGCTAAACCTTAAAATATCGGTGACAAATTCAGTTCGATCCAAACACAGATGAAAAGCTGTCACACGCATGAGCAGAAACTTTTGATGTTTTGCTCCATGAGAAGGTACAAGCTTTGATGTTTCTGTAAATCTGTCTTCAGCAGAGCCTCCACCTGAAATATGTAGATGCTAATGTTTTAATGTCAGATCCAGTAAGATCAGAGCAGTTCACTGGCCCTCTCTTATTGCTCCTGGCTGCACATAATTTCACTTTTAGACAGAGCAAATGGAAAAGTGAGCCCTTCATTAATATTCTCCCCCCGCTGCACGCTCAGATGTCTCAGCATGTGACCTTGTAATAATCTGTAAATCATCCGTGTTGCTCGGTGGCAAATGGGGTCTATGTACTTATTGAAATGAAGTAATGTTAGCTCAGCTTCACATAGAGAGGGCAAACTGAGGTCAGCAAAGATTTGCTCATTTAAGAAACTGTCAGTCTCCAGCCATTCAGTCTGTGTTAAGACTGCGTGTTTATAATGGTATTTAAGTTGTTATAACAGTAATCCCAGCCACCGAAGAAAGAAATTAACCTAGCCGATATGATATCACCACTCTGAGGTCATGCGCTGCCTGAATGGGCACACAATAATAGGAGGAAATTCCTGAAATAATTATGTTCTGATGATTACTGAAGCTGGTGTCGAGTATGCAGCCTTATAAAAGAACTTATCGTGTTTATTGCCCTGACACGAGCTGAGGTTTTCTTTACTTTTCATTATCTGCGGTGCGAGATATTGTGACAACAGAAGCAAATGGTGCTGAAGCTGAACCTATGTGTCTGTTGGAAGGTTGACCTGCTACCTTGGGAGAACTCGCTGAACTTTCACTAAGCTTTAAGATAATACATGACATCCTGCTGATGGCAAATGTAGGTCGGAATCCTAATAATAGTTAATAAATAGGTCTGTGTCAATCAAATGTTTCAGAAGCAGACACAAAAAAATGGAGTACCTGTAGGTAAAAACGATTCTCTTTGACATATTGTTGTTTTTCTGATTATATAAAATAAGACACTGCACTGGAGAATGTGAATGCTCAGATTTGAATTGTGTCATTTGAGCATGGCTGTGTGTGTTTGTAGTGTTAGTGGTGGGGTGTTGAGCAGTTTGCAGCTTGTGATGCCTTCAGGTGTTCTCTGTAAATCTGTATTTCCTACTTCAAAGTCTTGTCAGAGGTGTTGTTGGTCTAAAAAAAAAGACAAAATACAGACTTGTATTGGAAACTCTAATGTATATGGTCTAGTGTAGGGCTGCACAGTTATTTGAAGTTTTACTGAATTTGCAATATGACCAAGTGCAATATCCAAATCACAACTGCAAATTTTTGATTAAGGTATAATGCATCACAATGTGTCATCATTAATGAAGCATTGTGGTGCTACAGAGATTCTACAAATCACATTTTAGATGCAAGAGATTATTGTTTGGCACAGACCCGAGGAAGTATCACATCATCTTCATTTGAACTTTTTTTGTGTGAAAATGAAATGCCAAAATTGCCATTCTACTAAACTGCTAAAAGTATTTATTCTAACAACCATCTGCCTCAGTGCTGCAACAGATTTTGAAGGGAAAAATTGACATGGGGTGACCTGTAGCATCGAGACATTTTGACTCTTATATCACAGCATTAATACATGCTATATTTTAATGTAATCTAATTCCACTGTGGTCTCTCAGCTGTTTGAACACAATTTTTAGTTTAATAGAAAAAAAAATGCTATTACTTTTTTCCCTCTGGAATTACTATCTGTATTTATTGCCACCTTTGTTAAGTGTCTTTTTTTCTAGATTTTTTTATTTGTAAATCTTAAAAAGTGTGCTGCTCTACAGGAGACCCCACCCGCAATTGCTGAAAAAGCAGCATTGCATGCAGACATACACATTACATGGGATGACATATAACTATGACAGATAACTCAGGGCTTGAATAAATTGCACAGATCAGGAAGTGCACAAAGAAGAGTTTTCTTACCATACTGTGTTTGCAACAGTCATGTGAGATAAATAATGTGGGTCCAAAAATATATAATTATATTTTTTTAACCTTACTGGAACATTTCACAGTTATGGAAACTTTGAAGGAATGTTCTTTTCGTGATCTTTGGGATAAATCATCATGCAGGAACCATCAGTATTCACAGAACCGTGACAGAACATTATACAGAGGCCTGGTGTTCTTTAAAGGTTACATGAATTATTGGTACTGGGGAACCTTCATAGAACATTATAAAACTGAGCATTTGACAGGTCATGAAGTGTGATATTTAATTGCCAACAAATTTAATATTTACATATCATGCAATATACTATCATGAAATGATGTTCAATTGTACCGTCTGTTTTTACCATCAGTCCTCTGCTCCCCATTCCTCCTCTCCAGTCATACTTAACATTTTGTTGGGTGGATCATATGTGCATAGCTGGTAGTTCCCATATTTCCTGCAGCAAGTGAAGGTATCACGGTTGTGAAGCGCTTGCGGTGCGTGAACCCCTTTTAACACACACATACAGACGCACGCACACATCTGGTGTGAAGTGTGAAAGTCTGTCTTGGTGCTTTACAATCAGTTTGTAACTTTTACTCGTTTTATTGATTTCCGTTTCTAAGCAAGAGGAATATTTATTTTTACTTCAAAATGTTGACAGCTGAAGAGCGAGGACCAGGTTTGCTGCCACAGTAGAAATAAAGTTTCTAACCGGGAAAAAATTAAAGGTAATTATCTGTCGGAGACTTTAAACAAGACGCGTTTGTGAGACACGAAGAGGATTTTGTTATTATGTCCGAGTGGAGGATTAGCGATGACATCTAGAAGAAACTCTGCGAAACTGAAGCTCCGGCGGTCTTTCAGCGAGCAGCTGCGGAGCTCCACATCCAAAGCCTGGGATTTACTCTGGAAGAATGTCAGAGAGCGGAGACTGGCAGGTCAGTTCCCCGCTGCAGGGACACCCAGGTCCGCTGACACACAGCAGAGTGAGGGGGTCACATCCAAAGCTCAAACTTATGTGATGATCACTTGTATGTTTTGGATAGCAGTAATCTGAGCGGTATCATTTATTGTGTCATCAAGGTGATGCAACTTTGGTATTCTAGAGAGAGAGAAAAAAAACAGTTTTATAAATTGTATGAATTTGTCTTAGTATTAGCAGATTTTTTTTCTCTAATGAGCCGGCAGTAGATGCGGTGCAAAACATGTTTAGCTTAGCATTGATAAACTAGATATTTAATGTGCATGTCCTCCAGTGCATATTACAAATTTAAATATGACAGTCAGTATTGAGATTGTGGCGTAGTTGACGAAGATCTCAGTTTGCCATATTGTTTTCACTTCAGCATCATATGTGGTACAGCTGTTTAACTTGTTTTGGCAGAGCTGGAGACTTCTTCAAATTAATCTCCAAAATACGATTTAGGGGATCTTCCAGTGTTGGCTGCTCGGATCTGATGTTTTTGAAAATGTATGATGCATGTCGCTGATGTGTGATATGTTACTCTAATGCAAGCCTGAATAAGGAATATAATCAATTTATTGGATTTTGCACACGTGTGTCAAATCCATGGCAACACAATATTGTTGTACAGCGTTCATTTTTATCCATAATCATTGACCACGGAACCGTGCATACCGCGAGGTGGCGCTGATAAGTAATGTTTGCACTGTTAAATTGAGAGTGCATGAAAGCTCAGCGTGATTTTCCTGTTTGATATTGGTTTAAAGATGTCCACGTGCTCAAAGAGAACCTGAAATTGACACAAAAACAAATTCAAACGTGCTGTCTATCTATCTATCTATCTATCTATCTATCTATCTATCTATCTTACACGGACCCTATATGTCTTAATTATGTTATAGGCTACTTCATAGCATGTCATTTATTTCAACATTTCATGAGTGTGTCCTCTGGCAATCTTGCAGTTTCTTAGTCACGCTGTTTTCAAGAAAATACAGACTGTTTCATAGTTTCAAATATAGATATTACATAGTTAAATAGTTGCTTTGTGTGAATGCCCAGTTGTTAATAAACTTGGACATAAGTTGCAATGCAACTCCAATAAAATGGTCTCTTCATATTTGTCTCCAAGCTCTTAAAGTGCACCTGTCTCTCTGGAGGACAAGACATAATGTGCTGCCAGGCATTGTTCACCCACACCATACTTTAATGTTATTGAAGTCCAAAGTCAAGTCTCTTAAAGCAAACATTGTATTTCTGCATAATGTGTTTTAAATGACAAGAAATCTAGAATCACCCAGTTTATACTGCCATTAATGAATGTAATTGCAGATTTGAATATTTAACTCAAATACTGCCAATTTATCTTAGGGGGTAATTAACTAATGTGATGCATTAAACTTTTTTTTTTAATTTAAAGCTACTTTAGTATACATTTGAAGGAAACTGAAGATTTAGATGTCAGTGTGTGGTGTAATGATTCTGTGGAGTGGAAATCAATCATTTGTGCAGTGCCTTAAGTCTACCACTAGGTGCTGTGAAATGACCACATCAGCTCCCCATTTGGGAAAACCTCTGTCTTCATTAGAAGAGAGTTTAAGTGCTGAATGTCATATGAATAGAGACAAGACCAAGTGGGTTCACTTTGTTTAATATGATTCAAAGCTGTTGTTAAATCTCATACAGTTATTTGTGCAGGGAGTTTGAGACTCACTGTGCAGCCTGCTGAGGCACGATACTAACGCAGCAGCTGAGTCCAGCGTTGATATTTGCTACTTTAAACTTGCATTTGCTCCCTTATACAGTCTGTATCTCCGTGATGTGTGCCATGCATCTGGCAATTTTTGCAGTCCTGAGGCCTTGAGCTGTTTATATACACACTAAACAAGGCGACACAGAAAGACCTGATGCAGCTGACTGACTTGACAAGATGTACCAAAGGTATGTCATTATAGTTAGGACATTTTCTGTTGTTCTCTTTCATGGTTGATGCTGCCAATATACATTTCTGTGCTTCTTCAAGCTTATGGTAAATATCGCATCAGGTTGTATCAGAGGCTGATGTGGTATTTGGGGCAGGGAGGAGAGAACCTGACTTTCATTTCTAAAACATATTCCAGGGAAATCAGAATTTAGGTCAGTTGTTTTAGACCCCTGACAGCTCATCAGAGAAGATGTGGCCAATCAACGAGGACATTCATGTGTGTCAGATCACACACGGTGGTCTATATACAGCCAAATAATTCTATTTAGATTGTTTCTAGAGAGAGATGCTAAGAATCTCTTTGTACACTGAAGCAGTGACTCCAGTCTGGTAGACTTAAACTATGTACATCAGTGCATCAGATAAGAAGTGTGGAGTCCTTGCATGAAACATTATTGTTTGACTGTGATCCTGTACCTGTAGCCTGTTGCTGTTTTGGAGGTCACTCTGCAGTGAGCAAATATTAAAAAAAAAAAAAGACACAGTGGGCTTCATCCACTCCCATGTGATTAATAGGTGTTAACTGTTACAGCCAAATACAGAAAGATGTGAGCTGTCAACTCCATAGACTATACATAAGCCTTTTTGTTAGATATGTATGAAATCATCAACACTGAAAGTGACATTGACTTAAAGTTGTTAAGCAGCTGAAACTTGGGCTGTAAATCACACATTTTTAAAATTGCAAATTTGTAATATTCAACACCTCAGTGATTGGTTCAACAGTCTTGAGGTTTGGTGTGTTAGATATGGATACCTTTTTGAGTGGAGAAGCACTTATAATTTGTGGCTTTATTAACATGTAATATATGATTTTGTGTGTTTCACAATAACATTATTACCATGAGGACGTCAATTAGTGCTCGCACAGGTGCCACAGTAATCTGGTATACAAGCTGCGCTAGCATCCTGGTGGTTAAGTTCACTTTCTTGCTCCTATGTTAAATCCCCATAGGTTTTATATGTCAGTCTCCAGGAAATATTGCTGGAGCATTGTAGAAAAATGCAAAGCAGTGATTTACACATTACACCATGAATAATACAACAATAGAATGTTTTGAAAAGCCATTTCTGTGAAAGGCACCACTTTAATGTTTTTTTAAACAAGCAAGCAGCATTTTATTCTGATAATAATGAGTCCAAGTGCTCAGCCAGAGCCATTCTTCACATAATTGGAAATAAAGACAATGCCACTATGTTTTAATTGGATATGATGTGAAATCTATTCATCCCCAATTTTACTGCAAGAAGCATATTGTCCCTCTCCCATATCTTATTTATTTCCTTTAAAGGAGCAGTGTGTAAGATTTAGTGGCATCTAGTGATCAGGTGTGAACTCCCTGTTGGAATTCCTTGTTTTCATTGTTCAAGAGGTTTTTACTGGGAGCCAAATTATCTGCAGAGGTCTCTTTCTTTCCAAAAACAAACGGACCAGGGGATTGAGACCAGAAAAAATACTGAATAAAGCGGTTTCAGGTTAAATATCAGTGCTTCCCCTATATTGTTTGGCTTGTCAGAGTTGGGCTGCTAGCTGCCAGCAGCTGCTGAATGTGCCCACCTTTTCTCTGAAAACTTAAGATCTAGACATTAAGGAGGTTTCTACAGGCAACCAAATTATCCAGTTTTTGGTGTGACTGTTCTGGGCTATTTAGAAACACAATACTTATTTTCAGGTGATTAAACACAACACAACTTTTTATCTTAATTTCCATTTCTGCAAATATACCCACAAAATTCTACACACTGGAGCCTTAAAATGTGTATTTTATTTTTACTCATGAAGATCCTGGGACACACCTTTGTTTTGGGGAAAACCCAGCAGCTTTATGCAGCTGCTTGAGGAGTGCTTGCTACTAAAGATGAGATTAAGCTCTGAATCATTACGTACGGAGAGATTTTCACTGTGTTGAGTCACAGCTGCAGTGGGTAAAAAGTCACCAGTAGAGAACCATCCAGTTGGTCCACTGGATCAGGCCAGTTTAAGGCGCTTCTCAACTGCTCCAGCTTACCCTCTCAGCAGTTCAACAGCTCTTACAGTATTAAAGTGTGATTTACTTCCAGACCTGAGCTCAGAATTCAGACATTCGGTGGCTGACGAGGTGGAAATCTTCAGTCACACTGGGGCTATTCTTAAGCCTTAACCACAGGAAACGTCGCCACACCAGAGCCAGAACTGCCCAGTGCAGATTACATGTGTCTGCCACTGAATCAAACCACATCAGAGCAGTGTCTAAACCCCATTTTACTGCCTCCATACTCATCATCTGTGGCCTCCGAGCTTCGACTCCGTGATTTAGAACATATATTCCCATTTTTATAATGACACCTAAAGCTGAGAGCTGGAACAGAGAATAAATACAGTCTGGACACGCATTAAATGGCTGCATTCGAGTTGCATTTCAACATGGCTTAATTTGTCATCACACAGTAATAATAACTGCCTTTATTGTGATGAACACTGAATCTCTGCATCTTCCAGAGCTTTGGTGTATGTTTGTGTCTGTGTGTCACGTGAGTCTGGATTCCTGTTGCCATGCTGTATAGTTGTTGAGCTTTGTAGCTTAGACAGAGGCGTGTTGGAACAAGTTTGATAAAGGCTGGAGTCACTGTGCCTGACACACAACACTCCCTCTAAGGACACACCACAGCCATTTCTTCATGGCATGCAGCACAAAGTTAAAGACAGGGACGTCCACAAAGCACGCCGGAGATCTCGAAGCTCTTTCACAATTCCCGCTGAGGCATTTGAGTGCAGGCAGAGACGAAAACACCATTAATCTCATTCATTATGATGTTGCATAGCAGGGGCTGATTGATTCCGTAATGCGATACGTGTGATGCACTCAGTGAATTTCTTCGTCTAGACGGAGAGGGGGAAGAAAACACAGACGTGGGTTCAGTAAGACTGAGCTGTTGCCAACATGCTGCCACTCACTTTTTTAGCATCTGACACCTGAAGCAATCCTTTTACAGTATGAATGAACACAGGTGTTTGTGTGTGTAAAAAGTCCGGTGAGATCATCAGAATGGTGTCACACCATCACCTTGTACCTTAAAAAGCAACAATCACTTATTTAAATAGCTCCACCTGAGGATGTGGAGAGGGCCATTAAACCCAGGAGGGGTTTATGAAAACGGGCAGCGGGCTCTGAAGTGTGCTACTGAATTGTGGTCTTTGTGAGCTTAAGTTTGGGTGGATATTGCCAGTAAGGGAGCAAAACAGACAGGGGCTGTGTTTGACTTGGTGGCTTGCCCATTTGCGCTCTATATTCACATGTATGGCGCCATGCTTATACGACACAGACGAGCCTGTATGCAGAGGCCAGGACGGTCACAAGTAGAGTGGCAGGGGCTCTGATTGGTGCCGGGTTGGTCGGCTTGAACAGATGTGTCCCTCAGGTGTGACGAGATTGTTGTTCCATTTTGTAAGCTGACTGAAAGAAACTGACTTTTAATTGAGATAAACACAAGTTTAAGTTTCCATTGAAAAATATTCTATCCAGATGGTGTAAGCTGCTTTTGCAGCTATTTCAGAAGTTGACAGATTTTTAGTTTTACCACCAAATCTAAGGGAGGGATGTCCAACATACAGTTTACATAACATGGCAGGTTTTGATGTTCACACTACAAAAATGCCACAGTTGCTTTTGATGGACACTGTTTTTCCATGATGCAATGCACACAAAATGAAGGAGCTGCTCAGATATGCACAAAATTAAAATCAACATTTTTTGTGAAATTGTTGTCAATTTTTACCAGCTGACTGTGGCTACACATGCATTTGTGATGATTTTTTTTTAAAAATCATGATTAATTTGGGAATTCCTCCAGTCTTAGTCTTTGTTGTTTTTCTTCAAAACTCTTGTCATGATTTTTGGAAGAAAAGCACAATGGCTGTTTGCACGCTGAAAAACAAATCTTCACTCTAAAAATACATTAATGGGGATCATAATGTATTATTAATATATTATATAGTGTGGATTTTTATTTTTCCCAGCACCAATGGTTTATTTAGTTTGTTTGTTTGTTTGTTTGGGTTTGTTGGGTCTTTTCAACTTTAATTCAAGTCACAGTTTGAGTTCTGTGAGTGCAAAATGGTAACGACCATTGCCATCTTGCAAAAATACTGTGAACATTGATTTATAATATCTTCCTATATTAATATATCCTATATTTTCGTATGGACAAGCGACAAAGTGTCACATAGAAGCTTTCATTCCTGTCACTGTGCAGCCATCAGAACCGAACAGATGACAAACTGAAGCCTGATCTTTCCTTTGTGTTGAGTAAAGGGGATCTAGGTCACTCATATGTATTCAAGCTAAAATTTCTTTTCCCCTGAGGAGGTGACACTTTGAGGAGACCTGCTGAGAGGCCTTCCTGTGGCTGGAGCGAGGGGTCATGTGGTGGGGGTGGGGGAGCAGAAATTAGCATTTTCTAACAAGGAAAACAACTTCTGCCTCTCTTTCTCTCCCCTCTGTAGCGTTCTCTAAAATGGCATAGACCAACTCTTGCCCAGTAAACTTGGCACCTGTGTGACCAGCAACAGCAGAAGAGTTGTTCTAGCACAGGGCGGGTCCAAAAACCACTATTTTTGTAAGCCCTCCCACACCCCACTCTCTTCCACTCCTCTCCTTACTCAGTTCAGAGGCATTCCAATGGTATTTATATTTCCCTCCAGAGCAGGGGGAAGTTGACAAGCGTTCACACAGACATTGGATTCAGCTCAGCAAGGTGGGCAGTACTCCCACAGCGTCCACACCATTGGCCTCCCAGTGGTCACATGACCTGCAGACATAGACTGAAGTGTTGGCACTCCTCCCCCTAGGCTCTGCTGCGCCGTCCTCCTCAGCTCACTTCAGGCTTTTTGCGCCTGAGTGTGAAGTTTTCTGTTGGTGGGAGAGTGTGTGAGTGACTGTGTATCAGCCAGCGGTCAGGGGCTTGTTTTGGGGTACAGTGTTTCAGTTATGTTTCGGGAGCTCCCAGAGTCCACAGGCAGCGAGTGTCTTGGGAGTATGACCCCGGAGACTCAGGATTTCTACCTGAGAATGGACCATCACCGCAGACGCTCCGGATACAGGCTGGGCAGGATCATTGCCAGGCAGCAACTACTCAAGAAGATTGCTGGAGGTAGGGAGATGCGTTCGGATAGGAGTGACAGTTTGGACTGTTGGTCTCTTAAAAATCAGACTTCTCTTTAGGACTTTGGCTGAAGAGCCAGCTCTGTTAAACTAAATCCTTCTTTGTCATACCTCCTGGAATGTTTGGAGTAACAGCAAAGCAAGCTGGTAGTCAGAACATGTTGTGAATAAGATATGACACATGATTATTAGAGAATGAATGCTCAATAACTGGGTGGCAAGTGAGCAATGGCATCCTGTTCGTTTGGGATCAGCTGCTTGGCACCTGTGTGACCACCTGTGTGATCTGCTTTTTTCCTTGTGCACTTATTTCACGATGAAGGTGGAATTCAATAGAAATAATCTTTCAGAGACAAATAACAAAGTGTGTTTAGGTGTGTGTTTTTCTGCAGACAAAGCCAAACTTGACCTTCAGCCAATATGTATTCAAGGGTGGTGAATACTCAGTATTGACTGACCATAGTGAACGCTGTTAGGTGATAAGCTGAAGGATCTGTTACATAACAAGAGTTGAGCCCACAGTGTAAACAAGAGATATCAATGAATGTCTGACAGTTTTACAAGCTCTCAGCTTATTTGTGGACTGCTGAATACAGTCAGGAGAGCAATAGTAGTGGCTGATCCTGCCACTCATCTCTCTCGAAGGCCTGTAACCTCTCACATTTACCTGGAGATTTAAGGTCAGTCCCAGGAGGGGGCAGGGAAGCATAACAATAGAAAGCACTGCCATTCCTGCTCCCTCCTGCAAATGTGAGCTGCCTGATGCTGGATTAAAGGCTTGCTGCATTTCATGACATAAAAAAGGGTCATCATCCTCAGCCATCAGATGGCATCACACAGCATACTTCTCCTCTCAGTCACAGTAACGAAAGCATGAGTAAGATAATGCAGCCTCTTGTGTGAGCAAGATTTCCCGTATCACCGCAGAGGACTCAGGCGGCGCACGAGGCATTTTTCTGTGATTATGACGACGTGACGGATACACAGAGCTCACTGTGTTGGCTTGATGTGTGAAGATGTCCCGGAGCTGCATGTACGTACGCTTGTTTTCGGGTGGAGATCTTCACGATCTAATGTTTGCAGGCGTGTGTAGTCTTGTAACCCGGCATGTGTTTTCAGATTACAGATGTCTGGTTTGACAGCAAACTAACAATTTAGGTCATCTGTGACAAGGACAGAAATATGTACATGTTTGAAGTGGTATCGAGTCATTTTTACAGCTTTTACTTGTACGTTTATTGTCAGGGGAGATTTCTGAAATACTTATAAATGCAGTTTGCCTCAATTTCACTGCAGTATGACCATTTTCAATCCAGAATTTGGCATTTTCTATGGTTTTTAACAACTTTCAGTGACCAAAGAGAACCTGAAGATTTGAACTGTTATATTTGAACTCCTTAATATCATAAATCATTAATTGTTAAATTCCACCTAATATATACAATTATGATCCTCATCTTCCATGAAAAATTCAATTTTTTAAGCTAGTTACATGTATTCAAAATCACATCAAATTGCTGCAAATATAGAACTATAACCTGTACAATGTGTTGACCCCACATCATTTTTAGCAGTTTGAGAAAATGAATACAAACTTTACTAATATTTCTCACACATGGTGAATAACACAATTATCTCCAGTTATCTGTTTCAAAGATGATAAAAGACTAAAAAAGATAAAACTCTTTTCCAACTACTTTAATGGACTGTCTAGAGTACTGTAATTATGCAGTCTTATGCAATCTTCTTGCCTTATTTTGGTAATTGCTGTTTTTTAATCTGATGTGCTCTAAATGCCTTAATTGAGCAATTTTCTTGCAGTGTGGCAGCAAGAGCAACGTTTTCACCCTACATGAATCGTATTTCCTGAATCACCTTGAGTGATGCACATGTTTTAAATGCAAGGGATGGCGAGCTAGTTTTTTTTAACACTTTAACACCTGGATTGCAATCACTTTTCTTGTGCTGCGTTTCATTGCCTTTTACAAGCATGAGAAAATTGGTTTGACTTCCTTTAAAAACATGAGGGAAAATGCAATGAGCAACTTGACAAGAAATATCCAGCTAACTGCAAAAAAAATAAATATAAAAAAAATTAAAAGGTGACAAAAATGACCTGAAAATTTGCCTGGGGGATAATTATTATAAAGAAAACAAGGGAAATGTCTAGATCGTTTTCTATATTTCTACATTTCATAATTATTTATTAAAAATATAATATAAATATTAAATATAATAATATTAAATATTAAATGAAATTTAATAAAGTATATATATAATAATATATACATCTTTTTTGAAAGAACCTTTTAAGGTAATTTTCTTGATTATTTTTGTTCTTCACTTTTATTTCTTGTTTATCTTCAGGTAATTTTCTTGTAACTTTTTTACAAATTTCTTGCATTTTTTGGCTATTTTTTGTGAAGTTGTAAATTGCCTTCTTCCCAAGCTTTAGGGAGAAATCAAGCCAATGTGTTCAGGTTTTAAAGGGTTAAGGGAATGTCTGCAGAGCCACAGGACTGATCTCTCTGTGATGCAGTGGCTCCTGCATTCCAGCTGGCTGGCCCTGTTGACTTAGCAGGTTGAAAGTGAGAGGGGGCCATGGTGATGGGCAGGGTTGCTCATGTATTGTTTCACCCCGAATTCCAGGGAAGCCTGCGGGGTCTTAGTCATGTTTCCGATTTGATAGCGTTTCAAAGCCATAGGAGCTATGTGTGTGGGTTCTCACTGAGTCCACCATGACTAGCCACTGACAAAATACCAGGATGGACCGTAGACCCACAGGTTCCTGTTGTCTGATCATTACATCTCCTCAGTTTGGAGAGTCGATGGATATAAATGCACAGCTGTGGGAGAAACAGGCGTTTGACTTCTGCACAGTGGATTGTTGTGTAAGGGAAATGGCCTGTTTTCACTGGAGGAATGTGGCTCTTTTCGGGAAATATTCCTTGGATTTTGGAGGAGTGTTACATACTCCATCACTCTGGAGAGGCTACTGTGTTTCTGCAGCTTTCTGCTCCCAGCTGCCTCGATTCCTATTAAGGGTCCATATTCTCAGGATTTCTGCAGCTGCTGTTGCTACTCATGTATTTAAAGAGATACATTGCCTTTTTTAACCAGTTTTGCATCATAACAACAGGGGTAGTATGTGTAGATGGACTGTGGTATACTTCCCTCCATCTTCCCAGCGCCCAGATCTCCTTGCTCATCTTTCAGCTCAACTCCACTGGCTCTAGGGCTGTTACTCAAACTACAAATTTTACATCCATATTTTTGTATGCCACCATGGACAAAACCTGCCCCTTTCTCTCGGCTCAAACTTTGATCAAACTGTAAAACTGGACAGTGATGAACAAATATAAACCAAGATTCTGTTACTGTTTTGCCTATTTGTCCCCCAAAATGATTTCAGACAAATATGGTAATATGTGGTAACATATAGTAAGTGTTTGGCTGTAATAGGCAAATTTGTGAACAAGAAGTGGGTGCTGTATGGTTTCTTATAATGCAGGCTGAAAATATTGAGTTCAAACTGTAAAACTAAGCAGCCCCAATCAAATATAAACCAAGATACTGTAATTGTGTTGCCTATATATCATCCAATTGTTACAGTTCAACTGTAAATCATGATTGTTTCTTCTCAACACTCACCTTCATATTGCCTGTGGAAAAATGTCCAAGCTCGTATTACATCACATACTAGTGGGAGATTTTATAGGTCCACTGTGGCGCAGTGCATACTGGTAGTTTTAGGTTTTCTACCTCTTGAGCAAAAGCAAATGTCACAGCACCCTTTTTTTCCCTCTAGTCATATAGTATAGCACACAAATCATTTTTTAAAATGTTTTGTGTCATTACAGCATAGACAACCTAGTTTCAGAAAAGACCATCTTATTAGCAGTGACATACTTCTTTAATGCATGTGTGTCCATTATTTTCTATTCAGGCCATCATAAACAAAAATCTTCTGAATAGTTCCTTGAATTGTTTACCAAAAGTTCTTCTTTTAGCAATGTCATAGCGAAACTGTTTTTTTTTCAGTGGACCATTTTTTTTTATCTTAATAGAACATTTTCTGAAGGTGATTTTTCTTTACTATATATATTTATATGCTAACGGGAAATCATTTGCTATCTTGTTTTCTCTTCCTTGAGAATCTTTTAGATTGTGATTACTGGGTATGACATTTATGGAATATAAGAAAATGTTAAGATGTATTGAGAGGCTTGTTTCATACATGATTATTGACTAGTTCAACTGGGATTTCAGCAAATGCATTCCATAGTAATATGCCAATATACAGTTTTGAATGCACACATTCATAGCATTAGATGATGGTTTTCAGCTGTTTTCCTTGTGCACCAAGCTGGACTGTAGAGAAAACCAGACTGTTCACAGATTGCTCACTTATGTAAAAGTGTTTCTGTGTAGCCGCATGGAAAAGTCCTGGAAACTTCATCTGCGCTTCAGTGGAAACCCCGAGCAGCTGAAGGCTACACCATGACTAAAAGCTTCCTCGCTGACTGTAGCTGTTTGGTTCTTTTCCCTCATTGAGGAGCCGTTGTGTTTGAGACAAGAAGCTCTGTCCAGTGTGACCTCTCTGTGGCCCTTCTTCATGGCCTCATTGACCTCTGAGCAGCCAGCGGGCTCCGATCTCTGCCCTGGAATGGCCATTAGTGCATTCTGCCATGGTTCAGGACGTTGTGCGTCTCTTGTCAAATGGCAGAAGTTATTGCGTGGCAGCTGTGAGCTTATCATGAATCTGTCTGTGTCCTGGAGTTACAAAGCGTGCCTTTTATTTGGCTGTCATGGTTGAAAGGCTTGTGTCTTTCAGGTTAATGTGCTATCAGCCACATTTGTTGCTGTTTGCTCAGTACTACAGGAGATATTCACACATCATGTTGCATATTGTTTTACTGTTTACAACTGTATTTTTTCTGAAAATGTCTCTCATATTAACACCTAGTGTTTATCCTGGTTAACCCTTTGAATCCTGGAGCAGCATCACTTTTCTGCATTCAGACATCTTTCACATGCATTTAAATCTTTGAAAGCTGGGCAAATTGGTTTGATTTCTTATGATAACATGCCTAAAAAGGCAAGGAGATGTCCCACAAAATGTAAGAAATCAAGAAAGAAAAAAGACCTGAAAAGAGAGAGAATTACTAGAAGATAATATAAACATAAAAAATGTCCATGACTATTATTGGAATAGCTTATCTACATTTATTTATGTTTTGTTTGTTTTTATTTGCACTGTTCTTTTCTTGCTAATTTTTTGATAATTTTCTTGTAACTCAGAATTTGTTTTGTTTTTGAAAGAAATCAAAGTAATTTGTTGAGATTTCAAAGGGTCAAGAGAAGTTTAATGAGAAAGTTTTAATCTTCTGCAAACCTTTAAATGCACTTCAACAGAAAAAACCTACCTTGCAAGAAGCAAAACATTTCCGAGCAGGATAATAACGTGTAACACTTACACACTTGAAGATTCAAAATAGCGTAGAGTGGATTGGAACACTTGAGCTTGTTAAGAGGACAAGCTCTACCCTCCTTCCTCTGTTCCCCCTCTGACTAGCAGATGGATAATTGTTAGAAAACCAGCTCTGTAAAGGGCTTCAATTGTTCTGTCTTTTGAGAAGTTATAACGGTACATTATTAAAAAATTAAAAAAAAGGCACTTCAAGGTGAGGAATCTACTCAAACTGTGTCCGCTCCCACTCAAGACTCGTCTCTCAAAAGCACTGAATTATTCATCAGTGGTCTGCTCCAACATGTTGCATGTTTGATCATCTGCATGTGAAACAAATATAACTGCTCCTTTATTCAAATGGAGGTTTGATCATAAGTGAAGATGTGGCCTCGTGCATTGTTTGTTTAGTACACACAAACCTACTTTATCTTTTATTCATGAACCTCTCTGTTCTAGATGGGAATACTGTGCAGATTTTGTTTGCTACCTTCATAGGGTGGTAAATAACACTGACAGGGAGCGAAAAAGCAATTTTGACAATATGATTAGCTGCTCATCTTCTTCGAACACCACGTCGCACTTCAGCTAATTAAATCTGTGGCTTGAACTCTTGTTTTGTGCTTAAATTAGATTCTGTTGAACGGTTACTTAATATGCTAAATATGTGTTCAACAATGGAAGTAGCTCACTGCTGGAAAATTATTCAATAAATTGTGGGTTGTAGTGAGACAGCTTAAAAAAAAGAAAAAGTAGTCAAAAATATGTCCTCCTGAGACCCGTAAGAAAAAAAAAAGGTAGATTTTTTTTTTTTTTTACATAATTAAAGTAATTGGGATTTAAGAACAAATCACAAACACATTATTCATTAATTTTTTATAACATATCCATTGTTGTAGACATCTGGTCAATGTTTTCCATAAAATTCAAATTTAATTACAGTAACTTACAGTAAATTTACATGAAAAGATTAAATTCTTTTTTAAGAAATGTAATATTAATGGTACTGTATATGCATTTAACTGGTAATGCATAGTGTCAGTGCGTGTGTTTACATGTTTTAGTTTACATGTCATTTCTAATCTAAAATGGGTGCTGGGTGTCAAAAATGTCTTCTCCAGGCCAGGCTTCTTCTCAGCCAATATGTCCTCCTGAGCATTCAAAATCCCGCTCTTCTGTCTTCCTCTGTTTTTTTCTTGTTTTCTTAAGTATGGAATTGGTTGAAAATGAGAAGAACCAAGTCACACTGTCCCCCACAAAGGACATGGGTTAAAATGTGCCTTTTGAAAGGCTCAAAGTCAACATACACTGTTAAAATCTTGGTAGAGTATAGTTAAGACTCTCATAAATATAAAAACAACACTCATGTAAAGAATAAAAACAATATATTTTTTAAAAATTTGATCACTTATGTCCCTCACTGCCATAAAATATGGTTTTGCGACCCCCCCACCTTTTGAAAAGAAATTATTGGTCTCAGCCCCATTTGTGTACATCACTAAAACCCCAGGATGTTCTTTTTACAGTAAGTAAGGACTCAAATAGATTGCTTGCAAATTGCTTATTTCAGATAAAGTTGTTAGTGGCATGTCCCCTACAGGACAAACATGAATTGCTGGTTCTCAGGAGAATATCAAAAAATAAAATATAAATCAAACTTTTTATTAAAATGATCTCTGAATGATTGAGAATGCCTGTTTGAAACATATAAGCATGCAATATAATGATATATTGATATGTTAAGGCAAGTTTCCATTATTCTAATATTTTTTTTCATATCCAGGCAAAGCGGTTAAAGAGAAGAAAATACATCTTGTTGAATCCTAAAAGTAGCATTTAACATTTTATTTCAGATGCATCCTCATATATAAATACATGGATCACAGTTCAACTGCCAATAGATCTGACTTGACTTCAGCTCTGAGTCAGCTCTGAGACAGCTTCCTGTCCATCCTGCCCACAGTTGGTTTTCAGTTGTCGGTAATTTCCTGCCCTGCTGATAAAGAACGGGTAAATGATTTAGGAATCTTGTAACAGTTGGGAACAAACTGACTCAACCCAACCATCTCCTGGTACATAAAGGTCACAGTCATAAAGCTCCTATTTAGATTCCTGCTTGTTGCCTGTAGGTGGCAGGCAGAGCTCATATCCTTCTGTAAATCTTTGTCCTTGTATATGAATCAGTGCAGTTTCTGCACAATTGGAGTAGCTGACAGCTACCACATGTGCAGGGCTAATAATTTACTGTGAGGAGAGCTGAGAAATGCCTCGGCTGCTCTGTAACAGGAACAGATAGTCACATATTAACAGAGCCGTGATGGAAAACTTCTCCTGTTCTCAGGTGTCATACATTACATAGATGAGAAAATGCAAATTTTCCACACAAAAAAAAGCCACGTTGGCCAACATCCAGCAGAATGTTTTGACCCAAGAATAACTTCTTTGTCATAAAGAAGCTGCAAAAACCTGTCTTGGATACATAAAGCATGTAGGTTAAAATTGTATGCTTATGTTTATATTTTTATGGATTTTTACCAAAGATCCCAGAAAATGAGCTTTCTATAACTGTATGTGTGTTCAAATTTTGCTTTAAAGCACTGTACATTCTTGAGAGTGAATATTTGTATTCATCATAAAGTTCATTTTCTCCTCATCTGCATGTTAAACCATGCCAGAGTTCAGCACTCTGCCGCCCTCCTGTGGTAGAAATGTACATCACATGTCATTAGCTGGAAAAACTGACAGAGGCCTGAAGGCAGCATGCATGCAGACCTCAGACATTCAGCCGCTGTTCCTTCACTTTATAGGCCTTTCAGCCGGGGAGTGACAGTCCGAACACAGCCTGTCATTGATGGCCACACATGACAAATGGTCCCACATTTTCTATCAGAGCTCTTTGTGTGTGTCTGTGTGTGTGTGTGTGTCTGTGTGTGTGTCTGAGGGAGAGACTCTGTGAATGCCCTGATAAAGCAGAACAATCACTCCCAAAATGTTTGGTGTTCCTGATACACCTCATTATACCTAACAACACGCGTTGACAGTATCATCATCTCAAGTGTGTTGCATGAGTGCTGTGAGGCTCCTGAGGCCATCTTATGGCCAGTTCACTTTGATGTTGTTAATTGGGGACCAGTATCCACAGGGATGGCTCTGTGCTTTTATTGTGGAGGTCCTGACAGGGCTTTCTCACGGTAGGGGCCCTTGTTCTGACATTGGACCCCTCTCTACCCTCTGACTCTCTGAGGCCATTCCCAGAGAGGGAGGGAGCCCCTCGTAGTCCCCTCTGGGATCTGGTCCAAAGGAAAGGGAGGTAGACCACGTGGAGCAATGCAGGATTTGACTTTAGAGTTTCCCCTTGCATGTTTTTTCTTCTCTTCTTTTACCTGTATCCTCTATTTTACAGAGCTGTAGTCACACATGACATTTTGTTAGTTTACAGTATCTTTTTACTATTTGCAGTGGTGGAATGTAACCAAGTACATTTACTCAAGCACTGTAAGTATGTATGCATTTGAGGTACTTGTACTTTACTTTAGTATTTTATTTTCATGCTACTTTACACTTTTTCTCCACTTTTAGAGGGAAATGTTGTACATTTTAATTCATTACATTTATCTGACAGCTTTAGGTACTTTACAGATAAAGATTTTTACATAAAAATCATAAGAGTTTATACAATATGATGTTTGGTTATAACTTATACTACCAAACAATTTAGCTGTAATTGCAGTACAGCTGCAATGATTACTTGATTAATCAATCATTTGACAGAAAATGTATTGCCAACTATTTTGATAAACATGTAAGTATTTTTCAAGTTTTTAAAATTATTTCCGGTTCCGGGTCTTTTTTTTCTTCTTTGAAAATGATTTTGAGTTTCTTTTTCTTTTATTTTAAGTTTTTGTTGTTTTTTTTTTAATTTTGGGGTGTTTGTTCTATTGTTTTAAAAAAAAATGAGGTGTTTTTAGGATTTGTTTTCTATATTAATCATTTTGAGGGTTTCTTTTACAATTGTTACTTCATGGCATGTTTTGTTTTAATTGATATTAGGTTAGATTTAAAACATACTTTTACTTAAGTAAAATTTTCAATTCAGGACTTTTCCATGTAATAGAGTATGTTACAGTGTGGTATTAGTGCTTTGACTTAAGTAAAGTATCTGAAAACTTATTCCACCACTGTTTATCAGCACAAGAGCGCTTTCATCATGAGACATTGATTTGTGTGGGTGCCAGGACATGTGTTAATACTTTCCAGTCATTCTTTGTTAGAGTCGAGATTTCAGGTCAGGAGGCTGAGCGTATGTCACTAATTCATAGTCACTCCCCTTTAGTTGTGTTGTACGGTGCTGTCGGAAAACCAAATTACAGTGTTTATATAGGCTGTCAAAGGGAAGGAAGAATTACAGTCACACAACTGTATATTATGAGTAGGAAAACAGCATGACATAGCAAGGCATGCAGTCTACTGTACGTACATAAAACAACATGTATGGACTTCAAATCACAAACACACACCTTTAGGGGCTTGTGGTATACTGTATGTTGGTGGGACTAAAGACAGATACAGTTTACTGCATGACTATATGGGACACTGTTGAAGCCAACTGTTAAGGAGCTGGCATGAGGGACGAGGACAAGAGACAACTGAAAAAGCTCAGATCAGCGTCTTGCTGAGAGGGACGGAAGAGCACAGCAAAGCAGAGAGAAAGCAGGAGGAAAGAAAAGGAGGTAGAGATGTAAAGATGGAAGTGGACAGAAATGGAGCTGGAGGAAAGCCAAGCAGCCCTAGAGTTGAATTTTCCCATTCTGATATCTGTTTCCAAGCCTTGAGGCCCAGATACACCAAATTGACATCAAAGAATTAGTGGTGATGAAGGCCTACTGTGATGTCACCTCTGTCTCGGCCTATGAGTTGCACTCATACCACCAGTAGGTGGCAGTAGTCTGTATTTGTCATTAAAAAACAGAAACTGGAAGTGCGACAGTATGGAGTCAAGACGCTAGTTAGCCAGTTAGCACAATAAAAACACAACGTAATGATTAAAGAACAAATGATGTTTACAGTACATCAGTGAACACCAACACAAACTATTAAGAACCGTTTCTGCCATAGAGCTCAAGTTTGTTCGCTCACCAGTGGCTTAACATTGACTAACAGCCTATTGTTTACCTGATGTGACAGCGCCCTTAAGGTCAGGACACACCAAACCAACATCGAAGGACAAGTGGCGGTACAGACAGACTGTTGCATCACCTCATGTCACCTGTGGCTCAGCCTAAAAGCTGAACATGAACAGATCTGAAAGACTATCACCACCAGCCGACCAGCATGCTCCAACAACACGACCAAAGCTAGGGCATAAGATGCCCACCAATGGCTCAATATTGACCAATGGCCAATTGCAGCTTGGTGTGCTGCGACCTTTAGATTTGACTGGAGGGCAGAACAGACACAGTACCGCTTCTGATATTTTACATCATGCTGTCTTACTGTTTATATGCTTCCTGGGAAGATTTGTCGTGCTATTATTAACTATGAGGAGCTCACTTTAATGAAAAATATTTTAGAATGAGGACCAAAAACAACATAGAGATAAGAATGGCTGTTTGGTTAAAATAACCATTTCTGAGAGAAGAAAACTGTCGAGTATCATCACCGATAGCGAGCCCTTGATGTGCGTTATCACTGAGGGGCCTGCATTAGTCATGCAGCGCTGTGTTGTTTATTTATCTGCGGATAGGCTGAATAACCTCAGCTGAACAACTTAGCAAAATGATTACTCTGCAAAGATCAATGCTGGGTTGAAGAAGTAGTCTGGGCTTTTGGGGAGGTATGCCTGGATAAAATGAAAAAGGAAACCTCTAAAAGCCAAAGTTGCTGTTTTTATCACCAAAGAAACAAAATCCTTCATAAAGGCTTCCAAGATGGTTGTCAAAACACATTCATGGGAACATGGCTGCAGTCCAGTGTCTGGAAGTGTTTAGCTTGTGCATTGTGCCTTGGAAGTGGCTGCAGTATGTATTTCACACAAAATTTCACTGATTGATTTCTACTTTGTTTAGAGTTGCTGGCTGTAAAGCAGAGGTACTCTGAGATGTGGAAATGATGAGATTTCTTCTCCACCCTCAATGTTTTGGGTCAGAGGTCCATTTTTGTCCTGTAGTGTGATAGAAGTGAAAGAAGTAGAAAGCCTGTCTGTGAAGCTGTAGCACATAAACACTTCCTCAGTTTTTGCTGTTTGCGTAGTGACCCTGAGGAATCAACATGTGGTTGTTAGAACATTTTCTCAAAACTGAGTGAATGTGAGATGTTGTAACAAGTTGGATAAAAACACAGCAGAGCTAACAGTTTGAACTTTGAAGCTTTGGCATGTTCAGAGGTCACGCAGCCTAACATCACAGCCCATTATTTGTCTTCTTGTTGTGAGACCCAAGCAGATCCAGTCGGCTATCATTTCGCAGTTTGAGATCATTTGTAACTGCTTTACTGAAAGGCTATTTGTGGCAACATGAGGCAGTGACTCTGTGATAATCCCTCCCATCTCTCTCCCAGGATGTTGTCTGGTGACTTGGAACCATGTCTGCTTTTACAAACAGTTTGAAGTGATTTTCCATAGTTAAGAATGTTTACAATGTCATGCTGACCCCTTTATGGTTCAAACGTATAACCTTCCTTTAGACAGTGATCCTCTTGATTGTGTGTTCTCAGGCAGGACCGTGTGAAAGAAGCGAATCAGCTTTGATAACCAAAACTACAATAATGGAATAAGGGAAACGACCATCTCAGTATTTAAGGGTGATCCTTCAACTATTATAGTTTTTGTCTCCCTGTCAAAAAACAAAGATACAAGTTCTAATTTTTATTTTTAGCCTATTTTACACAGATATCGCACTATAGGGCCATTACCAAGTCCCTTCTTTATGCTGCCTCTACGTTTTTACACAGAACCAAACGGCAGCATCGTGCTGCTTCAGTGTGTGATTTTAGATAGCATGCCTGCATCTTGGAATCAAAAGAGCTGTGACAGGTGTGTTGTTTAACATGACAGCGTCTGCCTTTAGTGTGACAAATAACGTATGATAACAATGAGTTAACATGGCATTTACTGTCCTTGTTATATGGCGGCTGATCTCATCCTTTGCCCAGAGGGTAAAAAGGCCCCTCACCTCATTGTTTTCCCAATTTGCGGACATGTTGGAGTTACGTAGCTGCTGCTTTTTAAATCTCCCGCAATGTCAAAACGTCACACCCATCGAGCCCATGGTCCCATCCTGCTGGCTTTCCTTCTTACACAGACCTTAATTCAGCACTGTTACTACCATGACTGCCATCTTAAAGGCGAGACAACTCTGCCCCCTGTTCCACAACCGTACTTTTAATGCAGAACAGCGAGGGGTTTTGTTCACTTACTTGACATCAGAAACATAAAAATTAAGTGATAGATGAGCCATTAATTTTATCATATAAAAAGTGCCCTTTTATGTGTGGTTTTTGCTTTGTTTCCTTTGTCCCTGTGCACAATTTTAGACATTCAGCCCTGCTTGATTTTCAGTTTAATACTGATATAAAATTAACAACATATGATAACTCATTAAATAAAATGCAGCTGTGTTTAATTAGTATTTTATATATTTTTTCATGTTTTTCATCAAAGTAATAGTCATATGACAGGAGACCATATGACTCTCCTTCACTTAGCTTCATGGAGGGAACTGACATAATTTTTTAAAAAAAAAAAATCAAGATAATTTATTTGTTAATTCAAGCATTTCTTTTATTTGTTGTCATTTCTAAACTGCTCATATGTCATTTGAATGTACAAATAATAAGAAAAACATTTTATATTGTGCATTTTATGTATATTTGTTGCCAATGAAACAGACATTAGCAATACAACATATCATGAGATTTTATTTTTGTTTAAATGTGACTTTCACAGCAGTCATTATAATTGTTAGATGTAGTAGAAAAGACATTTGGTCATGGAAATGACAATGCCAGTTTTACATTACTACAAACATTTTATCAATACATTTCTCTAAATCTTTTTTCTACAAATTTCCAGACCAAAATGGACCCAAGTTGAAGAATGACCCTTAAATGTTGTGTCTGCACATTGTATTTTCATTGGTCACATATAAACGCTGCTGTGACTGGTATTTCCAGACTTGAGAGAGACACAAAAAGAGAAAGAGAGAGAGTTGATGGGTTGATGGGTTGTTGCCCCCGAAGATGAAAGGAAGCTCTCTCTGGGTGTCCTTCAGAGGTGAGGGAGAGTGTTACCACAGCTGTGCTGCTCTTGTTTAAATTCAATACAGGACCTCAAGAGAAAAACACAGCTCTGATGACTTTTGACCCAGCAGGCTTTGGCAATGGTCAACAACAGCAGCTCCCTCGCTCACATTGTCATCTTATTTACTCTCAGAATCAATACGTTCTTGGTGTGTGTGTGTGTGTGTGTGTGTGTGTGTGTGTGTGTGTGTGTGTGTGTATGTGTCTGCTGTGAAGGGAAAGATGGACAGTCTTCCACCAGTGAAGTCATTAAAAAGACTCTAAAACCAGAGTGTTAACACTAAAAACTTGAAAAATTAACAAATTGGTTAGATTTTTTTCAAAGATATGTGGAAAAGGCAAAGAGCAACCTAACAACACATGGCCCAGAAACTGGCAAGAAATCAAGAAATTGGTAAAAAGTTACAAGCAAATTTCCATTACCTGAAATTAAGCTAAAAAACAAAAATAAGATAAATAAAAAAAAAAATCTAAATATAGTTTTGTGGACATTTTCACCTAGTTTTGGATCATTTTCTAATAATTTTGCCCTTTTTTAAAAACAATTTTTCAGGTAATTTTCTTCATCATCTTTTAGCAATTTCTTACAATTTGTGGGACATTTGTATAATGCCTTTTTCCATGATTTTTAATGGAAAAAAAACATATTAAAGAGTGTAATAGCTTGTAAAAAGACTCTGAACCCTGAATAAGAAAACTGATGTTGAATCAGGTTTTGATGGGGTTAACAGAGAGGACAAATAACTAAGGAAGAAATGTAGAAATGTTCTTTATTTAAAAGTCTGCTATGTATTGTATGAAAAGGCTCTTAAATGAAATCTTGACCTATGCAGGTTCAGAATGCTAATGCCCTCTTGGCACTGGCGTTTCCTTGGCTGGCACTGTGTTTGTCCTCAAGTCCCCGTCCTCCAGGAGGCATTGATGTCTTCTTTGTGTACCCACTTGTTACTGGAGACCTGTGGTCCACTGAAAGGCTCTCTCCACAGGTCACTGTAGACCACAGGGCAAAAGCAGGCCCAGGATTTGCTAGCTCATTTGTATTTGAGGAAATTTCACTGTGGTGTCTTAGCAACTCAGCCCTAGAGCTGATCATTTTAAATCTGCATCCCATGTTGACGGCAGGATAACAGGTCCCCTGTGTGCCCCACAGGATCAAACGAAGGGGCTGGAAGTCCGTGGGTGATTCAACACCGGCGCTCTGTAATTACTCGTCCTGCCCTGCGGAGCCAGTCAGCTCATGTGCCAATCACATTACACAAAGTCACATCCACAAAGGCGCTGTGCTGTCTTCTCACCTTTGTAGACAGATTACATCTCTGATTTGTCCATTGTCCTTTGTTTCAACACCTTGCCATGGATGATGAGAACTGAAGACTTGTTGTGATATAAGCGAGTGGCACCTCCTGTGAGGCTTATGACTGTGGCATATTGTGCCGAGGATGTTGGAGTCTGAGGGACATGTAGAGCTTTGTTAATTAAAACCTGCTCTTGAAAATAGGCAGGCTTTATTCCCACGACATTAGGTGAATTACATGGGGCACTGAGATATTAATCCACGATGTCCATTGCCAACATTCTCCTCAGAGGACCTTAACTTTCACAAATAGAAAACAGGGACCAGGTGCATAAAACTCTGTGGATTCATGACTAAAACTCTGTGTATGCACAGAGACAGAAATGTTCATTTGCATTCTTTTCATCTGATGTATAAAACCGTGCGTACGCCTGGTTCTGTTTTATACATTTTAATCACTGTGGCGCTAGGTGCATGGGCACGGGCCTCATTTCCACAACCACAGTTCAACATTATCAACATCGGTAAGAAATACAATTGAAATTGAAAAGTACAATTTCACAGACTTTGTTGTATCTTCAAGGTTTTCCAATGGTGCCAGAGCAGCCGCCACCATGCATGACTGAAGATAATTATAGCGTCCGTACCACTAATTCATCAAATTTCTGCATATCATTGTCGTGTTGAAATATCGATCACCATTGTTATTAAATGTCAGTAAGATCAATGCTTCTTTTAGAGCGCTCATGTGGAAACTAACTTTACAAAATGCTCCACATGATAAAACTAAACAATCACTAACAGGGATATGAATGTAAAATAAAATAATGTAATAAATGTATCACTCAAAGATAATGTAAGATTAACTTTGTGAATGCACATTTGGTTGATATTTTACAGAAAGCATTGCAGCATGCAAAAATGATTTTAAAAAATCTGTGGGGCGCCTGGTGGATCAGGGGATAGAGCAGCACCCCATGTGAAGAGGCTGTGTCCCCGCGGCCCTTTGCTACACTCACATTGTCCTGTCAATTAAAGGTAATAAAAGTTAAAAAAAAAGTTATCTTGGCAATTATAAAACATTGTTTTCCATTTCTCAACTTATATTTAATCTTATTTTTATCATATTACCTGCAGCTATCTCATGTGGCTATCTCAGGTGTGCACATTCTCCCTGCATATTAATACCAGTTTATGTTTGAGAAAAGGCGCAGGCATGGTTTTGTGCGTACACATCATTTATGAATCTGGCCCTAGATCTCCTGTGCATCTTTGATTAACAGTCACGTTGCTTTTTGGTCATTGTGTCTTTTTGCTATCATTATTTGTTCTTCCTGTTTGTTCCCCCATGCACAATTACAAACTGTGAGACAGATGGAAATTTGAGGCTATTTTAGGCATGAGACATCAGATGATGTGGTTTTGGGGCAGACTAGAAGAGGGGGCAGTGTGCTTTCCCCTGGCTGTCTGTCTCGTCTTACTTTTACAGTAAGGCTGACTGCTCACTGTGAGTGGGTGTCTGTGTGCAATTAACATCATAAAGGAGAAGAGAGGCCCCTCCTACGTGCCTCCCAGCGTGACGACACCTCTCCGCCAGCCAACCCGCTAGTGGATTTTTTTTTTTTTTCCATATTGCTGGCTTACTTTCTCCAGGTGTTTTTGATACAATCTCAACAATCTCAGTTATAGTCTGTGTGTTTTTTGACTGATGTATTCAGCTGGCTCATCTGGCTGATTCATTGTGACGTCTCCACAGCAGCAGTGCAGTGTGGGGGAGGAATGGGCATTTTGTAAGGGTCTCCACTGTCAGTACTTATAAATTTAAGCAGTTTGTTTTAGAGTGCTTTTAAAGCTTGGATATGCGCTGAGTGTATTTATTGTTAAATGGTTTGTTAAGGTGACTAAAGTGGACTGCCTGCGTCAATCTGTCTGTGCTTGCAGTCTGGCCCCCAGTCCAGGCCCCAGCGGTGCAAAAGAGATGTGTTTTACAAGAGGAAATGGCAGAAACTTCACAACGAGACAGGCACAGTGGAAGCAGGATACATATGGAATTCTACTCAAGCTATAGGAAATTTTGGATGGATTTGATGTCCTTACATAATCACAGCACCACAGTAAATCCCAGTAATTTGAAGTGCTGCTCATTTTATCCACACATTAAAACTAATAGGTTTTCCTTATACATCATAGAGTGTGTGATTCCACCTTTTATAATGTCACATAAAAGTGACATAAAAGCAGGTTTTCAGATGAAAATGGATCTTAAACCAATTCCAATCACTACTGTGTATATATCTTGGCAACTACAGGAAGCAGACACTGTAGGAATATAAAAATGATCAACTCACTCCAATGTTTTCATCTTGGCAAACCCACTCATTACATCCTCTTTTATGAGCATATGTCTTCTTTAGGGATGTTCTTAATGTCCCCAATGTTTAAACAGAAGTTTAAAAAAGTCAAAGTAAAAGTAGAAGTAAAAAAAAAAGAAACTACATAGAAATCAGTCACATGAGCACAATTTTATCTTTAAGGTTAGACATTGTTCCCCAAAAAGTATTACAAATATAGTATTATATGAGCCATTTTTTAGATTACAAAATAGTATATAAAATCTGTGGCACGTTGTACAGTATCCGACAAAGCATGACAACAACTCACTAAATAAAATTTAACAATGATCATTTACTAAAAACAAATTTTCTATGAAAATGAATCTTTGTAAATGCCTTTTTATTTCAAAAAAATAATTTCAATATTAAGTTTAACTGACTAGTATTTCTAGTGCTGACTACAATATGATACGAAGCAATGCGATGCCATACAATATGATACGATACAATATGACAAGATAAAAGAGGATATGATACAATGTGCAACAATGCAGTCCAATACGATACGGTCCTATACGGTACGATACAACTTAATTGTCATGTTACACTGACATTCATTTTGCGGCCTCAGACAACTCCGCTCAGGAGGTTTACACAGAAATCAGACATACAGTTAAACAAATAGCACATATCCTTGAAAGCACAATAAATAGAAACATAGCACATAACACTGAGGGTGGTTACATTTTATCACCCTATCAAGTAATTGCTTGCTTCCCTGGTCCCCTTTCATAGTTGTTGTTGTTGTTTAATATTATGTAATTGTTTTTCATATCTTCTTCTATTTAGTATAGTATTTTGGTGAAACTTGCTGCCTAAAATTGAGGCGTCTGAGATGTATTTGAAATAAGAATTAAATCACTTAAGAATATCACTATATATTTTTAGTAGTCATTATCTGTTTGCATTCATGTGTCTTTTGTTCATTGTATTCAAGGAAATCTTTTCAGGTATACTTAAAATAAGGTTTCTTTGTTTTGTGTCAGTGACACAGCAGCCCTGTCACTGTCTCAGATGGCACAGATCACACACTCCCTCTCATTCATTGATTTTACCTCAGACAAAGCGGCTGAGACGGAGGTGAAACAGACGAAAATATCACCCTGATGATGTTAGCGCCGAGTCTTGTGAGCCGGAGTGCCTCAGCATGATTCACTGCTGCTGATTGCTGACAGTTTGTGTCATGGTTTTCCCCTCAGTTCTGCTGCCTACATTTTTCCATTTTATTGACCTGCTGGAACAACATCTGCACTCCCCAAAACCACGCTTCCCTTTTGTTTGTTTAAATGAAAATTTCCCACATTAGTGCTAACACTTCTTGGATGACATTTTGAAAGACTATAAAAGCTGACATCATTCGATTGGGCCAGAATGACTGGAAACAAAGACAGATATAACAGGAAATGGTAGTAAAATCTTCCCATTTATAAAGAGGGTGTTGAATTACAGAAACAGTCACAGAATTGAGAGGAAATGCTCGCTGTTTGGGCTGAAGCAGAGATCTCTGCCAAAAATGTGCTGAGTTGGGTATGAAAGAGTTGTCGTGGGCAGAGCTGGGTAGGAGGGTCGGGCACAAGGAGCTGAAGGGGGAGGGAGAGGGGGGTGAACGTTAGGATGCCTGCCACAGAAAGGGGTGGGTTGAAGGAGAGATTTAGTGTTGGGACAGGCACATGGAGGTTGGGGGTAGATGGAAAAAGAAAAGAGACAGAAGGAGCTGTGGATCTGAGCTCAAACTGCAAGCTGTGTTCAGAGAGAGAGCAGGAATGTGGCTCAGCGTGGGAATGAAGATGCTCTGACATGTTGGGAGACACTTTTTAGTCTTGACGGATATATGAAGCACTCTGGCTTTATGATGAAAATATCCCGTGAGTACGCAATAATTTATTATCGGAAGTAAACTATAGCGATCGTTGATTGAAAGATTTGGAGTAGACATATTAAGGCCTGTGCTCCAATGATGATGATGGCTTGTTGAGGGTTTTTTTTCTGTTTTCCAAAACAAAAACTGTTTAACCCTAACCCTAACACTAAGCCTAACCCAAAATCTGACAAGTTGATTTTACTTGAAAAAATCTAGGAAACTGATTGCCTTGAAAAATGCTAGTAAATGTAACCATGAGTCATAACTTATGTTTAATTTATATCTAATCATAAAGTTAACTAAAAATTTAGTTATATTACTACGATTGTGAAGTCGTTACAACGTCACAATTAAATCAATCTTTCTGAGTTTTAGAAGCTTTAGTAGTTTACTGTGCTATATATCTGTATTCTGCTGGTTGCAAACTAGTCAGTCATATTTGTATATTCGTACACATGTTTACAAAAACAGGACTCGCAGATCTCCCAACTTCATCATTGGCAAAATCATCTTTGTGATGATCATGTTCAGTCAGACTAACTTGCTTTACTGAAGTTGCTAACACCAAGAAAGAACAAGGTAATTTACTTTGTCATTTTTAAGTTGAAGCAACGTTGCAAAATTAAGTAAATGCAGCTAAATTTCAAGGAAACTTTTTTACAGTGGCAGACAGATGCAGCTCAGGACAAAACAAAGCATATTATCAAACATCTTGAAAGTTTTTTTGCATGAAGTTGGCTGCAAACATTTTCTAAAAGATTGGAATGTGAGCAAGCCTTTAAAGCTGTCATAATTTTTGGCAGTGCTTGTGTCTGCTAAGCCCACACGCTGTCCAAGTGTGCCATATGTTTTCCTGCAGCACTTTGCAACATGTCATATCTAAGCATTGAATTGCATAACCAGCGTTCTTGATAGTGAACGTTGCATAAAGCGAATTGTGAAAGAAGGAGTTGCCTTTGCCACAGATACTTAAGTCGTACACAGCTTTTGACATTCTGTGCCATTGTGTCGCAGCCAAACTGGGTTTCATCTCTTTGTGAAACTGTAATTTTATACTGCACACAGTTTTAAAGCCACAGGTTGTCGAGGGCAAACACAAGTCCTCATTCTTTGGCACGATGCCCGCCCAGCCTTTTATCCACAAGAGGTTTCCTTAGAGAGAGGATGAGAGGACAGAATGTCTCGGTATCGTGTTACAGAATGCCAAACAGCGAGGAATTCCCAGCTCATGTTACTTGCTCCCGGTGGTCAAACCTGTGGCTGTGGGACACAAGAGGACCTGGCAGAGCTCTCACTATGTTGAATAATACAGGTCTGATATTATCCACCTGGGAGGGAAGCCTAGCTGCACAGAAAGCATTTAGCTCCTGGTGATACAGGTGGGAACAGAGCAGAGAGGCTCCTGTCAGCATGTTGACTCAACTGCAGGTTTAGGGGGTAAACTTTTTTTTTTTTTTTGTCATCCAAGGACACAGGGAACTGTTAATATTTACTCAGTTGTTGGTTAGTCTAAAGCCCAAAGTCACTTTTCATTGATTGCTCCATGACACAGAGGTGAAGCAGCGCAGTGAGTCCTGGATCAACTGTGTTTTTGGGGAAACGGGTGATAGCAGTATCTTCATTGCAAGGTTACGGTCGCTGTAATTACACAGTATTGTGTGATGAATGGCTGCGGTTCATGTTTCAGCTGTAGTGTGACAGGCACAGACAGGGAGTGGAACTGAGACCTCAGATGTGTGATGGGAGAGCAGTTTGTTACCCATGGGTGCCGTTTAGGTCTATTTTTTTTTGGATGTAAGGTGTTATTTTCGCCTTTATTAATATTAGTGATACCTTCATCACAGGTGTGTTTTTGAGAATAAGGAGCAGCTGGAAATTAAATGGATTTTTAAAGAAGCACTGGATCTGGTGAGAATGTTTTAATGTTAGATTTAAAGTCTCGGCTTCATGTCAATGTCATTTTACAACATTGTGATTTGATCCTAACATTGTAGCTGTAGAGTGACTGACTTTTGATAGTAAGGGATGGAAATAATTGTGTATTTTGCAGCAGAATCCCCTTCTCACAAGATTTCAGATATTTAAATTAGATTTTTTTTCAGTTTAAGACTACAAGTAGCTTTTTTATATAGTAGTTATTTTTTCAATGAATCAATTAATTGTTCAATCCACATAACATCAGGAAAAAGTGTAAAATGACATCTTCAGATTTGATTTCGCAAAGGACTGTGGAAAGCAGAACATATTCACATTTGTAATCATATTAAAGTAAATTTTTGGCATCCATGTAAAAAAACAAACAAAAAAATCACCCTAAACAAATAATCTTTTGTGTTTTTCTGATGATCAGCTAACTGCTTAATCGTATTAAGTTTGAGTTCTGCTTTTATTACAATTAACTGAAGGACAGCTGTCTTCAAATGTATTTAAAGAGTACATTTAATTTGACATCACTATTGTGATAATTCAGGATAATTCAGGGTCAAATATGTTTGTTCTTTAGTAACATAACATAACGTAATTATGTATTTTCTTTCTTAATGTCAAACTGAACTGAACTGTGTACTTGGCACCAGTGTGTCAGACAGCATGTCTCACTGAGGTGATAAATGGCACCCGACTCTTATTAGCATTAATGGAAAGGTGCCAACGGTCTGTTTCCTCTGCTTGTCATCAGCGACTGTGAGGCTTGCAGTAACTCTGTAGGTCAGCAGGACCACTAGTGATCCTGACTGCTAAAGCTTTTATTTGATTATCAGAAAGTCGATGTGATAGTTTAACAAGACTTTTTTGAGGAGTCACAGAAAGCCCTGAAAAAGATCATCTTGACCTGATCTTTAGTTTTGTATCATTCCTTTATTTTCTTGTTATCTTAAATGTGTTACTTCTCTTTAAATATGTGTTTTATGCCTGATAGTATCTCTGGCTCTATGCAGTGTATGTTGGTGCTGTCTTTTCATATTTTTTAGCTTCTTTAAAAGTCTTTAAAAGTTTGTTGTTATATCATACATGTTGCCCTAAACATCTAGTGTGTAAGATTTAGGGGGGATATATTCGATATATCAGAGCAAAAAATTAGCACGTATTAGCAGGTACTGAGCTCACAGTCCGTCTGCCACAAGCCAAACCGCATTGGAGATACACTGATTTTTTTACTATGAAACCACTTTATTCAATGTTTTTGCTGGTTTTTGTCGCCTGAAGATACCTTTGCAGATCATTTGTCACTCAGTACAAACCTCTTAAACTATGAACACTGAAGGAATTTTAAGTGGGAGATGTTTCAGCTGGTTTTTAATCTGCAAGCCTCACTGCTGGATGCCACTAAATACCTCTGAATCTTTCACACCATTCCTTTAAAATGAGTCACTTCACTTGAAATTTGTTGATTATGCATGACAGTATATCTCATTTTATGTTGGTGCTGCCTTTTTGCCTATTTTAGCTTTTCAAAGTCTTCAGTTTGTTGTTACATCATGCATGTTGTCTTTAAACCAAAAAAACTGGGCATGGTTATATAAGGTCTGATGTAGTTTCATGTGAGTGAGCTGGGATACCTCCACCCAGACAGACTGACCAGCAGGGTCATCATCACATCCATGCTATCCCAAAATACATGAGGGAGTTTCAGTTAGAGAATCACTCAGGTCTGTCCAGCCCCACATCTGTGTTTTGTAGGATTCCAGGTGCAGGGGGTTTATTTTTACTGCTTTGGCCAGTGCTCCAGTGGTTCAAAATTAAAATGACTAAATGTGGTCCCTGTTTTATCGCACATTTTCTTGTGTTTCAGAAATCGAGGCAAAAGAGGCATGTGACTGGCTGCGGGCAGCAGGATTTCCCCAGTATGCTCAGCTCTTTGAAGGTAATAAAAGCGCTCTGTGAACTCCCACACACATTCATCATAAAGGGGGGAAATTTTGTTTGTTTAAAACATAGTGGTTAATGAAGCAGCACTGAATAAGGTCTGTCATAAACCACAGCCAGTATTTTGATTTCAGCATTTTTTTCTGATGTAAAATGAAATACTGTTACAGCTTAAATATGCACTTTTTAAGATCAGTGAATAATTGTACACAGTGTGATCTGGTTTGTCATCCTTGTCCACAACACTATACACAAAACCATGTATTCATGGGCTGCGTAGTGAGCCTCATTTACACAACTGTCCTCAGGATGCCTCGGAGCGAGGGCTCCAGTCGGATCCCCAGACACCACAAAACAAGCAGAACATCAGCTGCTTTTTAAGTCTAATCTTTTCGGAGCTACGGTTACTACATAAACATGTCATCTGTGCTTAAAGACTGAAGTCATGGGAAGAACTGGATTTTATCTGAGCTTAAAGAAGCTCTGCTCCCTCAGATCTTTGTGTCAAGGCCAGGCTTTTCATGTGCTTTGCTGAAATGTATTTGTTTGCTGACAGTTTTTACATAGTTGTACCAGAGCTCGAGCAACATGTGCTGATAAAGGCTGTTGGAGAGCAAAGCAGATAAGGTGAGCATCACTTCAGATGCTTGGGATCGTTTATTAAAAATGACGTTAATGATGCAATCTGCTATTTGGACGTGATTTTGTTTCAAAATCTACAGTATATCTGAATGTCTGCCTCTTTAAAGAACAGGCCGAGCCTTGTTGAGCGTTCGCTGCTGCTTCTGCTTTTCATAAAAAGTTAACAACTTCACATGAATGCAGTGGAATGTTAGATTCAGAGGCTCTGGATTCAGTCTCTTAAGTTATGTAAGAGGAGGCCCATACCCAGAGAAAGACGTAATGGCTGCACAAGCCTGAGTGCTGTTATTTGGGCAAATTCTGCCTGTTCTCATTAGCATCACATACAAAAGTCTGATGGTCTCCCAGCCTTCAATGTACTTCTGGAAAGAATGTTGTTTCCAGATCTTTCTTTCCATTTATTCCATCTATGAACATTGTCTATTGAAGCACTAAAGCAATTAAATATCAAATCTAATTTTAACGCTGCTACTTTCTCTAATTTTAATTTTTCTTTCTTTAGACTCACAGTTTCCCATTGACATTTCTCCTGTGAAAAGAGATCATGACTTTCTGGACAAAGACCTGGTGGAACCTCTCTGCAGGTAAACTGACGCATGATTGACACTGAAAAGACCGTGGCTCATCCATGAGTCAACTGACTCAATGCTACATGTAGTTTCCTTGCCCCAAGGAAATGACATTATGTGAGAATTAGCATATTAAATTTAAAGTAAAATCACATCTCAGATCTCATAATGTTAAAAGCTTTACTTTACGTAATTTTTATTTACTTATCTTGGCTATTAAAAGAATACTTCACTCAAAAAAATGAAGCATTCCTAAACCAATAAGTCATGCCTTGTTACCTTCAATCTGTGAAAAAAAAGTTTTTCTTTCATTCCTCCACAGAAAAAGTCAAATATATTGATTAATTGAGGACCACATGTAACAACAGCAAAACTGTATCGAAACATCTGTTAACAAACTCTCCCACAACTCATGCAGTATAAACATACATTTTTATATATACATTTTTGTGAAAACCTTACTATTTAAAATGTTTCTAAAAATTAAGTTAGCCTGTGCCCTAGCCAGACTCCCATAGAAGATTTTTTTTTTTTTCGTGAAAATGCTGTTTTCCATGGAGGCATGCAAGAAAAGTTTTCTTCACAAATTCAAGGTAGCACTGAATGACTAATTGGTTTACAAGTGGTAATTTTGTGGATTAAGTACTTATTTAAGAATCTTAGAAAAGGGGGTTTTCTGCGCATTGCTGATACATTTATTCAATTAATTAAATAAGTACATCACTACATATAGACCTTCACCGGCCCTTATCTGTCAGGAATAAATGTTAGACTGACATACTGATCTCATAGACCCTTATTAACTGTGACTGCAAAAGCTGTGGCAGGTAGTATCAGAGTTAGTATAGTTCTGTATTTTTCATTAGTATATTTGGTTTTGCTGCGCTGTGTTTTCAATTCAGTTTAGTTTCAGTCAGTTTCCAGGATGAGTTTGCTTGTTTTAGTTTAAAGTTTAGTTTTAGTTTAGATATGTTTAGTTTTAGTTTAGATATGTTTAGTTTTAGTATAGTTATTATTAGTTTCAGTATCAGTTTTAGTTTTTTTTAATTATGATATAGAGGGTATTTGTAAGGGGCACAATTTAAGACATATAGAACAGGTATCACAACACAAACACAACACTTAGTGATGGCATTTGACTCTCAGTCTCTATAAACATGTGCACCAATGCCTCCACATTCTTGTTGTTCTGACAAATTTGACCCAATTGACAAAAAAACCCAACAATTATAGCATTTCCTGCGTATTTTAAAAGTTTTGTAAGTACACAATATTGTTTAAGTTTTTTTTTTCAATTTTTATTTTTATTTTAGTTAACTAAAATGTTCTTGTCACATATAGTTTCATTTTTAGTATTAGTAAAATATAATAAGAATATTCTCTTCAAGATTTTGAGCTTCTCTCTGACAGGAGAACAATTAAATATAAGTTTTACTCCATTTTGCCAGACAGTAATTAGAATATAAAAGTGCGTGTAGCCAGCAACTGGTGGCTCCACATCACTCCCTTGTATGGCAGGACGACTCATGTACTTTTTCAAGCCCAGATGAAAACAGCTCCTTATTTACCACAGTAACCATGACAACCATCCTGAGAGAGAAGCAGGAGGAGCATGTGGGTTGCCTCGCACAGCTCAATATACTGTGACTCTAAACAACCCTAAAGCAACTCATCTAAATTCCAAACTAGCCACGGGATAAACGGAAGACAATTGGAAACAGTTCCACCTCCAATGTGATTTTGCCCATGACTTCCCAGCATTTCTATGGTAACATAAGGATGGCTTTGTTGTCTGTTACGTCATCGCAGTGTAGTGTGCGAAAACTAAATGCCACCCTGCATACACTGGGTGTCTTTGAAGTGAAACTGATAGATATTTCATGTATGTGAGTGCTCTCTCTGATCCCGGGCTAAGCTTCCTCCTTTTTTAGCAGCCACATTCAAAGCTCTTTAGGCCTGTGGAATAAAGGGCCCCCAACTTAGAAATCCTCTCTTCAGTCAGATCCCACTATCTACAGTAACAATCATGAGAACTTTGTGTTTGGTTAACCATAGCACTGGGGGATAGTTACAGCCTCTATCTGAGGATATTTACTATCACAGAACAATACTGTCAGTCATAAAAAAAAGACTTAGCTGTTAAAGCTTGTGATTATCATGCCACAAATAAGTTTCTGTTGGTTTAAATCCAAGGCACAGTGAGCTGGAGTGTATTTTGTCATGCCGTCATCTTTTCCCTCATGCTATTGTTAGTTGGTGTACAGTTTTAGTTCTGTTACTTTATATATCCCAGTTTGCAAAACCTCTAACCACTAAGTACATGCTCCAGGGCGTAGACTGTATGTTGTATTCCAAATATTGAAAATATTTCATTGCCTGGGATTTTTTGAAAACTGAGTTCATGAGATTTGCATTGGTGTTTCAAAGGCAAAGCTTTCATCTTGTTCACTCTGCAAAATTCAGAGAGAAATTATTAGCATGCCAAATGCAAAATGGCATCAAAGACTGTTGCATGTATCGAATAAGATATACAGATGACTATATTTAGGATTACCATGGTTATGAAATTCCTGGAAGAGTTTTAAAGGATAAAAACTTTTCCTGGCCTGGAAATAGTATGGAGTTAAGAGAATGTTTTGGAAAAGTTTTTAATATACTTGTTTTTGGCTATTCTATAAAATATGTTTATAAAAATTCCAAAACATGTTCTAATGTGACACGAAGTACATTCCTGGTATTATTTATTTAAATCTAGTGCTTGTTGCTCTAATAGCCTTTAAATATCAGTAGTATCATATGATATACACTGACCAGACTGGCATCTAGTCGTAGCATTATTGCCAAGGCCGTGCACCCTTTGGGTCACTGATTCACTTGGATGAGAAGGACTGATGGGATATACCATTTAATAAAGTCATAAAAAGTCTTAAATCCTACTTACCTCAAAACTTGGAAACCTGGAGTGGCATCACTGTCCTTGCTGCTTTCAGACTCACAAGTATTTAAACCTTTGAACCCTGAGCAAGCTGGTGCAATTAATCTTGAAAACATGAGAAAAAGGTAAACTTGGTAAGAAATGTTACACCGAGTTCAAGAAATTTCTTTTTAAAAAGCTAAGGAAAATGTCTAGGGGGCAAAAAAAGAAAAAAGATAGGGAAAAACTATATGATTAAGTATAGTAGTTACATATCTAAAATTATTTTACAGAATTATTACAATTTTTAAGCACTTTTTTTCAGCTAATTTCTTTGTTGTTGTTTTTTTACTTTCTTTTCTTTTTGTGATTATTTATTCATTTATTTTGGTACTAATTTTAAACTAATTTTCTTACTAACTTCTTCCTAATTTTTGGGTCATTTCTTCATTTGTTGCTTATTGCCTTCTTCCATAGCCAATTTGCTCAGGTTTCAAAGGGTTAAGCTGTAAGGACACCGTGTTTAGGTATCACGAACACTCAGGTTCAGGCAAAATCGACAAACAATTATTAGATATGTTAACAAAAGGGGCGTGATTTTCACATTTTGTGAAGTACAGGTATTTCCCAGTCTGGTTTATTGGCATAACCAACTAGTTGGCGGCGGGAATGTCTAACAAGTGAGTAAAGTTAGCAAGTGCCAGCAGTTTTCTTATCCACAAAGGCCTGGGAAATGCCTGTGCAATATTGGCCTGCCTATTTCAAAAGACTTAAATTAGGCAAGGAGCAGAAGTCTGGCTAATCCTTTGGTTTATCCTGAATTCACCTCTCTAAGAACTAATGCACACCACGTCTCAAGCCACTATCACTTAGATCCAGAGCTAAGAGACAGACAGCAGACCCTTCAGCAATTACCGGTGTTCATTAGCTTTAGGATATTGTTGAATGGACAAACTGAATTTCCCTCTGGTTCTGGTTGTATGCCCAAAGAGGACACTGATTTGGTTAACACCTAAATAGAAAACAGAATGGGGTTTACCTCTGAAGTGGTCATTAGGAACCTACTCTGGTGGGGGTTTTTTTTCTTGTTTATTCAGAGCAGTTTTTATCCTTTGGTCATTTTTCTTTCAGGAGACTCAACACCTTGAACAAGTGTGCCTCTATGAAACTTGACGTGAACCTTCCGAAGAAGAAAGTAAGTGTCAACTTTATACTAAGAGCTTTGCCTCTGCAGTCTTTAAGTTTCAACATGGATTATAGTGTGAAAAGTGCAGCATTATGACAAGGGCAACACAATGCTTTTCTCTCCAGACTTTTAAAAGTATATATTTTTTAAACACTGATGATTCAGTAGGTTGAAAGATTTACCTTTAAGCCAAGAATTTAAGCTTATGTGAGTGTCATGATTTCTCTCTGTGCAAAATGATATATTTTTTTAATATATCACTTTGCAGGTACCTCTGAAGGTTTTTTTTTTTTTTTACGCTTTCTACCCTTCAGAAAGCTTTAACCCTTGACTCAGATATCCTAGTTATTGTTTGAACTCTGTGAAATAGAAAATGTCAAATGTCAAATATAAGAAATGGAATTTTCTTACAAAGATTGCCTTAAGCTATGCATATGCTTCCTGCACGAGCACAAATATCATCTGGTTTCTTCCCTTTAACCTAGATTCTATGATATTTGAGACTGTATTGTTGTATTCATGCCTATTGAGATGCTTTTTATCTGTCCCCACTTTGGAATGTAGCCTGCTGGCTTATATTAGTATTTTTCCCTGCCTTGGTCTATTTATGGAGAAGTCTTACAGTCAAGGGAATTATTTGTCTGTTGTTATATCACTGTCTGCTGATTGTGTAATGTTATTAATTCTGAGCAGACTCATCCTCTCGCTATTTCCTGTGTTTCCATTCTAACTCTTCTTTGTGGTATAGATATTTGTGATGCTCTATAATAAGCTGATGTTGTGAATTTTTTTCCACTTCCACCACAAGAAGGAAAAATGTACAAATTATTTTGTTCTGGAAAAAAAAACAAACTATTTGCCACAGCTGTAAATAAATGCATTATCTTTTAAATTGTATTGAATTTATTGTTATTTAAGTTGGTAGTTTAGGAAACCTTTCTTGGAAGACCTAAATAGATACATTCATTACTACAAAGACAATTAAGAATAATTGAATCGTGTAGGCTGGGGTCATTTTTGTAATATGATCTGTTTTCCCCCAGAGTGAAGACTCTGATGAAGAAGACCTGTTTGCTATCAGTGACAAATGGACCTTTGAGTGGAGCAGCCGGCGTTGGTCCAGGTTACGAGACATCGACTGTCTCCTGCACGGCGAGGGTCAGCCCTCCAGGGACAGCGTGCCTCTGAGAACCACCACCAGCAGCGAGAGTGTTCTGACGGACCTCAGCGAACCAGAGATTTCGTCTTTGCACAGTGAGAGCAGCGGGGGCAGCTGCCAAAGGGGCCTCAGCACAGAGGACTCTGACTGCTCCAACCGCACCGGCTCTGATTCTGCAGCAATGCCAGATTCTACTTCTCTCACAATGCCTCACATCCCCAAAGAAATTACTCACTACGGCTCGCTACCTGATAAACACGGCAAGACAAGCCGCATCCGTGCCAAAGACTTTCTAAAGCGCATGGAAACATTGCGCTCCCGAGGAACTCTGGGAAGGGGTCGTAAGTCGTTGGTCATCAGCGCTCCAGTGCTGCAGCAGGAGGCCCAGGTACTGAAGACGCTGCAGTGCATCGAGATCATAAATGGAGATGGCGGGGCTCCAGAAATACCATCCAACAAAATTCTGCCATCCCAGTCTGGTAGTGAGGGAAGCAGCCATTCTAGTGGCAGCGCTGTCAGCACACCCAGCCTGAAGGAGCGCAAGCCTCACCGGGCCGACCACAAGCGCAGCGGCATGTATTTAGAAGACATGGACATCTTCTCAGGCACCCAAGTGAACAAAGTTGCGGAGGAAAACCGCAGGAATGAGTTCTGTTCCTATGAAGACCTGGTGGTACACATTCCCAAAGACCATAAGCCAGGAACCTTCCCCAAAGCACTGTCCATCGAGAGCCTGTCCCCAACCAATGGGGCCTCTATCAACTGGCACACAGGCAGCATGCACCTGGACCCAACGCTGATTTCATGCAGGAATGAATCTAGACCAGTCACCCAGTGCTGCACCAGAGGGAGCCGCATCAGCGTGTACGATAATGTTCCTGGCTCGCATCTGTACGCCAGCACGGGAGACCTGATAGACCTGGAGAAAGAGGACCTGTTCCCTCACCTGGATGATATCTTGCTGCATGTCAACGGTCTACAGCAGATAGTGGACCACTGGTCGAAGAATGTGTTGCCTGTCGGAGAAGGGCTGGCGCAGGTGGACGGTAAGAGGGAACGTACAGTAGGTCTTCAGTCGTCAAGTCAGATCACATTGAACTTTGAGGGAAATTCTGTCACAGAAAGCCAAATCACACAAAGTTACGGGGACACAGACAAAGTATCACTTGCTGAGACAGAATCTACGCTCCTCAGGGAAAGGAGGGACTCAGGAGTTGGTGCTTCTCTCACAAGACCTAATCGGTAAGACTTGCCGAACAGTATTGAAATATTTGAAATTACACAGTTTTATGTTTTCTATTAACAGAAAGATCAATGCATTTCTTTTTCTTTGGTGTTTCATCTTTTATTAGATTACGATGGCCCAGCTTTCAAATGTCTAATCGCCTGAGTCACTCAGTGGCATCGCTGCAGATCACCAACCAGTCAGCAGGCCAGCTCAGTTTGTTGCAGAAGTTTTCTCTGCTGCGACTTACTGCTATCATGGAGAAGTACTCCATGTCCAACAAACATGGCTGGACTTGGTAAGTCTAAGTCAACCACCAAAATTCATTTTTGATGTGTTTCATGATTAAGTTAATCTTTTCTTCTTTAGCAAGGTGACATTTTATTTTTTTGAACTGATATAATATGCAGTTGTTTTTGCTAGTATTTATATTAGTACAGTTAATCTGTGTGTTTGTCCAGCATGGTATGATGCATGGCCTTTATGAATTACAGTCACCAGATCCCCTTTTAGCTTACAGGCTTTACATACGTCCAGGCTTTACATACTATTTCATGTTAAAGGTCCAGTGTGTAAGATTTAGGGGACTTTAGGTTAGAATCTCAAATAACAACCAGCTGAAATTATTGCCAGTTAGAGTTCCTTCACTGTTGATTATTAAGGAGGTTTTTAGCAGAGCCAAATTATTTGCAGAGGTCTTTTTCTCTCCAAAACAAATGGACTAGGTGATTTAAACCAGTAAAAACACTGAATAAAACAATTAAAAGTAAAAAATCAGTGACCTATTTTCTATGATAACTCAAGATTCAGGCGTCCAGGAGGTTGCTCCCTCTCTCCCTCTCCAGGACAAACAAACCAGGTGATTTAAACTCGTGAAAACACTGAAAAAAAGCAGTTTCATGTTAAAAATCAATGATTTAACAGCACTGTTGCTATACTAGCAAAGAGCCTGCTAACAAGGGTTGCCAACGCAAAAACTTAAATAGCCCTATCTAGAGTCAGTGTTTGGTTTGTCCAATTAGAGCTACTGTAGAAACATGGTCCTATGTAGATATAAATGGCTCATGCAAGGTAACAAAAAAGGACAATTTTTGTATTCCCAGCTGATAATACACTAAAGAAAAATACCTCCATTTCTGCTAATATATCTTCTTAAATCTTACACACTGGACCTTTGAGTAAATGTGAGTATATACTTTACATTTTATTTTGTATTACTCCAAGACAGTGTCTTATTTAGCCTGGAGAGCAAGGTGTCAAAGATTTTGTGTTGTCCCAGGTCCGTGCCAAAGTTCATGAAGAGAATGAAGGTACCAGACTATAAGGATAAGAACGTGTTCGGAGTTCCTCTCATTGTGCATGTGCAGCGCTCTGGACAGCCGTTGCCCCTCGGCCTGCAGCAGGCGCTACGGTACCTGAGGAGCCAGTGTCTTGACCAGGTCAGCCACAAAACTCACGCTCTCAGGTTGCATGTGACTTGCATTTTTACATTATGTAACAAATGGTTGGCTTTATTCAATGTGTATAATGTGGTGTAAGGTTTCCATGGACAATGGCTGACACAGGTTATTGGCACATACAAAAGAGGTGTAATAACAGTGAGCGGAAATGCAGTACAATGTGGTTACATATTGCTGCCAGCTGTCAAGTTAACACTAATGTTTGGCTTCCAGGTGGGTCTGTTTCGTAAATCAGGGGTGAAGTCTCGAATTCAAGCTCTCAGGCAGATGAATGAGAATTCTCCAGACAATGTGAACTATGAGGATCAGTCTGCTTATGATGTGGCCGACATGGTGAAGCAGTTCTTCAGGGATCTACCTGAGCCTCTGCTCACCAGCAAGCTGGGCGAGACTTTCCTCCATATCTACCAATGTAAGGACATACATCTCTCTTTGCTTCTTTTGCCTCACATTAGGTTTTAATGTTATTATTACATTTGATTTTGTTTTTACCTTTTAAAGCCAAGGAAGAGCACATTTTGAGTCACTACATCTTAATGAAAAATGAGTTGAATTCAACTCAACCTGATTGAGCAATCTCTACCATTTAGTTAAGGTATGCTATTCACAAAAAAACCCACTAAATGTCTCTGTCTCTAGTCTGCCTCCTCAGTTCACCTCCTACAGGAAAACAGTAACAAAACAAAACAAAAAAAATCCCACCTGACACGATTTTCTAAGATATAAATGAAATATGATCATTCATTGTTTTTAAATGATACATGGAGTGTTACCCATTGTCAATATATATGTCTCTTTTATGGTGAGAGTAGTGATGCTAAGATAATGCATTTGCATTTTTGATTAAATGGTGAATTGGTGAATATTCACTGTTGACAATGACATAGTTTTAATGCTATATATTATGAATCTGATGATAGAAATTATATCAGTATGATTTTTTTAAACCATTTCAGAGATGTTTTCAAAGTTAATGTAAATATACATGATAAATAATACTAATACTGGTAATACTACTGATTCTATGGTCAGAAATAGAAACATGTTGACATATTACAAGCATTATAACTGTGAATGATTATTTTTTAGATTGTTTTCTTACTGTTTTACCATTGACATGTATGGGCATCCATATTTACAAAAAAATGGGGTATGTTAAAAAAAACAAACAAACAAGCAAAAACCCATTGATTTGAAGAAAATATTTAAATATTTTTCCTTTGCCTTTTTCTTGGAGAGGACTTTAAACATTTTTTGGTTTTTTTGTAAAATTGCAAGTGAGCTAACATAGTGACAAATAACACCTCCTCTATTGCTGTCTGTAAAGCAGAAATAACAGAAATCAATTCTCTCAAATGTGCAGATGTGCCGAAGGACCAAAGGTTGCAAGCTGTCCAGGCAGCCATCATGTTGATGTCAGATGAAAACCGTGAGGTGCTGCAGACGCTGCTCTGTTTCCTCAGCGATGTCACTTCCTCTGTGGAGGAGAACCAGATGACACCCATGAACATTGCTGTGTGCCTGGCACCCTCCCTCTTTCATCTTAACATACTCAAGAAAGACAATCTCTCTCCAAGGTACTTTTTTCTTGTGTCTTGTAGTATAACAGTAAGCTTGGTGTCTGTGACAGCAACACTGCCCACCTCTCTGTGCCTAAAAAAACTAATGAACAAGACATGCATGCTTTCTATTAACTCATGCATGATTATCTTCACCTGTTACTCCATAAAGACAGACATAAAATTGGTTTGCTCAGCCCTCAAGGGTGCAGTAGATTACTCTCTGTCTGGATACTTCTAAAAGGACACGACACTCTTTTTTTAAAGCTCAGTGTTTTATGAGATCATGCTGTGTACAAACAAAGCAAAGCTCTCTAATTTACCATGTTGAAATTGTTGCGAAAAGGATCAAAGAGGTTTCCTGCAGAGTGGAGGATGGGTTTATATACTGCGTTCCATGGAGGCGTTGACCTGGGAACTCTGCCGGCCTAATACGTTTTTTCTCCCTATAATCCTCAGGGCCATGCAGAAGAAGTACGCCACTGGCAGACCAGACCAGAAGGATCTGAATGAAAACTTAGCAGCAACACAGGGTCTCGCTCATATGATCATAGAGTGCAACCATCTATTTGAGGTACGAGAACCTGTATTTGAGATGATGCAAGAATTTCAAGCCGGGATGCAATAAACTCAAACCTCCCTCAGTGTATATTCAATGTGAATCTTACCTCATGCTTTTATGTACCCATTAGATCCCTCATGAGATGGTTACTCAGTCGCGTAATTCGTATGTGGAGGCTGATTTGCATGCACCAACGATTGACGAGCTGTGCAAGCAGCTGGAGGACGGTGATGGAACGTACCAAACTCATATGGAGGGGAGACTTCAGAACCATCTCAAAGAAGCCCGGGAAAAGTCCAAATACTGGATGTCCTGCAGCAGCTCTGATAACACAGAGCTCTACTATAAAAAGGTGGGTGTTCTTCCTTAGATTGCAGAGTTAATTTGTTATATTTTCAGATGTTATAGTACATCAAAATAATCCCAGTCGGAGTCAGAATCAGAAATACTTTATTGATCCCCAGGTGGAAACTGTGGTTAGTTAAAGTCGCTCTGATGCCAAGCATAGAGAATTCTAAAAAGTAAAAAAAAAATAGGTCCTAGCCCAAAGAATGCAAAAATATAATGCAGAAATACAGTAATAATAAAAACAATGTTAACACTAGTTTGTAAATTATTTAAAAGTCTACATATGTATAGTGTGCTGAGTGTGCAAAAAATATAAATCTATGTGCCTTATGCTACATTTCAAAGTATAAAACTAGTATGTAGAGTTTCAAATATAAAATATGTGTATGATGCAACAGGATATACAATGTACACCACAATATATACGTAAGTATCAATAACAGTAAGAATATATGTAATTTATACAATATGTGTGACATATGTTACATGTACATTCAGTAGTTGGAAGAACATTGCACATTTAAATAACTGCACAGAGAATTACTGTAGTTGAGTTATTGAACCATGCAGCAATGTCATTTATGAATTTTAAATTATGGACAACAAAAAATCCATTGTACAAAATCATTCAACATTATAACCAGCAATGCTTAATATCTCACACATGGATTTAGTTTTTAGATCCACAGGTTAACATGATGGTTTGTGTCTTTTCAGGTGGGAGATGGGAACCCTCTGAGGCGCTGGCGGGTGTCTGTTGAGGTGGAAGCACCGCCATCCGTTGTGTTGAACCGTGTGCTGCGAGAGCGCCACCTGTGGGATGTAGATCTCCTGCAGTGGAAAGTGTGTGAGACACTGGACAAGCAGACAGAGGTGTTTCAGTATGTCCTCAATCGCATGCCCCCTCATCCCAGCAGGGACTTTGTGGTACTCAGGTGCGTGGTAACACAGAGAACACTAAACTACATATTATTCTTTGTTTGTAAGTAGCTATGATTTTTTTAGGGTCCACACTAAATTTCTTTTTCTTATATAAAGGTCATGGAGGACAGATTTGCCAAAAGGTGCCTGCTCCCTGGTTTCTGTGTCTGTAGAGCATGAGGATTGTCCTTCTATTGGAGGGGTACGAGCTATAGTCCTGGAGTCCAACTACCTGCTAGAGCCCTGCGGCTCAGGAAAGTCCAGACTAACCCACATCTGCAGAGTGGACTTGAAGTAAGTCCCACAAGAATCATATTAAAATATTTCCTCATTAACCCTTTTAAGCGTGTTTTATTTTTTTTAAATAATTGTGTACGCTTTATTGTATTGAAAATTCTGTTTTGTTTTCAGGGGAAGGACTCCAGACTGGTACAACAAAGCCTTTGGTCACCTCTGTGCTGCAGAAGCTGCCCGAATCCGCAACTCCTTCCAGCCACTAATCACAGACGGCCCAGAGACCAAAATCTGAACCTCTTTGCCACTTGTGTCTGCTTAGCATTGAGATCAAGATTGAGCCTTTGAGTCATTGCTAACAGGCAGACAGGACCCCAGAACTGAAGCACAGTTTATTCCGTTATTTGTCCTGAGTAGAAATGCTTTTGAGAAGATATGGAGATCCTCTGTACTTGCACAATGACAAAAGAGGACATCTTAAAGGTGCTAAGCATAATTACTCAATGGGAAATTAATCATCCTGCCAATGTCCTTAGCATTAGGATTTTATTTACCTTAATGTTGCTTAACCTGTATATTTTAATTATTATCTTTAATAATATTGTATTACTATTACTTTAATCTACAATGTCTAGGACATTCATGCTCTTAAACGCTTCTGGGAAGCATTATTTGTTTCAGATTTAAAGCTATGATTATTATAATGTAGTGTCTGTGTATATGTGTGTGAATATACTGTACATGCAAGCAAGATGTATATATTGTAAATATGTGAAGGGATACATAGTACATATGTTAATATCCATATTGATTTCTTCACTGTGTCAGCCTTCCTGTAGTACACATGGTACAAAATTGTAAACTGGTTTTACTTTGCTTCAGTGTTGTCATTTTGGAATGGGTGTAATGTTATTAAATTTTGACCTCCCATGGTTATAAAAAGAACGACTTAAGGTTTGACTTGATCATACCTGCTTAAGGGTACTGGGTTGTGAAGTCAAGTACAAGAGACATCATTTTTTAATAAAACTGTTGAGATTATCAAGTGTTTGCATTGATTCTTCCTCTTGCTGCCAGGTTATAATGAATGAACAAGAAATCTAACGACATATATCTCCTGATCTGTGAAACTGAAAAATGCCTTTCCATGGACAATTGATATCAAATAGTGTGAGAAATGCTTTTGCGAAAATGTCTATATTGCTCAATCATGTGTACTATTATCATGCACTGAGCAGTACCTGTTCAAACACAATTCTCCCTAATCTGGGATGTGAGTGACCTCTAATGGACATTTTAAGAAAAAATGTTCAAATGGAAGATGGATTTATTTGAGCTTTCAGTTTTTTCATGCAAATATAATACAGATTCAGAGGTAAAATCAAATGAGTACTGTAATTAACTTTGTATGGCCTTTTTTGCAGATCATATGGAAAGGCAAAAAATTAGGGCTGAGCAAATATACTTGCTGAATTGTCATTTTTGTCCACTAGATGGCCCCTTCTGCTCAACAGAATATTCATCTTCAGTATGGCTACATTTTATCTTACCCTGAGACCGTTTTAATGAAAGGGGTACCCTTTTTATAGGTATTTTCATTTGTTTTCACCAGTAAGGGTGGGAAGACAGATATTCACTTTTAAGACATCTAATAGAAAGTTCCTGCCAGTGCTAATGGAGCAACTAATTAATTGGAAAAGAGATTGAAAAGGGATGCCAAACTTAATCTATAACCGTCTTTTGAAGTATTAAAATACATTTTGGTTGATGGCTCAAAAAATGATCATCTGGTATCTGGAATTTAAATCTTACAGAGATAAAGTTGGAGGTCGTGGCAGCTATAACAAAAGTATTTAAAGGATCATTCACCAAAACCATTACAGAGAACAGTGAAATGTTGCTGTAGCACACCTTAGCAAAACAAGCATTACATGAACATTTCTGCAGGTTATTGAGTTTGGATCTGCTCTTCTGCCTCAGTTCCCTATATATGGTCTCAGTGTGTGACGGCAAAGTCAAACATTGAACTCTATTCAGCACCAGCAGGGTCTATGGTTCACACTGAAATGGAGACCAGCAAGTTTAACACAAGGGATGGGAGGGTAAGAGGGGTTGAGTTAGGCAGTAGAGGGACATTATCAGATAAACTGTTATGTTGGGACAATAGAATTAAAAAACAACTGCAAATGGATAATTCCCTAAGGACGCAATGGCTGTAAAGCAATTATGCCTAATTCAACTCAGTCCGTAAATGAAACCACCATTTGTTAATCCAAAGTTATAGCACTCAAGGAAAAAAAATCACATTCTGTTAGCACATAAGACTACAGTTAGTTAACAACAACCATCATCACAAAATGAAATGACATTTTATTGACACATTGGAAAGCAGGCCAGAAAATCAGATTGCCAGTTGCTCTGCATTGCATTACTGCAAATTAAATCAAGTTTTGTATACATGATAGGTACAGCTGCATAAAGCCTGACATGATTTCTTCCTCTTTTGAAGCCATACTGACACAGATCAGCTTAATGAGGTCATGAAATGCAAGCTCAGCTTCTGGCTGTCAGTCAGGACGATGGACAGGAATGTTGCCAAGCTGTCATCGTCAGTCTCTTTTATATAACCACTGGAACCTGGTAGCTTTTTTGTCATTATTATTTATTACATACTGCATATCTTTTTCAATATGACTTTGGGCAAAGTATGAGATGTTAGAGAAGTGTCTGTTCTTGATTTTCTCAAGAGCCATTCAAGGCTAAAGGCAGCAAAATGCATATGATTTTCAATGAAATGCAAATGATGCTTTGGCACTTTGTTCATTAAAAAGGAAAACAAAAATTATTTGAAAACAAACATATTTTTCTGGCCTAATATGATAAAAAATTGTGATGGATGCAAACCAGGATCTTTTGAAAAAAATTGCTAAATGCTTAAAAATCTTCCCATAATTACCAGTTCACTGTGAAGCAGACCCTGCTACCACCTCACAACGATCATCAGGAAAAAACTTGACCAAGGTAATTAATCTCACTGTAGTAGGATTTGTTGTATTGCTTTGCATATGACTATCCAGGGTCATCATTGTGCCTCACAGACCAATCAATTAAGTGAGCACACCTGAAACTCACAATTTAATGACACCAGTGCAAATTTATATGAAGAAAATAAGAAATCAATAATTCAAGTCAGACATCAGCATGTGTGCAGGCACAGTGCTCAAGTGCGCATCCATGCATGGTCAAAAGGACGGCCTGAATGGCTTGATGTTTACAGAAAAGTCTCTTAATCACATATTAACATTTAAGAAACATATTGATAAAAACTATAATCAATATCATTTACCATCAAAACTCTAACCTAAAATCTATTTTAATACAATTTTACATAACCATACATCGGAGTACTAGTTTTATTCCTTAGTAAAAGGCCAAAATAGCATTAAGTCTTTTCACTATTGTACACTTCTAGACCTACACCAGACTGTTTTTTTTTGGATCTGTTAGATTCAAATGGCCTATATACTGAGTATTTAAACACAGGTCTAAAAGTAGATATATGACATCACTTTGAAACCCCTCAGAGCCAAACAGTTTTTGTATTACATGCAATTCAAATAATTACGTGTTTTTTAAAAATGTAGATACTATGATTTTTTTTAATTTTTTTTTTTACATGGGGCCAGCCCAGGAAGCATAAATGCGGTAACTTCCGGTTACCATCTTCGTTTGGTGTGTTTTAGTTTAGCTAGCATGATGTGGAACATTTTTCGTTTAGGTTGAACGTTCATCGGTAACATTTAGATTAACTGTCCGGCAGACAAACCAAATAAAAATGATCCGGATGGCGTTGAGCTCCTATCCCGGAAGGTGTTTTTTTTTTTTTTTTTAAATCTTGCATGCACGAGTTCATTATCTTGGGAACAAGTTTTTATCTAGTGCACTAAATGAAAATTGTCCTTCTCTTTGTGCGCAAAAAAAATGGCTATCACCTCATGGAACTTTATATGATGACACTTAACCCTCTGTTTATATTTTTGTCCTGGTTAGCTAACCCCGTGTGGCCATGGTATTGGTTCCACTCCGGTCTCAGCTGCTTCCACTAGCCCAGGCAAAGCGACTTCCTTGCGGTCGGTCTGCAGCTCCTTCACCGCAGCCAGGCAGCGCAGGCGTGGTGAGAGGAGCCGCAGACAGGGGGCGGCAACATGGCGGTGACAGCAGCACAGATACGGAGACGCGCATTTCAGAGAGCGGCACTCTCTCACACACACAGCTCTGTGTACACAGCTCAGGTCAGTCAGCCCCGTTAACCGGCGGGCACCGACAACACACCGGACTCTCTCACCGGAACTCCGCAGAGTGGATTTTACTGACAGAGAGTGATTTCTTGTTTGTGTTTTTGTTTTCTTCGAGAGTGTTCCTCTCTTTCGTTTCTTTTTGATGCTCCAGAGCAGTGATTGGATTTATCTCAAGGAGAACAGCGTGTAACTCTCTTGAAGCCGCCCGGGTTGGGTGGAAATGACAAGCGAGAGACCGCTGACAATGCCGGGCTCGGTGTCGCTCTCGGACCGACAACCTCCTCCAGGTCACCGGCAGCACGCGGCTGCAGGCTCTGCTGCCGCCGGTGAGACATTGATGATGTCCGGCTCAGGCTCAGTGCTGCTCCCGGCTGGGATTATCAATCCATCGGTGCCAATCCGGAATATCAAGATGAAATTTGCTGTTGTCATCGGACTGATCCAGGTTGGAGAGGTTAACAACCGGGATATTGTAGAAACGGTGCTGAATTTGGTAAGTAAACGCTGGTTCCCTCCCCCTTTCACTGTATGACTGAACGTTATTGCCTAATCCTTAATCCAGAGTGCTATTCAGTGGCAACAATACCCGAGTGTAAAGATAAGGCAAAAATAATGCTCGTTTAACATCGAGACTGTGCAGATGAAATTGTTTGCAGCACTGATAAAAGTGAGTAGCACTGATATGTGAGAGTAAACAGCAGTTAACACTCAAAAGTCACACACAGACGCAGCAGGTTGAGAGATGAGAGAATACCAAGCCAATTTTTAAGTTTGCAAGTTCAACAAAGTCCTAACTTCCTTGTGTTTGCTTGCAAATGAGACTCGTTGGTGTGGATGATGTCAGTGAAGTAAAGTGCACACCTGCTGGGATTCCTGTATTGTGAGTAAGATTTAATAGCTGTTTTAGCACAGCTGACTTCAGTCAGTATTTTGTTGAACTGCAGTGATGTAGATGAGTAGAGCTGCTGCTGTGTGTGGAGCTAAGGGGCCCCACCATATAACTGTTTTTCAGTGTCTTCTGGGGGCCCAGAGTTGCTGGCATCCTGATGGTTCAGTAACTGGCCAGTGATGGATGATGATTGATCAGTGCAGCTCCTCAGCAGTTTTGTAAAGATAACGGATATTCTCGGTGTAGCCCAGACTGGACTTGCTCCTAATCTAAAGGTCCGGTGTAGTGTTGCAAGGCCGTGACATGTTCATGGTCTGATAACCATCTCTGAAAATACTGTTGTTTCACAATATAGCAGAATTATTATTGTTTGAATGATCCTAAAAGTAATAAAAACACAAGTGTTGATTTGATTGATCCCCTTTATCACTATTGTTTAGCCTTGAAACAATTTTTAAACAGAAGCATATGTAAAGAGCCCACTCTTTTGAAAATAACTAAAATAAGGGTAAGATTCTTCATCCGTTTGCTTTTTTTCCCTCAATGTTGTAAATAAGCAAATGTACACAGTGTGACTATCATCTACTTTCATATCACAGTATACATTAAAACCAGTACCCTAGTGTTGGATTTTGGGGGATATATTGGCAGAAACTGAATATAATAAGTGAGTTATTTTTTGGTGTTAATCACCTGAAAACAAGAATTTTTTTGTTCTTGTTCCTTAGAATGAGCTGCTTATATCGACACAGAGAGCAGGTCTTTATTCGCCTCTTTGCCCCTTTGCACTGCCATGTTTCTACAGTGGCCCAGAACAGACAAACCAAAACTGCATTTTTGTGTAGTTAGCAGCAGACTACCCCACTATATATGAAAACTTGTAATTTTTTAAACAAAAATACTGCATGCCCCTGCGCTTACATTCTCAATGTTTTTTTTGTCATATACACAGATTCTGTTTACTCTTTCATCTCGACTAAGACTAGACTTCTGCTAAACTTTCACTTTTCAGCCTTAAATAACTGAAATCTAAACATCTATAGTCAAATAAATCCAAATGTCTAAAGACACATAGATGTATAATAGACATTTATTAAACATCTTTTCAATGTTAATTTGCTCATTGGGCAATATTGGAAAAAAATGAAATTGCCTTGTTCAATGATCACTGATTTAAGTTGCCGGCTACACTTGTTTTGGAGAGGAAGTGACCTCTGCAGATAATTTGGTTTCTGGTTAAAAACCTCTGAACGTCTTGATTTGAGGATATCAGCTTAAAAATAAAAGCACAGATAAGCAGGTGCTGGGCTAGCGCTGATTTGTAAGATGAAACTGCTTTATTGAATGATTCTACATGTTAAAATCACTGGATCTTTTTTGTTTTGGACAGAACTTTAGGATAATTCAACTCACTGTAAAAAAAGAATCACTAAAACATAAAAAAAACACCCTAAAAAATGTGAACAATTAACACTGAAGGAATTAGTCTGGAGAAGTTTCAGCTGTTCGAATCTGCAGTCTCACTAATAGACGCCACAGAATCAGCCTAAATCTTACACTGCTCGTTAAAGTTTGAATATTTGTGGGAATATAATAGTTTTGGCCCTCAACCCAGATTCATAGTGACCTAGTATTTATATTTTGTGTAAAGCTTTGCCCCCCCCACACACACACTTTTTGACAAGCATGGAGAGTCTGTTCTCTTAGATCATTGTAGGATTATTATTAAGGCTGCAGCAAAGTGAGAGGAGAGTGAGAAGTAGTGATTGTCAGCATAAGGTGGTTGGAGATGGATGGTATGACCATGTCTTTGGTTCACTTCACCATGATATACTGTAGAGCCAGCTCACGCTTTTGCCTTGACCATCTGCGGGACTACCACAGTAGAGCGTGTTTGCAAAGTTGGCCTCTCCTTGTTAGCGCACCAGAGATTAATTACGACCTGTTCTGGCACAACAGAAATCCACTTTGTGGAGCAAGACAAATTGTAGCCCTTGGCATGTTCAGACATGAGAGTTGTACTGCAATAGCTGGAGTCTCTGACACCTTGCCCCTCATTCTTTAAAGTGCTATTTTCACAGGAAATGTGCACAAGGAATAACACGCTGCACTGTTTTTTGTCAATACTTATTGTCTGGACAATGCATCATCTTTTTTATAGAGTCTAACAGTTTCTCCATTTTGCTTATGTCAAAGTCCAGTAATTTGTGCATGCACTTTACCCAAACATTTGTCAGTCCCAAACGTTTGAATGACAGATTTAATTAACAGAGGATATTGGTGCTTTGCTGTGGTTAGCTATTTAAGATATCAGGGAGATTTGATTCTGCTTGATGTGTTTGCAAACAGAAATACAACCTTCACCCAAATGATGTGCATTTTAATAAACTGCATACAATGCAGCAATCTTGGGATCAGATGACACAGTGATTGTTATTATTTTTCCCTATTTGTCTGAATTACATCACAAAATGAGCATGAAGAATACTGGCCAAGGAAGAGGGTGGAGAAAGCTGTCATGCAAACATTTCCTGTCTGTAGGATGCCACAACTATAAGAGTTTCTGTGCTTATGAGTTCAGGTTATTTTTGAAGTGTAGACAGCGCTTGGATATCCAGAAGGATCCGTAACTGTATCTCATGGGGTCCAATTTGTGGAGTAATGAAAAAATAATGTTTTCTTCTTCTCTGAGGAGCATCTGGGAAAAACTGTAGTTGTATAATTGTAGTAGAGGCGGTAGTAGCTCAGTCCGTGGAGACTTGGCTTTGCATCTGGAGGGCAGCCTAGTCAAGACCCCGCACGGACCAAGTATGGAGTGTAGTTGGAAAGCTGGAGAGATGCCAGTTCACCTCCTGGGCAGTGCCGATGTGCCCTTCAGCAAGAGCACTGCTCCCAGGGGCTCCATACTATAGCTCAGCCTGCGCTCTCCTCTTAATTGCATATTTGTGTGGTGTGTAAAAAAAAAAAAAGAAAAAGAAAAGAAAATAGGGATACGCTGAAGTTACATTTCAACTACTAATTGTGGATTGTGTGGATAAATTCTAAAATTCGTTAGATGTTCAGGCCAGGATTTATCACCGAAAACTGCCTTATTGTGTTATTTTTTTATTTTGATATTTATCCACCGTTTTTGTTGATCTGCCAAAATGGTAAATTCATGAATAAAATTGATCTGACGTCACTGGTCATTTTCGGTACAGTAAGGGAACAAAATGCAAAACATAAAATTGCCTGTTTTTTATTTGGAACTTTTGTAAACAACAGTTTACACATTTTTTTAATCTAATGTAATGTAATGCGAACAATATACAAAATATATAAAGAAAATAAAAAATGGAGTACTGCTGCTAAGTGTTGGTAATAACTTTTCCAATAAATATAATATTCTCAGATAAATAAGAATATTATAAAAAATACATTTCTCACAGCTTGTTGGTACAGATCAACAAAACATTTTCACATAGAAAGTGCAGCATTAACAGTTACCTATGTTTGTCGTGTTTTATCTCTGGCTTGACATAAAGTGGCAACCAGTTTACATACAGACAAAAAGTTCAATAATATAATATTGAAATATTTTTTATTTTAATGTACTGGCATCAGCAACTTTAAACTTAGTAGAAATAGGATAGTTTGTATAAGACAACCGCGCTATTTAGATTTTAGATCATTGAATCAAATGATTGTCTGTAAGGTGTGAAACAGTAGTCTTTTTTATGTATTTTCAGCCAAATCCTCAGCTGCTGTTTTCAGCCACACAGAAGGGTGTTTGAAGTTCTCACCATAAATGTAGGTCATACATCTAATCACATTTGGCATGAGCAAGACACTATTGCTTGTTGTCTTCTAACAATGAATTTGGAAATAAAGTTTGCAACTTGTCAGCTGACTCAGTGCTTTTTCCAAGATGATAAAATGGGAGTTCTGCTTCGCTAAATGTCACTCAGAATGAATCATTCTCAATGAACTTCTCTGAAAAAGAGAAGGTTGCATAACTCAACAGCCTGCGTCTTCATGATCAAAGTCAAGCATGATCTGATGGATAATGGAGAGAAGAGTTGAAAGAAGCATGACCTATGGAATTAGAGAAAAAGCTTTCACCTCACATCTTCATCTTGATCCTGATGTGTGGGAGTAATGGAATTCTCATGCTGTCAACAAATGGTGGATGTTAACACAAAGGCATGAAACACTGTAGATGAAATGATGATGAAACTATCATGTCAGCTCAAGAGTTTCCATCATGCTTATTTTGGCTCTGATAAAGTGATGCTCCACTTAACTTCTAGTTCTGTGGAGCTGTGGTCAACTTGAGTTTTATGCCAGTTTCATGAATTATATGTTTTCATGGTGGAAAACAAGTACCAAAATATCCAGAAACCTCACTTTGTATGCCAAGCTTCCACATGTTCATATTTCACCAAATATGTCAACATATGGCAAAATCCAGTTTCCGTTTGTAGCTCCTGCAGTTTGTTGATTATATTTGTAGCTTGCGACCATATTTGCTTAATTTTGTCTCAAGGGACAGCGTAAGAAAAGCTGCAAACAGGCACAGTGTGTGGTGTTTGACAGATTCTGATGAAAATGAGTTTGGGTTCTACTGAGCATTCTAAAAAAACAGAGAAGAAGAAGATTATGCTGCAGGGGTGGATTGATAAGATTCTACATCTACGGATTTTGGAATTTATGTAGAGATATGTGAATGAAGCTGACCAAAGCCACTATCATTCATCGTCATTAATTAGCTGTAACTGCTTATCCTGTTTGGGTTTGTGGCGGGGGGATGGCAGCTTATTTTTATTATTAATATATGATGGCATTTCAATAGTTGAAAAGCGTGGCTTTTTAAGATTGCTTCATTGTTTGTTTGTTTGTTTGTTTGTTTGTTTGTTTGTTTTTTTTACCAAAAAGATGTTTTAAATGCAGTGAATTTATGTTTCTTTACTTAATCCTAAAGTAACATGATTATTCTAGCTATGTTTTTTTTTTTTGCCATGTACAGAGTTTTAAGCCCATGTAGAATATTATTGGGCTCATGGCTTGCAGTTATTTTGGCCATGATATTTTTGACATGAAATTTTCATATTACCTCATGCCTATCATGATCTATCAAGCCTTCAGGTTGTGAATGATGGATATTAAAAAATATTGGGGTGAATTATGACTTTCATGACATGCTTCACCGTTCAGGCCAGAGCTCTACCAGTTACCAAACACATATTTTACTAAAAACACTCCCAGAAAATACTCCGACAGAGCAGAGGTACCTTACTCTGTATTCCCATCTGTGTCTGATTTTACAGTCAACGTTGTTACTCCCTCAGATGTTACTGTACGGAAGTCTACTTATTGCATATTTAATAAGACTTTGAATTACCTGCTTGGATTTAAAGAACTCCAGCATGGTGAGATCCTTTGAATGACAAATTGACAGATTCTCAGTATTTTCATTTGCCCATACAGCGTTGTTGGATATATAATAGTTTCCAAATCAATTATTTCCATTAGCTTAATGGCATTACACATGCTGCTACAATTATCCTTATGTCAGGCACAGTGATGCACATTGGACTATGATTAGAAATCACTGATCCTTGCTGTTTCTGATTAAATAGGCTTTTGAGAGCAGTTTTACTGAATCAGGACCAAATAAAGGAAAAGCTCTGAAGTAAAACACATTTTTCATATGAGACATATTGTCTCTAAAAAGTCTTCTGTATAAGGGGTGATGTGATGGAGTGTTGGCATATATGAACCATGTGACTGCTATCCAGATGTGGTGTCAGCAGCGTGCCCTGGAGCTGAGCTGATTATGTGCTCTAATCAGAGGCAACTTTTAGTGTTGAAACGCAGCATTTATGCACACCCTGACAGACCGCTGCTTATTTCCTGTGTGTAACTTCAAGTCAGACCAGTTATCTAAATGACAAAGTAGTGTTCCAGTATGTGTACCAGTGACACACTGTATATGATGTTAAATTATGTTTGTAACAGATGTACTTATTGCAGGCCAAACCATGATGGTTTATTCCAAACCCAATCATGTGCTTTTGTTTCCAAAACCTATGGAAGTAAGTTTATTTTGAAAATGACACAGTGCATTAAAAAGGGTGTAAACTGACACGCTATCACTAAACTTCCAAAACTGATACTGGAGGGATATCGAGAGTGTCATAGTTTACATTTCGGGCCACCAAACATCTGTATTTGATGAGTTGACTTTGGTTGGGAAAGATCATGATTTTGGGTTAATGTTGTTAAAGGCATTGTCTCGTGTTTTTAAGTCATTGCAGATGCTGTGCAAGATTGGTAATGCATTGGTAATGCAAAAGAAATTAAATCGAAGATAAATCGATTTGATCTATTAATGCAAATTAGTGGTTTAGGGCGATTTTTTAAAAAAAAATCTAGCTTTTCTCTTTCACTTCCTCCACAGCTCTATGTAGGCTTCTGAAGTTAATAGCGGGCTGTGCCCTCCCCCGCGCTTGCTTCCTGGAGATATACACGCACGACAACAGCAAGTGTTAATGACAATGAAGAAGAGTATGTCGCCAAAAAAGGCACAGTCTTGTCAGTCGTTTGGAACTGGTTTGTGTTTTTTTAGTCAGATCTGCAACAAACCACAGTCCAAAGTTTGTTTAACTAAAGGCAGCAGTACAACTAATTTATTTCAACATGTCAAATAGAGTCATGTAGCTGAGTGGGTGAAATGTGTCTCACTTTGAGATGCACAAGACCGCGTCAGCCCACAAACACCTTATAAAAAGCAGCTAACATTAGTGGAATCATTATCTCATTAGTAATGCAGTTGAGCTGGATATTGGTAAAAAATTACTGAAAACTATCGACCCCAGCTATGTGCTATGAAGCTGCAGATATTTTGCTGAAGTTGCTCTGCCTCGTCTGTACAACTGTATATGTGAAAAGATCGCTGTAGAGCTGGAGGGAATGTCACTTTACTCCACTACAACAGACCTGTGGTCCAGTGATTTGAACACAACGAATAACATTATTTGTTAACATAGAACTGATGTTGAACAACGGTTTCATATTGGTCATTTTCAGTGCTCCACTGTTTCAACTGCAAAACTTTACAATATACAAACTGTGCAATATCCAATACGGACTTGAAGCCCTCTACAGTTTTCAGTTTGCCTTTGTTAATTTTTATTGCTAAAATAAAAGCAAAGCTGTTTTTGAGTAATTTCTATGTCATTTGTTGTTTGTTTTTAAGAGGGGAAAAAATTACATAAACGTAATCAACTTTGGTGAGAATTTTTTATTCAGTTTTTTAGTTCTTTGTATGTATGTGAGAGTGAGTGTTGAGTTAGCCCCAGCATTGAACTTCAGAGGCATTGGGGTGCATTGCCAGTCCATCCAGTGCCACCTTATTACACCAACCTCAACCTCCCAAAGAAAGTTTGAAGTAAAAATAAAACAATACCAACCAACAGATGTTCCACCAATTGCAGTATGTAAATACTTGTGAGGAGTTTTGATAAAACAGCTCAGATAAGCATCAGTTTGGCAAATCACCAAACAGTCTTTCACTTTCAACATCACCTGGCCAATTAAATAAGATTTGAACATAATTCTTCAACATGAAACTAAAACTTTTTGTTTGTGCATCAGAGAGTTGAATGTTCTAGACATTCAGATGCTAGTTTTGTGCCACGACCTCTTATTAAAACTCATGAAAAGAGAATATCATTAATCTTTCATGTAGGCAGACTGAAATGAAAGCTGTAATTGAGATTATGTGTCATAAAACAGGTTGCAGAGACCTGCCTTCAAGGTTGTTGTAATTTCACAGGAATTAAGTGTAACAAAAGGAAGCTTGAGCTCTACCATTTAACTCAAGGACATTCAGCAACTTGTATCTTTGAAGTAGTAATATCAGGGTCTCTCCTACATACTCAGATTAATTACGGATAATCATTAAGGTGATTTCCACAGTAATGTTGAGTATTTTTTATTCATGCTTTTATTAATTTGGTAAATTGATATTTGTGCAGTTGAACCTGGAGGTGTGCATTTCATATGACTCTACAAATCATACATCATGTTTCACATGAGCTGTCTGACAACGTGAGGAACAGTTGTCTGTTTATATTTTTGCCAGTTGGCATACAATAACGCTGAAGTTGTTTGTGAGCCATATTACACATGTATTTGAGTCTTCAGGAAATGGAGACGGTACCATCTTAGATTTTGCACATGCAGGATGAATGACCCGAGAGACTATGCTATTATAGTCTAATCTAGATGACATGAATGCATTAAATTAGAGTTTTTACATTTGACTAACTTGGGCAATGTGATAGAGGTGGAAGAAAAGCTGCTTTAGTGATGTTGGTGTGATGTGTTCTCAAATGTGAATTTTAGGGTTAGGGTTAGGCACCCAGACACCCAGATTCTTAACTGATGAATTTTGAACAATAACATCACTGTCCGGGCTGAGATTCAGGCAAATGTGATAATGATAAACAAAAATGAGCATTTTCTGCTTGGATTGTTGCATGCATCTGGAAAACAGATATGACAACACAGTGTTTGCAGAGAAAAAGATCTCTCTTTCTCTGCTGACAGTAGAGCAGAATACACTGCAGGCACAAAATGTTTTGAGACTATGGGGATTTTCCTCATTTGGGTAAACTGCTCTATTCCTGTTGCTGTTGCCTCAACTATTAGTTTTTCTCTCTGCCTACACTCTCTGCCTGTAGGTCACGTTGCTTGCTTCCCTCCAAATAAAGTTTCAAACAGCTACTGAAAAAATTGCCAAAACTTGTCCACTAATTGGCACAACTCCTTTCTGAGTTATTTAATTCACTTGTGATTATAAGAGGCTTAATTAAAATTATAGATCTTCTATCACAGCTGTCTGAAGCTCAGAAGCATAAAACCATTGGAAATTTTTTTAAGGCATCATGCTTCAATATACTGAAGAAACATTGTTCCTCTTGGTTACAAAATGTGACCAGATTACTTAAGTAGTTTTTTAATAGAGATGATATCTGCACTGATGGGTTTGAAAAGTCACTGTATTCATCACATATTGTGACAAGTTGTTTCTGGAAATTTGATTTTGATTTTATTGATTTTATTTTATTTAACACATAGTAAAAATGACAATATTTTACATTTTAAGAAATGGTCATGCAGGGGAAACCCAGAAAACCATCAAGGAGCATGACAAGTGAGGTTTCCCTCAAAACTACACACACACACACACACACACACATATATATATATATATATATAAATACATACATACATACATACATACATACATACATACATACATACATACATACATATAGTGCCCAGCATAAATGAGTACACTCAACTGGTCTTTTCAGAACTCCGCACCAGTGCTCTATTGGGTTGAGGTCTGGTGACATGCTTGGCCACTGAATCACTTTCACCCTGTTCTTCCTCAGTAATGAAACAGTGACCTTAGCTGTATGTTTTGGGCAGTTATCATGTAATTCATGATACCATCGATGAAATGCAACTGCCCGACACCTGCAGCACTGATGCAACCCACAGAAGAACACTGCCACCACCATGCTTTACTGTGTGTACCATGTACTTTCCCTTGTACTCCTCACCCTTTCGACGCCATACAGTTTGGAACACATCAGCACCAAAAAGATTTTCTTTGTCTCATCACTCCAAAGTATTGAGTCTGCGTCTACGTCTTTGTCAACATTTGCCCCCTGGCAAATGCTCGATGGACTTCAGCAGTGGTTTCCTTCGTGGACAACATCTGTGCATGCCACTCCTCTGCAGTGTGCATCGTTTTGTGTCACGGGAAACACTCACCCCTGTTTGACTCTCTAATGCTTTTGCTAACTGTGACTAACGTGCATGCCGATTTTCTTCAACTCTTCTCCTCATAAGACGCTCATGTCAAGGTGTTAACTTCTGTCGACGGCCTAGACGTTTAAGCAAGCTTCCCACAAGTCCATCCTTTTTGAAATTTTGGATCAATTTTGCTATTGTATTCTGAGTTATTTGCAATGCTTTACTAATTTTCTTGTAACCATGTCCTTTGTGTAAAGAAATGATCTTCTTTTTCAAATCTTGTGAAATTTCTTTTCCATGTGGTGCCATGTTTGTCAGCATTGAGTGGGAGTGGATTCTCTCTCTTAAATACCACCCTTAATTGTCAGTTACCTGATGACCACCTGTCTGATGGTTGATTTGACTCATCTGTAGGTGAATTCTTGTTAATTAGAATTTTATCAGGTTTTATTCCTATGACAATCATTGAGGTGTACTCATTTTTGCACCATGGTCTTAAGTCATTTTGTTAGAAAAGTTCCAATTTGTTTTTTGTTTCTGAGTAATCTAATGTGAAACCAATAAGCCAGACTGCGAACATTTTAGAGTATAGGATCCCATAGAAGGCATTTATTCAAAGAGATATGTGTTTTTTTGGAAAAATCTGTTAGGGTGTACTCATTTATGCTGAGCACTGTATATACAATCTAACCTGCAAACCACAGATCACTGTTCAATACCAGCAAACAAGAAAACTGTTTTGCTACATAAACCACAGTATTGTTGAAATGTTAAGTTTCAATATCTGCTACATGATAACTCACAGATGTTGCACATTTGCAGCTTGCAGAAATGTAAATGTGCCAACATTTATTCTGGCGATTTGGTTGTCATATATGTGCACTGTCAGAAAAGAGACAACAGAGCTGTGCAGCATTAATATTCAGCTAATAATTAAAAAAAATACATTTTGTGTCACTCTGATCAATAAGTAAAAATGGCACACCTCCCAAAAAAATCAAACTAATTCTTGAAGATCATCCAGATAACTAATAAGGATAGTCTAAGTGGTTAAGCCCCATCTGAGCTTTAAAGCTCATCAGGTGTGGCCTCTTAGATCATCCTGCTTAACACCACCATCTGTCAACCCATTAAAAACCAAAGGTGATGTGCCTTTGCAGTTAGGGTGTCCATACTTTGAAATGTCTATCTCTGTCCTTCTTTGTTAAGTCATCTTTTGGGGCTGCACCTGGCTCAGCATTATGTCAGTTGAGGTAAATTGTTCCTGTTCAACACGAATATTTTACTATTTGTTTCTTTTTTCCATGTGGATTTTGAGAGTTTGAACAGTGTCTGGCGGATGTTTAGGATGACAGTGATTTTATTTAATACAGTAAAACAAGCCACGTTAGCCCTCCGAGTTAAAGTGTGCTAACTATGCAGCCACTCAATTCCGTAATTTTGCATTGCAAAACAGTTTTGAAGTCCATATTGACAAGGTGATGCAATTCTTGAAAGATTCCCTTGATTAGGAGTCAGATGACAGTCGAAACTTGCATGGGACTAAAATTAAGTGGGCATGTCCGTAAAGAGGAGACTCATGAGTGCCCACAGAACCCATTTTCATTCAGATATCATGAGGTCAGAGGTCAAGGGAAAATTTTGCCTAACTTTCAAGTGTTATTCAGCACTTTTACTGACACGCTAGCATGACATGGTTGGTACCTTTGGATTCCCCAGGTCTTCTACTTACAGCCTGGTACAGGCTTCTGAAAACAGGAATATTGGCCCAGCGATTAACGCGATTTACAACAACAACTTGTTTTTAACGGACCTCAATAAAGTTGCTGTGAGTGTGGGTCTGTGGGTCTCTGACTTTGACTTTCAGGGGCGGCACTAGTATTTTGTTTTCTAATGTGTTGTTTAGATAAGTTTGCTCTTTAGTACCTCCTCCTTCTCGTAAGACCCTGGCCGTTAGTTTTGTGCCAAAATCTCTGATTTCTGTGTGTTTTATGTTCTCTTCATCTCTTTCGCTTTCATCCAGAGATTTAAACATCTTTCACGTCGTTCCTTCTGTTTACACATTGTGGCCTCAAATCTGGTAGAAAAGAAGAGTTTGGGAACTCTCTTGAGATCAATCACAAATAAATGTTTTCGTTTAGATGATGGCTTAAGGGAAGACTTTCCATCTCCCGCTCTGTGAAGGTTGTTTTTGTTCTTCAGAAGCCATCTAAAATTCATGTTGGGAAACTGAATGCCAAGCTGGCAACTTAACTGAGGTGTTTTGTCATTAGCAATTGAGAATGGTGTTTATTGGGTATAGCAAAACATGTTATTGCACAAGAAATTAATTGAAATAGAATCAAAGCTGCCCTAAATTGCTAAACTTGTGCTTCATAGTGTTGAATGAAAATCGGTTAAAACATTACAGAGCCAAACCTTTGCTGTCAAGGAACAATCAGCGTATCTGGGAATGCATAATAGATGTAAGACTTTCGTGTGGCCTCTGCTGCTTTCAGTTGTGGCTCGCCTTCAGTGTAAGCATCCCTCTGCTGCTGTTGAGTCAGTGTCACAGTTTGATTGATCTTGGATCAATATCGCCTCAGGGCAATGGTACAGTTTTATAAATGTCACCGTTTTTTTTCCCACAATTGTTTTCTGTGTCAATCTTGTAACATCACCTTATGGATCTTGGCCTTTTTTGCATTGTGCTTCAGAGCATGCATGTATGGCTTTTCCATTAGCCATTCCATATAATTTAGTTCACTTTATTCTTCTTTAGGACATGTTCCAAAACAAAAAACAAGCGTCACTTGTTTGCAGTGACGAATGTCCCTGACATTTCGATTTGTTTCTGTTTTTTTTTTGGACATTATACCAAGAATTTCTAAAAGGAGATTTTTTTTTTTAATTATTGATCAGTGGCCCAGTTTATATTTTTCCCCTAGCTCTACTTATGTCCTGCTGAGATCTCCCTGATCTCTACTACAGGTGCATTGAGGCTCTTCTGTTGCTGCGTGCACTCAGATCTTTGTGTAATGTGGGTCGATGAAAGATAATTTACCTACATGGATCAATTAAGCATCACATAAATGCTGTTAATGCACCTGAGATAGGAACCCAATATGTTCGATAGAAATGAACTCCTCAACAGTCATGAGGAGCAGCAGTTTTCACCTTCATGAACTCTTCACCCAGGTTTTAATATTTTCCAGTTCAATCCACATGTTTTGTAGGGGGCTACAGTATGCTAAAATTGTGCTTCCTCAGTAAAGTTGATTCTCTTCTAAGCCATCCAATTTCTGCCAAGAGCAGTTCCTTCTGATCTACTCCATGATAATCTTCTTAGGATCTGAGGGAAATTGAAATTCTGATTCTGTGCAAATTTATTTGTTTAAAAGTAATGTACCTGATCTGCTGATTGAGTCAGGGAGCATGCTGATGTGCATTTTCATGTCCTCAACCAAGGACAAAGTGAAGGACTGCATTCCTTTTTCAAATTTTCTGTATACTGCTTTTATCAGCATTTTGTCACTCTGAAAGTACAGTTGCATTCTTATGTTTCTTATTTTGTGAGGTTCTTGTTGTTGACTTGTTGTTGTTCATCTTATTTTTTTATAAGTAAGTATTTTTATCACTGTTTTTTTTTTAATATTCTGTGTTTATAGAGAATCAGCAATATTTGCGTCTTTTGTTGAGAAAGTGTTTCTCATGTACTCACAACTAGGGATGTCCTGATGAAGTTATTCTGCCCGATCCTGATACGAGTCATTTCATGTTGAGAGTCCCGATCTGATCTTTGTATTTACCTGGACAATACAGCTGCACAGTGCACACTTCAAGTATTTTGAAGTTATTAAAATCATTTTGGTATATATCTTTAGAAATTGCTCTCAACACTTTAAATGAGTAATATATCACAATTTCACTTTAAAGTAGTCTTATAGCTGAGCCTGAACATTCCCAGTAACAACAAATAAAAATCAGTCACAATTTTACTTATTACAGCATCATATTAGAGCCTGTTTTTTTTAAAAATGTACAACTAAAATTTCATTTCCACTTGAAGTTGATGTAGCAGGAATTTAGGCTAGTTCTAAAAATCCATGTTCTCTGGGTAACAACATAAGCAAAATAGGAATGCTGTTGGGTATAGACCCTTTGTGGTTTCATTGATAACCAACAGCCAGCACCCTGAGGAAATGCTAAAGAGATAGGTCAAACGGCTGCACAAAGGCCATGAATGCATCTTCTCTCTGTTCTCCCCTTGGCCCTACGCCTCTCTTGCTACACTCATCCCTCGCACTTGCTCATGCAGTGTTACTCTGGAGAGATGCTCATGGTATATTATTTGGCTGCTGCCTACATTTATGTCATGATGCATTCTGGGATGCATCTCCCAGCTCAGTGAGGTAATGTTTACCAGGGGCTACATCTGAGGCCTGGTTGTAGGGACTCTGTAACAATGGCTGACTCCGTCTTTCAGGATTTTTTTTAAACACAGATGTGTTGTTGTGCTGCAGCATGGTTTGGAAAAGTGTGCAAAATTGAGAGAGGTGACAATAAAATGGACTGAGATAGCAGAAAGTTGATACATTCATCCAAATACAATTTTCGTGTTTTCTGCTTGCTGCTTACACTTCAAACGGCGTGTTCGCACCCTCATATACATACTGTACATGCACACCACTAGACTGAGCTGTTTGTTTGAGACCTCACTCAGTTTAGATTTGTCTGTTCACACAACCACAGAATTTATTACAACTTTTATTGGAAATATTTAATATTTTATTTAGGAATTTAACAATTTAATTAACAAGATGGAGTCCTCTTTCAGTTGTTACTTTGTTCCTGGTTGAGCTACTTCCAGGTATTTTCAAAGGCATATCGCTCTTTTTTTTTTTAAATGAAAGGATGTCTGATTGTGGTTTTGCTGTGATGATATTTCTCTGTTACAATGAGATGATATTCTGTTGATGCTTGATTTAACCTGGCAGCACTCTTCCTCCGCCAACCTCTGAAGACCATATTGCAAGTCTCTCCAAACCAATGGATATTTTATATTCCATTATTTTCTCAAGAGTTGTTCTGTGCCTAAACAAAACCATTGTAGATGTTGGAATTTAATTAGGCTAGCAGTGCTTCACATATATATGTAAATGTGAATTAATTCCATCTCCTTTCATTCATTGGATCGGGTTATCCCATTGAAACCTGAGCAAATTGGCTTGATTGATAAAATGATAAAAATACCCAATGATAAAAATAAAAAATAAGTTGACCTGAAAATTAATTTAAAAAAAGAAGAAGACTTATAAAAATGACTCAAAAATTAGAATAATTTAAAATACAGTTTTTCCCTAGCTTTTGAAAAACAATTTTTTAATCTCCTTTCTTGCAATTTGTGTAATATTTCTTATCAAGTTGCTCATTGCCTTTTCCCCATGTTTTTGAAAAACATTAGAGTTTTAAATACTTTTGAAAGGCATCTGAAAGCAGCACAAGAAAATTAATGTCACTCCAGGTTTTAGAGGGTTAACCATTGGACATAGTTTTGAATGGCATTTGTAACGTCACGTTATACAAAAGTTGAGGGCCGAACAGCAAGATCTTCGTCCCCTTTGAGTAACACCACACACAACACATTGTTAGCTTTACTTAGTAGTGGTTAGTTACTGAGCCGTTGTTAACCAGACCTACTTGCATCCAGGGACAAGTGTGTTGGATCAGCAGCAGCGGCAACGATGTGAGTACTCAGGCTTACTCCCGGGTGGAGCTGGTTTTGGCAGTCAACCAAATCCCAGCCTGGGTGTTAATGTGTTGTCCCCCCCCCATAGGAACAAGGCCCTGCGCACACATGCTCATTTCTATGGAGATGAGCTGCATCTCTGATCAGGCAAACATGCAAAGTCATATTGCTCGCTGCAGCAGGGTGACAGCCAGTTACTGTAGCAAAGTCTTGTCTTCACAGAGCAGATGCAGCAAAAGCAAAGATGATAACTGGATGGTGCAAATAAGATCTGTGGCCCTGTTCCTGACAATCGGGTATACCTGGGCTTGGAAATGGAAATCTTTGTCTAGATTGTATTTGATATATGAATAAAAGCCAGGTCGCATGTTTATATGCTGCAGTGTTAGATAATTGTTTGGTGGTCTAGCTTGAAAATGAACTTGTGTTTGAGGCAAAGCAAATTAGTCCGAAAGCAGTCAGCAGTGTAATTGGGTGTCAGGGTGTGAGTGATTTGATGTTTGAATTGTCTCTGTGTTGAGGTATTATTCATACACCCTGAAGTCATGAAACCTAACGAAAGGCTTTAAGTGGATAACAAGTAAAAGGCCTCAGTATTAGCTTTTAATAGCAGCAGCTATCTCTGTCTGGCACCAGTTGACCTCAGCTTTTACACATTATTTTTTAGAAAGAGGTGAAGTGACTTTTTCAAATAATATATATTTAATATTTAATTTAGGTGATAAAGACAGTCATGACATTTTCTCAGCTCCCTACTGGGTGTTGACAAAAAAAGTTAGAAGTGGAAGCAATAAATAAAATCTGTACATGTTTTTTAATAAAGGGGGGAAGAATAAAGCAGAGCACAGGATATGAGCATAACTAGTGGGCCCATAATTTGGTATTATCATGATGCAATGTTATTGTGATTCTAAACATTTTGCAAAATGCTGACTATTGCGATAACATTTAGTGTGATATATTGCTATTTATTACCTTTTTTCAACTGCAAATTATGTCCTCAAAGTAAAAATTTGTTTTGGAAAGTTTGGACTGAAAAAGCAAAGTGATTTCATTGTTCTGGTAGGGTAAAAAAAATACAACATTTAATTTTCAATGTTAACAATTCATAGTAATAAAAAATCTGTACTTGGTGTCTGTGTATCAATACAATATTGCCGCACAGACTACTGCAATACTATGCTGTACTGAGAGGAGCAGTTGCTGTAGAGGCAAGTGAAAACAAACAGCAGCTGTATATCTCTTTGATGATGGTTAGTCAGTCACTAAAATCATGGAAAAATTCATGTAAATGTACATTTTTGTGAGGCAGTGAATGAAAGACGTTCTTATTGTGTGTTACAACAAAATATTTTTTTCCGAGTGCTGTGCGTCAACAAATGCAGCTACTTCAATACATATTAACTGTCATACAACAGTGGCGTCTCATCGCAAAGACAGTCTTTGTACAAGCAATTTCTCTCTCCATCTCTGCTATAGTGACAGAACACATACAACAGAGAGTAACAAACTTTATTGGTGTGGCATAAGGCATCTGGGGTCCGTATTACAGGAAGTGACAGATTTATAATTCTCTGTTGCACATGAACCACTAGGCAGTTAATGATGTGTGCTGTGAATACAGATTTCTACATTATGCCTGACAAGGCTGTCGTTGTCGACGGGCTGGTTATGTTTTGAATATGTTTTCATGTACACTTCATTCCCTTTGGTCTCAAAGTGCTGCAGCATTGTAACCTGCAGCATGCGATGACAGAGTGCTGTGTTCATCCCGCTCTCCTGCTTTTTGCAGTCCTGTGAAGGCTTTTGATAAAGGTTAGTGTAATCAATCTCCCAGATGTTTATATTTATTGCTCCAGTACATCTGGGATGTTTCCATTTCCTGATATTGAAGCATGAAGGACTCTGTAAGAGCTCGATCACACACTGATTTAATGCAGCTGAAGTAAGGGGGAAATAATGGGGGGGCTTAGTGAGAGTTAGGGGTTTGGATTACAATTAATACTATGGGATCAGCGTAATGAACAAAGACACCATCCATTTTTATGGCCCATTATCCTCCCTGACACATTCTAACTGGATCTTTTTATAATTAGTCACTTGGACATACTTAGTCTGCCGTCTGCTTGTTTTTTCCATCTGGTTCAAAGCACTAACTTTTGAAAAACACTGTGACGGACTCCCATCAGTTTGCTATTGAGTATTTAGGTATGTTTGTAATGAAACATCAGTGGAGCATAACTTCTCATTCAAATGCCACAGAAAGTGTTGCTCATCCATATATTCATGAGACTAATGGGCACCTATATGTTCTACTTCCCCCGTTTAATTACATTCATTCATTCATTCATTATATACAGTCAGCAAGACTATGTTTATTTTTCAGTTGCAGGCACATCGGTGTTTTGTCCTGTATTATCTGGGATTATAAACCCAAGAAAGATTTATGGCAGCCCATAGATAGTTTTTTTCTGCCATTTTTTGATTATTGATACATTTTAATTGGAAACCAGTGTACTATGCAGCGTTCTCAAGGTGATGGAAAACCTGAAAAAGTCATGAAATTTCACAATTTCTTTTTCCAGATCTGGAAATGTCATGGGATTAATAAAAATCACTGAAAGTTTTAGGGAAAAGTCATGGAATTTTGTTTTAAGTAATGGATGTATTACATCTTCTACATCTTATCTTCTGTGGATAACCTTCACATTATGTGACATAGCAGCAAATTTACTTTTTTAAAGCTCTCAGTTTAGTAGGCTAGCTTTCATATGCGTGGATGTGCAACAGCATATTGGCCAGGACATCTTGAAAAGAGAATTTTAATCTCTAGAGTTTTTTTCTGGTTAACTAAAGGTTCAATAAATTATACTAACAATATTTTTTTTTTTTACAATCAAGTACATTCCTTCATTTTCTCCCCACGTTTTGTCTAGTCATTCATGTACGCCAGCTAGCTGAAATTATGTTTGAATAGAGTTTGAGTGTACAGACCACATACCTATTTGTGCAGAATTTGCGAAAAATGCAAATAAACAGTCTAAAAATAATGTGCTATGTAAAAACGCAGGATTTAACCGCTGTGAAAAACTGAAAAATTAGTGCTTAATTTTTGTCCTTAAAGATACAAGTCCACCTTTGACCAAAGTGGCGCTATCTATGATTTCACTCATTGCATAAGAAGAAGCAAGTCAACAGTATTTATGAAGCATTTTTGTACACCTACCTACCTGTGGTGCTTCTTAATGCCCATGTACAATTTCAGTTTGATTGGGCAACCCTTCAAGGAGGAAAATGAATGCAGACGGACGGACGGATGGACTGAGTTTTCTTCGTTTTATAGGAGGATAGTAGGATTAAAGGTCCTTGAAAAGTTTTGATATTTTGTCTACAATAATAAGTGGGAATCCTGGTTACTCTTCTACACAAAAGAACAAATTTAAAAATAGAAATTACATGTGTGCAGTTTACTTGCAAATTTAGATGAGTTTTTGACATTAAATACCTCCATAAATGCTGCCTAACACAACAGAACAACAGTGGACACATTTAACTGCGTCATAGTGCACAGCACATCTCTTTTTTGTAGCTTCAGGGATGCAGTTCAGTCCCTGTCTGTTGTACGCATGGGCATATTGAGGCCCAATTTCAAGCAAAGGCTAGATGCTAAATGTGTGTCTCTGGCTAATGCTATTAGTTGTGAGAGTTGGACTGCTTTGAAAGGAACATCTGGCTGGGAGAGCCTCGCTGTTGCTCAGCAGAGTCTCAAGCATAGAAGGATTACCGCCGTGGCATTTGGTTGAAGATGATTCAGCATGGAATTAGACGGCCTATATGGAACACAGCTTGGGCCAGTGTGACAGTCTTACTCTTCTTGTTAATATGAATACAGGGTGTTAGCAGTGTTGAAAGGCTGTGGAGATTGCTGAATCCCAGCGTCATGCTTCTGACTGATAATGCATGCTTTCATTAATGTTTGAGCACTTTATCTCAAACTCCCTGGCTTTGGGCAGAAAATCCCCACTCTTGACAGAGCTTATATTTGCCTGTTTCTATAAATTGTGTTGACCGTATTTTATTTCTCAGCTGGATGGTCTTAGATTATGCGGTTCTTTCAAAGCTGCAGGCTAGTTTTTGATTATATCTATCCCCAGTATCAGTATCCAACCTGTCAGTCCCATCTCTCCCCTCAGGCTTTACCCTGTACTCACAGAATAGAGAAGGGAAAAAACACAGAAAATTATGTCAAAATAAACAAGTCAACAAACAAAAGTTGTGAACAATACTGATTTTTAAAATTTTTTAGGTTATTTTGGTTGTTTTTTCGCCATTAATTACAGCTTAAGACAGACAGGAATGGTTGGAGAGAAAGGGGGTCAAAAGACAGCAAAGGGCCACTGGAAAGGCCACAGCCTTCATGGGGCACACACTCCACCGCATGAGCTACAGGTCGCCCCAACAATAGTGATTTATGTTGAAAATTTTAATTTACTGTAGACATTAACCCCTTATAAACCAGGAAAAAATACTCTGTTACTAGTAAAAGTCCTGTATTGAAAATGTTACTGAAGAAAAAGTATGTAAGTACAACCAGAAAGTTATATTTAATGTGAAGTGAAAGAAACTACTGATACAGAAAAAAAATCAATTTAATAAATAAAAAATAATTAAAAGGAAAAGCATCAAGTCCTAGTATTTGAGAGGCTGGAACCATGAAATATTTTTGCATTTAAAATAACCTGAACTCTTACCAAAATAGTTAATTTTCTAATCATAACTTGTAGCTTAATTGTAATGGAGTACAAAGTACAATAATTTCCTCTGGTATGTTGTGGATTAAAAGAAGAAAGTGGCATGAGATTAAAATATTCAATTAAAGTAAAAGTAATGCAAAACAAAGATGTTGGCCATCGTACTTCAAAGGCACTCAGAAAAAAAGTGTTTTGCTCCCCTAGCAACCAAGGCAGATTAGAATTGTATACATATCATTATCTTTTTGTCACCAACATCAAGTTTGCCTCTGAGCAATGCACAGCTCTCGTAGAAAATGAAGGGAAGATATCGACATAACTAATCAGTGCAGCCCACTGCTCAGCTAAAGAGGTTACAGGGACACTTTACTTTTCAACCCCTGATCTCCCTGCTCATCTCTCAGCTCAAATTTGCACCATCCAGCAGATTTTCGAGAGAGCAAGAGTGAGAGACGCCCCTCTCTCCCTCTGAAATTTAGACCAACCAGTCTGTAAAACTAGGCTGTGTTGATGAAATATAAATCCATGTTCTGTTACTGTGTTACCTATTTCTACCCTAATGTGTCTTCAGAAACATATTTTATTGCACTGTTTAACTGTAATATGAGAATTTGTTAACACTGAGTGTGTAATCCTGTTTCCTACATTGTAAAATGGAGGCTAAAAAAAATTGAGATCAAATGGTAAAACTAAGTAGTGCTGATCAAATATGAACCAAGATCCTGTTACTTTATTGCCTGTTTCTTTCCTAAAATGTCTCCAGAAACATTTGTTAGTGCACTGTTTAGCTGTGATTGGAGATTGTTTGCCAGCCAGCTGCCATATTGTTTCCTGTGGATAAACAGCAAAGCTTGCATTACGTCAACTGCTGCGTAGGCCGACTAGTTTTAGGAAAAGCCTATCTTTCCAGCAGTGAAATACTTGAAATTCTTCTCTTTACAGTCTAGTTTTGTGAATTAATGCACTTCTGTTTCCATTCAAATCCATACACCAAGCAAGTCTTCCTCTATAAATGTGCAATACTTCAAGGGGACCAGGTCACAGCCAGAAGAGAAGTGCAGCTATTCCTCTTCAAGAGAGGATAAAAGTGCTTCCTGAAGAAAGTGGCTCCGTGTCCCAGGTGTATGTTTTTGGAGGCGGCATGTTTCCTCCTAGAAAGCACACTGTAGTCATTATCCTGCTGACAACCCTGTCTGCACACAGTTTGAATAAAGGGCTCTAAGTTCCTGGAGAGAATCTGGGTGTACTATTTAGTTTGCTGCATCAGAGTGGTATTGTGAACCCGTGTCGTCTTAAACCTACTTGTTTTCACTCCTACCAGGGAAAATAATTACTTTCAGTATGTGTCCCGGGTCTAAATCAAAACATCCAGACAGATTGACTTAAGTGAAAACCAACAGTTTTGTTTGGCAATCACTTGCACAATGTGGGAGATAAGTAAAACACTGTAGTCGATCATCATTACATGATGCAGAGGTCTCTTGTAGAATCACTTGATATTATGGCTCCATAACCAACACATTTTCTGCATTTTTTGCTGACATTGTAAGATAAATTGAATTAACTCTCTCTAACTCTGTTTTTACACCAGAGCAGTGATATTCAACTTAAGGCCTGTGGGTGCCCAGTGCCCCCCCCAACCATTTTCTAATTTACAATAAAAATAAAGTGATTCACATTGGGAATTGCTTTTTTTCTGAGTATATAGGAGGTGCCAGTGTGCAGAAAACTGCATAAAAATAGAGATTGCTCATTAAAACAGTACCAGTGGAGGATCCTTTCGCACCCCCTGACAGAGGTCCTTGCTAAATCCCTAATGTCCTTAAATCCTAAAAATGTCCAAAAAGTGTCCCATATCCGAGAAATGTTCTAAAATCCTAGAAATGTCCTAAAATCTGAAAATAGTCCTAAATCCTAGAAAACGTCCTATATCCCCAACACAGTGTTAAATCCCAGAAATGTCCTTAAATACTAGAAATGTTCTGAAATCACAGAAATGTCTTATAATCCTAGCAATGGCCTAAAATCCTAGAAACGTGCTAAAAACACAGAAATGTCCTAAAATCTCAGAAAATCAAAGAAATGTGCTAAAATCCTAGAAACGTCCTAAAATCACAGAAATGTCCTTAAGTCCTGGAAACTGCGGCTGGCCCCTGGCCTTCTGTCATTTTGCAAAAGTGGCCCTAAAGCAAAGCATGTTGAGTATCCCTGGACTAGAGTGATGCTGCTTCAGTCGAATATTATGCTGCCGGGCTAGTTTTTGACAGCTGGTTTTACTTTTAGGGGTTTTGGTCACAGCAAGGAAAGTGGGATTTCTGCTGCACTCTTTGAAAGGCTTTCTTGTCCAGTGGCACATTGCCAGCCATGGTTGATGCAGGTCTCTTTTGACCTTGGAGAAATCGCTGCATCGCCACACAGGGGGAGCAGATCGAGGATGGGGAATGGGGTGAAAAGAAGTTCAGGACAGCCTCATTGCCACTCCAGGGCACGGGAGGACAGCCAAGCTAAATCCATGTGGCAGCTGCGGCTGCACTTTATAACAACAATATGTTCACAATGTAGGCATTAACGATGATTAGATTGTTCCAAGTTTATCTTCACGGCTAACAATAGGAAATGTCCCTGTGGCTACAATCCTGCAGTGGTCATTGTTAACGTTTCCAATCAGCCGTGCAGCTCTGTGTCCATTTCTCATAGCCAGAGGAGGCTGTTTGGAGCAGTCCTAATATTTCCTCTGTTTAAAGAAAGGCTTGCCAGTGTTGTTCTTTCTGTATAACTTGGGCTCTTTAAAAAGTTTCTGACAGTCCCAGATTGAGTTTTATCAGAACAGATTATATTCATGATCTCCCCAAATGTCTACTGACCATTGACCCAGGAGTCGGTGTTTGTCTGCTGTCTGTCTATCTGCACTGGATTCAGAGCCACTTCTCTGAAACGGTTTTATCCGCCTGACTTTCTTAAAGAGTGTTGAACAAATTAGTGAGCCACTGCTGGCCCAGAAATGTCCTTGAGGCTTAAAAGTAAATTTGCACTGCCAAGTCTAACAAAGTTGTACATCAAATCTCTGACAGTCCAAAACTTCTCAAACCCCCAGTGATCCTGTGCCATTGGTGTTTAATTTTTCTTTCTGTCTCAGAACCACCTGAAGATCCTGTGGCTTTGATCATAGAACCACTTTTTTTTGTTTGTAGGGGCTTTAAACAGCAGTAGGAATATCATATTTTTCATTTTAAAGGTGGAAGTGACTAGCTTGCAGAGACTGTGAGACAGTAACACTTTGAATACATTTGAAGTGAAACTTTTCTGTTATCAGTCAGCATAAAAGTCTTGACAAGTGAGTTACTTCACTGTGTAGTTTGTTGCATGAAATCCAACAGTTTTATTGTTGTGAGACACATGAAGGAAACGAACCATTTCAACACAAAGCAAGAGTGACAGGAAGATGAGTTGTGAAGTAAGTTGGTCTACTTTTTTATCTTTCAGCACAGACGAATTAGACATATACACAATTATATTATGTCTGGTGGTTGCTTGCATAAGATAACATGCGATTTTAAGTTGGCTGCTGCTTTAGCTCCCAACATTTCAGCTTGAACTGACGACCCCTGACCGAGTGACATATTATATGGACGTTTCTTATTATACTCAGTGGATAACAAAAACACAACAACAGCAGCAGAGAACAACTCATAAACTGTACAATTAACCCAAATAATGAACTCAATAACTGCAGGAAGTTTGGATTTTGAAAGGATGGATTTTGAACAGATTATTTCCTGTGAATGTTACATCACAGATGAAAATGCAGTGATTTTTTTCTCTCTGACACTTTTTTAACTGTAGTTTTTTAAAAATGCAGGACAAGGCTGTTTAGCAGAGCATGAAGGCTCTTAAAATATAGCTTGTGTTTAGGTTCTCTGCATGCCCTTGTCCTGTGAGATGTATTTTAAGTTCATATATTGCATAATAATCTAAACTTAGAAATCAGACATTTTTATTTACTCTATTGAGATCAAGGAAAGGCTGAAAGTTGGCCTTCTGGATACACTTTAAAACATTTTTTTTAAACCACTTGAGGGCCTTGCCACCTCCTGTGACGCTTTGATGACCCCTTTTGGGGGTTGGGACCCCACGTTGGGAACCAGTGGTCTAGTACTATGACAGTGTGGCCATAACAGCTGAGTGAAGCATGCACAGCCTGAAATGAACACCTACCAAGAGCCATATGTTGGTTTATAGTTTATATTTTGCTAAAATAGTAAGGGTCAGCCAATAAAAAAACATGATTGCCTTTGTTACATACATTCCTCACGTTTCCAAACTTTGTCTCTGCTGAAGATTGTCTGAATTAATCAAATGTAGATAAAAGCATGGCTTAGTATCTAACAGTCAGTCTGTTTGGTTTCTGCTTCACTGGCTCCCCATAAAGTGGTAGCAAGAAACTACAAACTCTTTCCTTCTTTCTCTGGAGTGTACATTTTTGGCTTGGTGAACAGATTTCTGTGATCTGACTTACTATTTTTCTCCACTAAAGGATATTTTTGGCAAGTTAAAATGGCATGTTTTCTAATTTACTGACTTGGCTGGTAAGCCAAGATGTTAATTTCGGTCACTGAGAGTAAATATTTGCAAAACATCCTGAAATCTGGTCTTTTTGGCAACCTGTGCAGCGACTTGGAGGCTGATTTGGAGGATCCACAGAGCTCCATGCACTGTTTGGCCCTGACACTCTCTGAAACCTGTACTAAAACCAGAGTGCACAGCCTGACGACAGCATTATCTGCTCCTCTAGCCCAAACAAGCTCAATGGTTGGAAGCAGGGGCAAAAGAATCATTAAGCCAAGAAAAGCTTTCGTTATCTGAACTAGAGACTGAAAAAAGGATGAAATTTCTAAAGTCTGTAATTGGCTTTCTATGTAAAAAGTGCCAAATTACATACATTTTAAATAAACTTTCACAGGTTTAGTTGTACAATACCATGTTTCCTGCTTAGTTGTCATAGTTTTGGATTAGGAAACTGCAGCATCAAAACCAAACGCCACAATAATTTAAGAGATAATTTAAGAGCACACGTGCAAACACAAACCTGAGATAAAACAACCAAGCAAATCACTCACATCTTTCTTTACATGCTAAGAAGCAAACAAACACTTAGCAAAGAGCCCCAGCTATCTGACAGCCTCATTAACCCTTCTGTCTGTCCTCTAGAAGTTACCCATAAATCACTTTAAGTGACATAGGGACAAATAAATGTTTATAACGATTGTGCTTACACGAGGGGATCCTGTACCTCCTTTTAATGAAAATGTGGATAATCAGCCTGGACTGTTGGCTTGTTATATCAATACTGGTTTAATAAAGACAAATGGCACGAGATTAAATATACAGCAAAAGATCAATTGTAATATAAGAAATACTCGTAGAAGGCACAGAACATTAAAAAAGTCACATTTTTGTTATAGTTAATAAGGATTTCCCACGTAAATGTTCTGGCCTGATCCCAGTCCGAGGTCTTTGCCATTGCTTATATGACGATAATGAGTCTAATCCCCTACTTTGGTTTATACAAATTACACAGCTGCACAGTGTGCACTTTGGTAGTACTACACGCTACATATACTATATGTTGATAAAGCCACCATCACAGCTTTTTTACCTGTTTTCATTGTCCCCCCCCACCCCCCGGCTCTCAACTTTTGGGGGGTTCATTATTCCAGGCACTTTTTTTGATGTCTCGTGAGCGTATCTGCAAGCCTGTGTGGTCAAAGACACCCAGTTTCAGTTGTGCTGTACTGCTGGTGACTGACGTTTGAGGAGTGTAAGAATTACAAAAATGTCCTTATCTGAGAATAACTAGAAATAATTAATGTTAATTCAGATTTAATAATGTGGCATTACTTTCCCCTAAGTTTTGGGCTATTTGGTGTATTATTATGCCTCTGCGCCGGTTGTAGTAGAGGCCGGAGGCATTATGTTTCAGGGTTGTCTGCCTGTCCTTCATATGCTTGTGAAGGTGATATCTCAGGAAGCTATTTCGAAATTTGGTGTTCAAAAGTCAAGGTCACTGTGACCTTGCACCCATCTCATTTTCTTAAACGCAATATCTGAAGATGGCCCTGAGGGAGTTTCCTCAAATTTGGCATCTACGTCCACTTGGACTAAAGAATGAACTAATTAGAACCTGGTTGTCAAAGGTCAAGGTCATGGTGACCTCACAAAACATGTGTTTAGCCATAACTCAAGAATCTTGGGTACCCACCTTGAAACTGTGCTGATTGTCTAGATTTTCTGTGCTGTCGGGGGGAATGTGTGTGATGCCTCTACGTTTTCACAGACATGGATGCAAACTGTAATGATGCACGGAGGCATACAGCTGCCTGGCAGTTTATCTAGTTTTGTTTTTTTAAGATAGGAGCATTTGATTCCTGATTTTGAAATTGATTACCATGGCAAGGAACAAAGCTTTGACGCATTGGAGTCAGCCCTAGAAATAATATAAATGAAAGTTAAAGTGGGGAATAAAGCGACTCCTCAAACTGACATGACATAATTAGCTGATGGTCTGACACATGTATCACTCTGTCAGAGATATCAAAGTACAGAATCACTCGCTCCACATACAGTGCTACAAATCTGAGGCTGTAATGCAAATGGTGTTTGAGTATAGACACCGGGTGCAGAGAGCACACAAACCTGACAACAGCTGCGTTTAATTTTTGGCCTGTCATCAAATTGCTCACAGAATTATCATTAATTAGTGACAGCTTGTCAGTCACTTGTGTGTTAACTTTAATGTGATTATTTTAGTGTGATGAAAATGTTTCTGCGTGTTCCGTATTGCAGAGTGACTAAAATACATTCAGCATGTCGACTGCACTGTACTATACCTACCATTGTGAATCTGTGAGTTTTCAGCTGCTCTGTTGTGTGAGTGAAGTCTTGTTCATTCAGTCCCTCTGACAGCTGTCATTTCAGTCAGTGAGTAGGAATGATTTTACTGTGCTTTCAGCACTCAAGCATGTTTCCAGTTTGGACCAGCATTCTGTCGCTGGTTTATGAGATTGAGTGTGTGACCTGTTACATGGGGGTTATCTTGAGCTCAGCATGGGAAGAAGAAGGAAGTAGCCTATCTGGAGAGTGACTGGGAAAATAGAGAAAGCAGAGGAGGAGAAAATGTGTTCTGCATGGCCTGTCAACTAGTCATCATCAAGCCTCAAGTATGCACTTCACGACTGTTCAACTCCATCAGTGCGATTTAATCAGTTACAGTCCTGCAGTAAGTATTTTAATGCACATCACTGATATGTATTCATGAGAATGACATTTTGCAATGTTTTCTGTGAAGTAAATACTGCAACGCACAGCAGCATTAACAGTAATGAAGCATGCCGCTTTTCTGCAGAATACTTCATGTAATACTCATGAAAGTCTGCTGGATTACTTGTGAATTTTAAATGCTCAGTGCTACACACTTGTGTTGCTCTGCTGTCATATTTAGCTGCATTTATTCCTTTAGGCAGCCCTTTGACTGTGCATGGCTGGACCCCCATGTCTTGTTTGTATTTGTCATCAGTCATGTAAAACTTCAACTGAATCCCATTTAAAAATATGGGTGTTTGTTAACAGAGAAGTGCTGAGTTTTTGTGGGATCCATGGCTCGTCTAATGTGTTATTATTAGAATTAGTATAATATTTGATAATATTTTACATCATAAAGTGTTGCCCACTGAATTAGAATCTATGTGTGGTGGTAGTTGACGGCGGGGGGGGGGGTAAAAAGAGCAGAGAGTACATCAAGTATACTCAGCTTGCTTTGCCTTGGGGCCTCTTTTGCAAAATGACAGGAGGCCAGGGGCCAGCCACAGCCGCCCCATACATGTTTCTATGGATTTAGGATGTTTAGACATTTTGCTGGTTGTCTGATATTTCTAGGATTTGGGACATTTCTAGGATTTTAGGACATAAGGGGATTAGCTAGAACCTCTGTCAGGGGTTGCTGGGGATCCGCCACCGGCACTTTTACTGATAAACAAGATTTTTTTTTAATGCTGTTTCATGAACTCTGGAACCTTATGTATCCATAAAGTGCAAAAACATTTCTCAGTGTGAATCAATTTCTTTTTATTTCGAATTAGAAAATGGTTGGGGGGGGGGCAGCCAGCATCCTCTCGGGGGCCAGATTTGGCCTGCGGCCCATAAGTTAGCTACCCTGCACCCTGAAAGTGTCAAATATTGGATAACTGAACAGCATATACAGTATATGCCAATAGTGCTCTGAATGAACAGTCCAGCTCCAAAAATATAACAGCAATAAGTGGCGGTAGATGTTTTAATTGTGGCAGACTGCCTCAGATAAATGAGTGTGTGGGAAACCATGTAATAAAAGTTGATGGAGTGTCTTTGTTGGCTCTGAATAAGCACCAAATTTTTTAGACAGTCTGTCCAGGGTCAGTTACTCTGCAAGCTAGCACATGTTGCTAAGATGAGCACATCATGAGGACTGAAGAATTAAATACCTTGTGCATTTACCAAAAATGAATGTTGTTTACAGTTTATGCTACAGTAAACAGTTTAAAAATCAATTTAATTTAATCCACATGACAGCAGTGAGAGCATAACCAGGTTATTCTGAACATGTTATGACATTTACACACGCCGCACAAAAACTGGATTACTTACTAACCAGATTAGGAATGAAATTCTCCATGCCTTAAGTGTGGCCACTGATTGAATCAAACCCTCGCTTTTAACACTCTCAGTTCAGCTCCAGATATCCCCTCGTCTCTCCGTCTGTGAAGCCTCCAGAACGACACCTCAGGGGAGGAGACAGTCGGTCTCTGTCAGCACATTCATTCTCAGTCAGAGGGCAGCTGCCGGGTGCTTCCAGGTCCGTCACTGAGTCGGTGGTGTTGTGGACGATGTGCCTGTGTTTCTGCACTGAGCCGTGTGATTGCCATGTGTCAGAGAGCATGGCCAAGTCTCACTCAGGGCATCTGCGGATTAGTGTGTGTTGCCTGAGTGACCATGGGTCTGTCCAATCCTTTCCTTTCCTCTCCTTTTCTTACCTTTCTTGTGAGCCTTAAGATATTGGCTCCAACTGTACTTCTGTTCACTACAAATCAGTGTTATGGTGGCACTGACTGGAGGCTATGGAAACTATTAGGCTCTTAGCTTTTAATGAGTGAGTGGCACCCACATTTTGTCCATTACAACTGACCACTTTATTTTCTCTAGAAATACCATTTTGATTTGACTAAGGCCCAGTTTATAAGTGAGCTGCAAGTCCCAATAGGAAGTGTGTTGGGCTTTGAAGCCAAGGGTTGTAGTGGCAGAACAGTGGAATTACATCTGTGATGCCAATGGCCCCAGAAAAGACTTTCTCCCATAGACTAAAATGGCAAAAGAAACTCAGAATTTGATCCATTTGGACCGTTAAACATTAGGAATGTCTAAAAGTGCTGCATGATTGAATAATCTTATCCCTGTTTAAGTTAGCAGAGGGGTTAACTGTAAGTCTCTAGTGCGCCTGCTCTGTGGGCCACACAGTGCAGAAGCGGTGTGGAATGATGCTGTTAATTTAATGTGTAGCAGTTTAACACAGTTAAACAGCAGTTTATTTTGGCTTCATCATTTGGCTTCAACCCCTTGAGATGAACCATCTTGTTTCTGAGGATGTCCTGGCATTAATTCATAACTACAATACAAGAAGAACTTGGTATTTTGACATGTTTCAACAGAAAACTGTAGCATTGTTTGATGGGGAAGTACAGTCCGAAACCACTACAGCAACAACTGCAACTATATGAACACTTAAACTAGCATAATCATTCTTGCTTCATTTTTTTCTTCAGTGGGCCCTTTTGTACATGTTTAATCTGTCCCAGTGTCTATTTAATGAGACTAAATAAATCACTTGGAAAAGCATCTAATCTGGCAGCAACTCTGCTGAGCTATCAAAGGGGATGAAGTGTGACATGTGTTTATATCTATGACTGTTAAAAAAAGATGCAATTACACCTGTTGCAGAGTTTGTCTAAATTTAACTGGCATGCAACTGGAGTTAAACTAGTTTCTGCTTGTTTAATTAGTGGACTGTGCCCACAGCGTAATTACAGAAACAGTCAGTGTTTGCTTTTTTCCCTTCATTTCTGGAGGTAATTGTGGTGCTTTTTGAAGACAGATGATGTGAAGGGCTTCACGCAGCGGGCAAACTCCTCTGTTGGCACTGCAAGCTGACTCTGCTGTTTCACAGCCATCTGGTCCTCTGTCTGTCTGTCTGTCTGTCTGTCTGTCTGTCTGTCTGTCTGTCTGTCTGTCTGTCTGTCTGTCTGTCTGTCTGTCGGTCTGTCGGTCTGTCTGGACTCAGGTTGCTCCACTACACCCCTGTCCATCTATAATTAATAGATAGACAGTGGTTAGATAAGGATCTAAAAAGTATTAAGTTTGATGATTTCAAAGGTATACTTGCAGTTATCCCTGTCCTTTTTGGTACTTTTACACCACCAAAGTGTGGCTTTTTGCCTGCTCATCAAATATGTTAACACCAGAGGCAAACGCTTTTGTCCTTGCTAAAAGCTGTGGCAAAACATCTTTGGGAATCTTGCTCGTTTCTGAGCTGGCAAATTACTGTTTTACTAAAAACACTGACTCCAGCTCATGTTTGAATGTGATGTTGACACATAAAAAAGAGCACTAGCATTTCTGTTTTTGTTGAAATAACTTGCTTTGATTGATATTTTTGACAAACTAAAGCAAATTACAAAATAAATTTCCTGCCCCGCAATGCTCAAAAATAATTTCCGTGTCCTGCAGGGCAGAAATCCCTTAAGCTAAGGCAACATGATGAAACAGCATGTCATGCAGGCAGTAATTACTGTGCCGCTCTCATTTCTGTTTTATTTTATTGGGTTACTAATCCACACACTTCTACCCAATGCACTGAACAAACAAACCTCATATTTTGACCATCTGACTAGTGAAATTTTATTGTATATTAATATTTACTGCAAAAGCAAGGCTGGCAGAGCAGTGTCTGCAATGCATTCTGGAATTGATAAGCGCATGTGAATGAGAAGGATGCATTGTTGACATTACTCCTACTTGCAGCAAGCAACATTCTGCTTGGCAGCCTCATGATGTTAGGCAGATTGAGGCTGACAGGTTGTGTTGATGCAAGTAATTACACAGTAGATCAAATAAGACCATAATAGAGCCATCAATCTGAGACCATACCACAATCATACAAACATGAACATACGCGCAGACAACACACCGAGCGTTTGATGAAATGACTGTAATCTTGAGACAAAGTTTTTGGAGAATCTGCGATTTTATCACACTTCAGCATTATTTCTATCTACTTTCCAAGCATATGTTTACTCTCAGTCTGAAATGCAGTTGTTTTTATGTTTAATGCTTTCCATGCAGATGATTCCATCTTGTTCTTGCTGTCTTTTATTTGTTTTTGACATTTGATAACCTCTTTGACATTGAGCCGCTTAGAAAAGTAAAAAGCACTTTGTCATTGCCTGATATAAACTGAGCACAGCACTCACCCGTGTTGTTTTATGTTGCTGTGGCTTGGTTCAGAGGAGCTTTCAGAGCTTGTAAAAATCTCTCTGCTGCAGAGGAGAAAGGAATAGCCTCACTTCCCGACTTTTTCACAACAGAGTCCACCAGCAGTGGATTGGGATGAATGTGTGGTATCACTGAATAGCACACATTCTGGTAAATCCTTGCAGCTGGCTTCAAGTTTGAGTTGTACATATTCACATGCTTTAATGTATAATGTGTGTATCCCTACTCTTCTCTTCTTCATGGAGAACCCAGGCTGAGCTTGAATTATTCATTCTCTTCTCATTTTATCACAGCATGAACATGACAGTCAGGGTTGAGGTAGAGGTTGAAAAACGAGCAAGCCAAGGAAAAGCTCACCTCTTTCTGTCCCATTCATTTTTATGCAGCATCACTGAATGAGTGAAGCACTTTGGACTACATCTGCTACTGAACTCTTTACATATTTGGACAACAATGGTTTGACTCCACACTGTTATTACTGGATGTGAAGTGATGACACAGTGACAGTGAAGTGTGGACTGTCAGCTTTGACTAAAAAATGTTTTTGCACCACATAGACATTTAAATCACTACTTTCTCCTTTCTACTGTCTGTGTATTTTAGGCAACATAAAGCATTTGGACAGATAAAGAATATAATCAGGTAACATTTACTTTGCTGAAACCTTTTTATCCACTGGCATCCAAAAGTCTTCAGATTTTATTGTCTAACCATTTAAAGAAAGCCTCAGTGGCGTTTTTAAATAAAGCTTAATGGTATACCATATTATTAGGTTATGTTCTATACATGTTGAGTGACTACACAGTGGTATGGCTACAATAGCCAAGCAATAAAAAAAATCACATGCAGCATTTAGTGTTCTTTTTATGTGACATAATGCATCAGAGGGTGATTTAATTCTTTCTGAAATAAACCTTGAGGCTGTGGTTTGTGTAGTTCTGCTGGTTTGCATTATATTGCATATTTATGTGAAGTTGGGCCAAAATATTAGTTTATGATGTATATGCTGAAATACATTGTATTGTTTAGACTTAAACTTTGAATGGTATTCCCCTAGATTATTGCTGTAACTTTAAGAATAAAGTGAGGTTGATAAATTCTCACAGCTCAGATGCCAGAAGAAATGGCTGGATATAATAGGCCTACATTTGTACATAACAATCAACATTTCTAAAATGACGTAGTATCTGAGCTGAATTTGTCAGCTTCGAGGTGGAGGACATGGTGGATCATGTAGATCTTTCCAAGATGCCTGCGAAGCCGCAGACCATTGTTTGAGAACAACAAACAACAAAACTAGCTGCATTTTAGCGATCATTGTTTTTTGTTTGTTTTTTTTACCATTGTTGCAATTCCTTTTGGGATTGTCCCACCTAAACACAGTATTTTAAAACAAAACATGATCTTTTCCCAACCATTACCAAGTGTTTTTTGTGCTTCAACTTCACCACAGTGTTGTTAACCTGTTTGTTTCAACCTCACTTCCTTTGGACTGTAGCCCTTTGTTTACATTTGTTTTTCTTCTCGTTTGCTGAGCTGAATGGCTAATTAATTAGAGTGATATTATTCAAAGACTGGCTCCACGGCTGCCGCCAATTCAATATGAATCAGTGAAAAAAAAAACAAACAAACAACAGCCAAGGGTGCAGGAAACACAGTAGCGACAAGGGCCACGGACACTCGCCGTCGGCCCAACGTGGGTGGGCTGCCGACTGACGGCATACATTTAACCAAAACAGCATTGCTACCCAAACATATGATATTTATGTTTCCTTGCACATTGTAAAAAGCTTTTGGCATACTGCAGTTCTGTGCACCAATTCACTTGTCACTTCAGTTCCACTTACAGCAGAGTTCTTTTAAACCTTGTGGCTGTTATTGTGCCACAGCCAGAGAAACCTTGACACCTTACCCAAAGCACTTCAGTAAGTGCAATGTTTTCTGTTGGCTTTTTGTTGCTTGTATATTCATTGATACATTTTTACTTTCAACTTTGCTTCACTGCTGTGTTCTGCTTTAATTCACCTTTTGATTCTGGACTGCTTACATGTTAGGTGCGAGGGTTTATGTCTGCACACCAGCAGCATGCATCCTTTTGAATTAGGAGGATTAATGATCCAGCGAGGGTCTAGCCTGCCTCAGATAAAATTCAGCTGCACTGATTTCATATTCCGCCTGGCGTGAGAGGAGAATCACAGATGATACCAGCAGCCATAGGTAAATCCTCACAAAGGAGCAGAGATTTCTTCATTTTGCTTCTAAACCCTGGCCTTGCATACAGGAACAGCTCTATTGGAACTTAACTGTGTGATGGACTCTACTCCATGGGTGCTGAACCTTGCAGTGAAATAATGTCCTATGTGCATGTACTCTGACTTTTAGTGTCGACGCCTTCTATATACTGCAGCAATATGTCATTGTTTTCACCCGAAGCATTAAGTGGAGCATATGTGGTCCAGTGTGGGATGAGATTTGTCCTTTTGTCTCTGGGTAATGACCATGAATTTTCCAGGACTGACAGGCCAGGCAGGTGGGGCAGGCAGTAAGCAGTCAAGTAATTACACTGCAGGACCAGGGGAGAAAAAGGCACAACCGCGAGGACTCAGAGGTGTGAAGAGTGGCTGCAGTGGATGGACCTGGCCTTGTGGAGGTGACAGATTGGTGAGAGGGGGCAGCAGCTGAGGTTAAGACATGGCATGAGTTGCGAGCAGTGAGAATAGTGAATAACACCTGGTCAGTAGAGCCCCGCAGATAGAGCAGATTGGAAAGGTGGTATTTGACAGTATGCAGACTGAAGAACAGACTTTACACTGTCACTCACAAGAAATTGCCACTCTGTCTTCAGGTTTTGGCTGTTTTTCATGCAGCCATGTAACATCCTAAACCCAACTTTAAAACCTTGCTTAAGAGGGCTGGGTATAATTTAAAGTGACAATACCAGTACCAATACCAGTACTCTTAAAAGGATACTGATACCAATCGTGAATAAGGTGGCAAATGTTTTGGTGGCATCTTGGAATGCTGAACCGACAACTCTTTCAAACACACTACACTCCAGTCCGCCATACTGCACACAAACAATGACAGGGCTAACTGTTTGCATCATACAGCCAGTGTTACCTTATGGATATAGGTTTAACAACAGAGCTGAGCTGTTATTGTGTCGGTGTAATTTTTTTGGGACCATTTATGGGTTTGGTGTAGCATATTAGCAGCTGCTGTCAATTTTAGCTTGTGCTAATCAGGTAGACATAGAGTGCCACAGGGATGACGTTTTCTGTAGGCCAACCTGGAGCTACTGTTGCCCTGGTTTCCCCTAAAAAAAGCCTATGGGAGTTTTCCATTGGATTTCGGATCATTACAGAAAATAAGCTCTGTGGTAAACACGTTTTCTTTAGCAAGATAATCTTCACAAATGAACACGATCTTAGGATTTTTGAAGCCTGAATGCAATTGCCAGAAGTAAAAAGCTAATGTTAGGCTATAAATGAACTACACAATTGTCGCATCGCCACCACTTCGAGGCTGTAAATCTGCATTTTGCACGGTTTGGCGCGATGACATTCTGTAGTTTCATTTAGCCACTTGATAGCAACTGTCTTATCAACATTTGCTCATTATCTCACCGATACGTAAAATCTTCAAAGTTTGCAAGTGGGGCATTTAGCGACGTGTTTCTATGTCACAGAACAAAACGGGAAAATCTCTTAAGCTTGTGTTAACCACAGATCTAAGTAAGGCTTCTTCTAACCAAAAACCCATTGACTCTGAGATGGGGAAACTGGAGGTGTTTTAGAGCTCTAACCGTTCACTAAGCAGAGTGGCTCTGGAGGTGGCAGCACCAGCAGGTTTTTTGACCGTTCAATGGCTTGGTGTCAGATGTTAGCTGTAGTGCAGCATCCCAACACATTCCCTGGTATTAATTGTCCAGGATATCATAGCTGTTGAACTGATGGTGAATGATGGATATCAAGGGAATTAGAGGACAGCCGGGCTTTCCGTCCCACTCCCACTACTCCCAGCAGCATCCCTTTGAAGTTCCCATAAAGCTCTTAATGTACCTGCACTGAGAGATGACAGAGTATCCTACTTGACCCCTGCCTCACCCCGACGCTGAATATGCAAAACTCTCTGTTCACTGCTGCTACAGCAGCACTCATAATGAGCTTGAACGCCTGATTAATTGTGCACATCCACTGGCTATTAGAGAATACTCTAACTAGTATCTAGTACATAATGATGTGGGCAACATTCATTTAATACTCACCTTCCACCCCCGTTGCTTTTTGTGTTGCCCTTGCTTGATGCTACAGGACCTAGTGTAAACTCAGCAGAAAGCCCACACACTATTAAGCAAATTGCAGTTTTACAAATGTGAAACTACACCATTAAGTGTTTTGATTTTTATAAGTAATTTATTTCTACAAGTTTTAAAAACTGTGTCGTGAAAAAAATTGGCCAGTGTTCAAACATGCTCCCACCCCTCTCAATCTTGTTAAACTCTTGTTGTGTGCATCCATATTTCCTTCCTGAATCATAACTTTGGGAGTAATAGGAGAGGAGAGCTCTTTTTGATGCTGTGCACATTATTGCTGCATGTGCATTATCTCCACTGTTTGTTAGGATGCTCAGATTTAGCTGTGAGAGCCTCTGCTGGTGGGCATGTCAGGTATCTACAGCATTTTAAGTATAGCCAGTGGATGGTTGCTTGGTGGTACATGTAAATACAAATTATATTAAAGGGGAGAAAGATTAGTGGGATTTAAATGTACATGCCCCAGGCGAGGATCTGTGACTGTGGGAATCGGAGAAATGCAGTCCAAAAAATAGAAAAGAAAAAAGGGGGTGCTTTATGCTTAAGCTTGTATTAGGCTTTAAAAGTGAGATTATGACAAGGTGCTCTGTTCTTGTTTTAGGGCTCAGCAATTTGCATTTTACTTTATGAATTTTAATAAGGAAAATATATGCTTTCTTTATTTACTCAACTAATCGTACCCAGTGGGAAAAGGGTACTTTACTAAAGTACTCCCTCTAGTTGAAATATCTGATTTACTACAAGGCAGAGAGCTTTGACCTCAGTATTAAGCTACAAGTCTATTCCTTTAATTTTGACTTTGTGGAAGGACTTTACAGGAATAAAGGCATTAACCACCACCCCAAACAGTATTCTATTTGTTTCTTATCATGTAAATAGAGAAAAACAATGGCTTGGAGTGCACAGAGTGTTAACAGTGTGTGTATGTGTGTTGTCTGATTACACCTTTCATTACACCTCTATAATAATCTCAATTTTGGCTCTGTGTTGCTGCATTGGACCTACTCTTATTTTTGGGTGGGATTTTCTCTATTATTTGATGGGCAGATAGCGTGGAAGGGGGAGAGAGAGGGGATGACATACAGCAAAGGGTCGAGGGTGAAAACGAACCCGCGGCTGCTGTGGCAAGGACATAGCCTTTGTGCATGGGTGCCTGCTCTACCAGGTGAGCTCCTGGGCGCCCTGGGTACTGTTCACATTTGAACCAATACTGGTACAAGTTCCGGTACCTTAAATTTGCTGCCATTACCCAACTAAACCTTTTTTGGTATTTTACTTGCTCTGTAATAACAAAAAAATGTAATTTTTGAACAAGCTACAGGGGTGATGGAGTAGACTAAAATGCAATTCTGCTCCACTGCTCTTTTCTAATCACACATAGAGCTAATCTTCCTCTCTTGTCTTTCTATCTGCTTGAGTGTGTGAAAGTGTCTGTGGGGGTGTGTGTGTGTCTGCTCATCTAGCTGTGATACTAGACTATTACTAAAATAATACAGAGAAGAAAATGGAGCAGCTGCTGATACCGTTCAGCAGATCGCCACTGCAGTGAAATAGTGCAGCCCCACTTTATGCAATCAGAAATTTGGTCCCATTCACTATGTATAGGAAGCAACTGATTCACTGCACAAAGCATGCTGGAGCACTAGGACAAGAGGGCGTGACAATTTGAAAAATTCAAACAGTGCTCACATCAAGATAGCCAGTCAGGCTGCAGCCACAAGCAATTGTGGACGCAAGTTTATGTGAATACAAAGAGGCTGTGGAGCTGTGTCTGAAGTTGAAACCTGCTGTTATATGAAAGTCCGTGACTGGCCACTAGGGCTGTATCAGACTCAGAATTATGCCAGTTGAATCAGACATGGCTGTAATATGAATATTCAATGATTCGTTTTGTTTTCCATATTAAGTTTTAAAGTTTGATCGGGCTCTGCAAGACATTCAGTGTGAGAAGGTCTCTCCGATCTCCTCCTCTGTGCATGTCTGCGGCTCTCAAAGAGTAGTGTGAAAGTCAAGAGCTCACTATGAAGCAAAAGCTCCAGAACAAAGTCATCCCCAGAAGTACACCACACGGGATGATGACCTGATGAGATGAGCGAAAAACAAAACAAAAAAAACCCAAACAAACAAATGAAAAAAAAAAAAAAGACTGCTTGACTTGAAGCAGTCTCAGTCAACTGGGGGTCTCTGACTGTTAATTCATATCTCCAGCTTTCAACGGGCAGCCCTACTGGCTTTGTGATGCTTAGCAGCACTTCTACCTTTTGTCTTAACTTGGCATTCTCACTCAGATGTGCTCTCAGGTACCGACATTTGGCACAGATAGATTTAACATGAACTGGCACTCAGTAGTATTAACGCTGTTCAGTTGGTGCCCTTAAAAGTACGGAGCTCAGTAGTTGGTACCCAGTTTCAGTGTACTGGCATTGCCAGCCTAAAGTTGTCATTACTTTTCCATAATAACTTTAACCCCCTCATCAGGATGAAATTTCTGTATCTATACTTGTCATCTGAGGCTTGCCCATATCATAATGTCTCTGTGAAAGAAACCAGTTTGGCTTGCTGTCAGACTGTTGATAAATTGTCTCTGAGGAGACAGTGTCATTAGTGTTGTGGTCAGACAGAGGAAGTGGGGAATTGCTGCAGTAAACACTGTGGACTGTCTCCACCACGTTCTTCCTCTCCCCTCCCCAGTTCTGTGACCTGCATACTGATCCCCATTTTTAACCTGGAGGACATCTCGTCCCAGTCCCAGCCTGGTAACAGAAGTGACACTTTGATGATCTGGAGAGGACAGAGTCAAGCGCTCTCCGCTGTCATACCCGTTTCATCTTTTTGCCTTTCTTGCCTTTCTAAAGGTCTATCTCAGCCCTCTCTGTTTTCCATCTTCCCTTTCTATCTCTCCCTCTGGTGTCTGCATTGCAGTGTACTTTTCTTTCCCCTATCAAGATATGTTTATATCAGCAGTGGACCTTTAAACTCCTCTCCTCCTCCTCCTCCTCCTCCTCCTCCTCCTTCTCCTTCTCTCCTCCTCTCCTCTCCAGATGGAAACTAGCAGCACATATTTCTGGATGGTAGTGCTTTTCGTCTCTCTTTACAGTGTATGAGACATCCGGAGAGCATATGTTTTTTGACAGCAGTATTCAGCAGGAGGAAACTGTGCACACTAATCACAGTCCCCGTCGACTGTTAGGTCTTTCCCCAGCTGTCTGCTTCATGCAGTGTAGATGCAACATGATTTGTTTGAAATGTGAGCTTGATTCCAACCAAATTACATCTCAAGGTCAGTGGGGTTAATACCAGCTCACAACTGTTGCTCCATATCTAATGTGCTTAATGAGCTGGGAATTAGAGAGGCTTGGTTGATACCAATGTGTTCAGAGATGGAGAGAAAGACGTTTTTGTTTCATTTGTCCGGTATTGTGGGATCATACCACATGGCTGGGCTGCGTCAACAAAGGTGAACAAAGGAGAATGCTGCAGTGCAGAGTACTGTCAAGGTGACTGTCTATCTTGGGTCAAATTTATAACTAAGTTACGGTAGCTGCCAATTTACACAATTATAGCTTTTGGACTGCAGCTTCGTGTCTCTGCAACCTTTCTTTGAATTAACAGGGTGTTCCTTAGCAGACCATGCACAAAATGTTTTGCATTGTTTGATGCCAGCACTGCTCATGAAATTAAGCCTCAATTGACAAGAGCAATGCTTTTTAAAATGACTCTGAACATGCTCCTTCCCTGTGTCTCATGTGGTTGTTATTGTGTCAGGTCACCACTCAGACAGGATGATGCGTGTTTGGTGACTAGCACTATCATTCAGTCAGGCTCCCTTGCAGATGTGTTCACACAGCACACCCTCTTTCCTTTTTTTTGCAAGATATATTTCCTGCAAGATTGCCTTTTAATTTTCTTCCTCTCCCCCTCTGGAGAGGTGAGCACTTCTCCTGTTTGACAATTCCAAGCATTTCAAGGGATTAGAGGGACGACCACATGATACAGCCCACCAGAATAGTAAACAGGCTTGTGTTGCCACACAGTAAGCTGTGAATATGAGATAGGAAAAGCAGTGTGACTTGGAGAGTTTTTTTTCCCCCTTTGGACCTCGACTGCACTAACTGCCCTACTGAGTGTGGCCAGCTAAAAGGTGTGATTAATTAGCAGAGTGGAACAAAGGCAAAGAGCTCTTGTACTCTTTCCTTAAGTGGCATTCAAAAGCAAACAGAGCCGCATTATTGGGCTTTCATCCCCATTTTTGGTTCATATCAGTCTGGTTGCTTTTAAGTCTAAGACTGGCTGCAGATGAAAGGCCTCACTTCTATGACCATTGGCTGCTCCAGATGACAAGGTTTGGCATGGGACTGAGGAGCTGAGGGGAGACGGTGGAGACGGCGTATAAAAGCATTTTACACCATCATGAATCCGCAGAAAGTGAGAACTCTGTGTTACAAAGCTAAACCTGTCAGTTTCACTTAAAGCGGACCCTCCCGTTCGACACATCTGAAGTCTAGCGCCGAGTCTCCGCTGGGCTCCACAAGAAGGGAGCTGTCCTCTGTGCTGAAATCAAGACAGGCAGCTGGTGTGTGGGGTAGGAGCTGAGGGAGTCTCACTGTTTAACTGCCTCTTTATCGCTGCAGTAATCAGTCACTTCTGCCTCCCATGTGGAAGGAAGCTTTCAGGACCCCCCTACTTTGCCATTAAAACCTATATTCTGTTATTTTTTTACTTTAGCATTTCTTGATGAGCTGATTAAATATATCCTGGTGGTGAAAATGTGCTGATTATTTTTATTTTGCGAAGCGGGAATAAGTTGACATCATATTCTAAAAAACAGGACCCTTGTGTTCCATTGTTCTCTGGTTTCACCTTCAAACTTTTCAATTTATTCACCCCTCTGGCTTTTGGGATCTGAATAATATCCAGATCCCATAACTCACAAGGAGAGCTACTTTTTCAAAATGAATGCAGCTTCCCACAAAACTCATAAAACTCTCCTCTCACGACCTCTTTCCTACAAACTCTGTTGGTCTTTTTTATTTCAAATGTTTCCTGATTAGCAGGGAGGTTAAAAGTTATTATGCAGGTGAAATCATGAATAATTTGACACCACACATTCAAATAACAGGACCTACGAGGTTCTTTGTGCTCCACTTTCACCTTTGTTGTAGTGGTGTGTATTGGTCCTGGGTAAAATGTTATTTCATTGTAGCAATGTGCATAACATATTGCCTTGCTCAGCACCTCCTTGCCCCGCTCTCATTCTCTCCTTCTCTAGTCGCTTTTACACCGAGATTGCACAATATGGCTGCAACGAAGTTCCCTCTTTATACTGCGCCTATGTTTTTACACAGAACCAATCAGTGTGTGATTATACACTGCATCTCGGCATCCCGCTATCAAAAGAGGCACAGTGGGCACAAGGTTTAACACATTATCGGCCTCTAGTGTGACATAAAATAAATACGTCAGCTTTCTAAACAATAACAATGGAAAAACATGTCAATAGCAATCAATTAGCATCCTCAGTTTGCGGACATTTATGGCTTCTGTTTTTCCTTTTTGTATTAGCCGCTAATTGCTACATTTATTTTTGAAATCTCCTGGTGGGACATTTTGATGATGTGTTAAGTGTGGGGGGACGGGAGATTTAAAAAGCAGCTTGTAGCAGTTAGCAGCTAACTCAAAGAAGACGAACAGCAGCCAAAATTGTCCGGAAAATGGGGAGAGAATGAGGACCAGTAGCTCCTGACCTCCAAGCGGAGGACGAGGTCACTCGCCATGTAACCGGGGCAGTAAATGCAGGTTATTTGGCTTAGTTGGCTCTCTCACATAGGTTTCCACTTCTGGTTTAGGGTCATTAGGTTGTTGAGGAGTGCTGTAGTCTTTTCCCAAGAGCAACATCATGGCATTGCCCTGGCTGTGGGTTATGACTCCAGTTTGGAAAGCAGCAGATTTTGATGTCTCATTATCCCCTGTACTAATTGTTTATCATCTTAATCATCCCTGCATAGCATAAATCTTTGTATGTAAACTTTTAGTTAAAAGTATTCTATTTTCCTGCAGACGGAAATTGTAGTCATGCTATTTCTGCTAAATTAGGTATAAGCATGAGTAAACATCCTGACCCTTTTACTCAAGTCCCAGCAGCTAGACGAATGGCCTTCTTTGCTTTTGGGATTTCCTACTTTTCCTTTTCCCATTAATTTATTTGTGGAGAAGATGAAAATAGACAGTTTACACCTCTCTCAATGTAGCAGCTTTTACACTTGACATTGCAAGAAGCTTTTAGTATTCAGGTCATGTTTCTGTGGTCTTTTTGTGTGATCATCTATCTTTTCTCGCTAAATACTTCACAAATAGCTTTTAAGTGTTTGCTTGGGAACTGCTGATTTGATATTATTTCTCTGTGATTGAAATAATGGTAGAAGCTGTTGTTAGTTCAAGGAAACATTTCAGAGCTTGGAGGTCTTGAAGAAAAGGCAGCAAATTATTTCATCGACGATGAATAGGTTTGTGTTTTTGTGTGTTTGTGTTTTTAAGGTCAAAATACAATGTTTGTTTGTTAGACTGCTACTTTGCTGGATGTTATTCACTGAATTTAATGTTTTTCCCCTCTGGATAAATTGGCTATTTCAGGACAATCATGTTATTCCATCTTAGAAATGAAATGACACACACTGATGTTGTGGTAGGGAGCAGAGGCCGGGACATTTAATACAGCTGTACACTGCCAGGATCAAGATAAGATTAGATATATGAGGTGGCTGTGATGCATGGTGGGGCACGGTCACTCTGCTGTGCACAAAAGATGACGGGAGGATCAGATGAGGAGATGCACTCTGTCCACTGTCAACTGTGTGTGGACTTTACCCACGTGACCTCTCTCTGCCTTCTCACACCATGAAGTCCACTTATGTTTTGCTTTTTGCCTTTGTGGCCCAGTAGTAGTAGTATTTTGACCTGTTCTCTCACCCAAATCTCCTGCATCCAAAACTCTTCCCTGTTTCTTTTCTTTTTTTTGGAGGTTTCATCTGGTCTGGTTTTATGCCTTAAGACCAACACATGCTTTTGACCCTGAAACAGGAGAGTTATGTTGTCTTGACTCTGTCAGCATAAAATATCTCTTTACTCTGTCTCTTTTCAACTGTGCTCTCACTCTTTGGTGCACTCTCCCTAACCAGCGCCTTTCTTCTTCCTACTGTAGCATTGTCACCTCTTTCATTTGCTCTTCCCCTCACAATCTGTAACTTTGCCATGCTTTTAAGTCTGGATGCTGCCGGAGGCTTAGCCTGCCGGGCTGCGGAGTTCCAAGTCTCAGCAACAGTGAGCTCAATACGACTGCTGTTGATCTACCCTGCGTGCCCTCAAATGAACTTTTAAAGATAATCCCAAACCTCTTAGTAAACATATTGGCTCATGTTACCCTCTGCCAGCCAGATATTCACTTCACTGACAAACACACACAATGTTGTTGCCCTCCCCTGGCCTCTTATGCCCACTATACATGAAAGACTTTAAAAAGACTAAAGTCTGACACTCTCTCACATCTTTTAGGTTTTAGTTTACACTCTATAAGATTTTATAAAGACTTGGGATTTTGCAGGGTCACTGTTTGCAAGACTTCAACTAGATCCCTTTTGGCATTATGTCCAATAATCTGCTGGTGTAAAATATTACACCAATCTCCCTTTAAGAAATATGACGTGTAACAATTCCTTGCATATCTGCAAAAACACAAAACATATGCTGACAGTGTCCTAGTTGATTCAGCATCAGTATAGTTTATTAAGATAAACTGTATGTGCGTACAAACTTTACATTTTGGATTTTGTTGCCTAAACTCACTCCCACTCCTTGGAGGAATGAGACTAAATGAGAGGCAAACTGTTTAAAAAATGAAGACTTGTCACTAAAATACGCACTGGTTGGTGGATCAGATTTACACGAAACTCAACACAGTCTTGTGCAGTCCACAGTGCCACCAGTTTCGCCGCTTTTCTACAGCAGAAAAGAATAAGCATTTGTTAATGCATTCTTGCATTCCATCCATCTTTACAGTCTAGCCATTTTGCTGCTTCTTGTCTGCTGCTGGAGAGAGCGCAGCTAATAATTGTTGACAATGTTGTCAATGTTGAACTTATTGAACATATTTGATTTTGTCAGACTGTTAAGATGGGAAGAAGACTGAGTTGTATGACCATCCTGCTATCCTACTATAAAATGAAGAAATCTCCATCCTACTGTCTGTCTGTTTGGTCTGCCTGTCTGTCTGTCTGTCTGCATTCATTTTTCTCCTCGATGGGTTGCCCAATCAATCTGAAATTGCACATGGGCATTGAGAATTGCCATAGGTAGAGACTGATGAAGCTCTTGTCTCATCCACCCACTGCCCGTGACCATTTTGTATAGAAATACTTCAGAAACAACACTGACTTGCTTTTTCTTCTATCTGTGGAGTCAATAATGGAAAACACGGACAGCGCCACTCTGCCATTGCAACTAACAGTGTGGTAGAAGGTGGAATTGCAGCTTAAATGACAGAAATAAAGCGTTATTTGTCCTTTCGAGGGATTCGACAGATTATCAGTCTGGCGGACTATGGAGGCTGATATTTGGCATTTTGCCTTTTATCATTGCCAGCATTTTATTTTAATGATCACAGATAAAATTAATTAATGAAAAGATGTGTGTATTCCATTAAAACAACACCAGGGAAGGCAGTCTGGAATACATGCAAAGAAAGTGTCAGTATGGGAGGAACTTTTACTTTGAAATACCTCAGGGAGCTATTTTTATTCATTCATTTTTAAATTAAAATTTCACTTGACTTTATAAAAAACTTTGCAGGGAACTTTGAAAGTTTCAGTTTTGATTAAACATTTGCTAAATGCATTTAAACAAAGTTGGAGTTTGTTATATTCCAGTCTCTAAATTTTGATAGAAATATTTTCATTTATATTGTAAATGCATATCTGTTCCGAATATCGGTTATTCTCATTAAGTACTGATCATCGGTATCGGCCCTGAAAAAAAAACCAATATCAGTCGACCCCTAATTCTTTCACAACCTATGTTGTTACAAAGCAGCTTTTTAAAGCCTTTTTATTTGCATTTTTGCAGAGTGCACCAATATGTAGGTCAGAAATATCACATGGTGTTTCATTAACCTTAGAACAGACTTCAGAATAGTTCACATATGGTCGGCTGATCATTGAATCCCTGACTTGTGGCTGGATTTCAGTAGTCTGTTCTCACCAACAGATGGAATAAAGAATTAATGTCAATGATCTAATTTTCTTGTCTTACCTGTAGTGCAATATCAAATCAGGCACGTGAAAAATGTTAATTGGGCCCTCTATATATCTCTATACTTCTCTCACTGTAGGGGAATCTGCGTCAGCTGCTGTCTTCAAGTGGCCCTGTTGTGCTCTAATTAACCCAGGCTCACCCTGTAGTTTGGAGTGAAATACAGCTAGTGGGAAATATCCTTTCTTACGACCTTGACTTTCTGGTACAGTCATGTATTCATGAGGCTGTTGACGGAGCCAGAGCTCAGCATTTGAACACTTTTCATTTACTCAAGTCGGAGAATTAATAGCACCCCCTTGGTGCTATCTATACAGCATATTTTTTAATGATCAAATACTGTGATGTCTCTATTTTCTATGCTCTGGCACAGCCTGTCACACATTATGTCATGAATTATTTTTTTATGCTCACAATACGTAATTCAGTATAAACAGTGAAACAGCCTTCTAAAGTGTTCTGCAGATTGCTGTCATGTCAACTTATGATGATCGGTCAGCTTCATTTAGTGTTCAAATGACTAGAACATATTTAATCCTATATATTTAGAATCAGAGTAATTAAGAAAAAAACACTGAAACTGCTGTGGATTTTAGTTGGTGACCTGACTATGAAATAAAGCTAAGACATTAAAAAAGTAATTTACCAGCAATTAGCACCATAAAATATTGTTAACATTACGTGAAATGAACAGCCATGAAAAACTTAACCGTTATACATACATACAGGCTACAAAAAGCAGTGAAATCAGACAATTAATGTTAAATTAAATATTCCAAAGGCACAAGTTGTGCTTAAAACATAAACTTAAAGTAAAAAAAAAACAGTGAAAACTGTGTCTTTTATCTTAGATTTTTTTTTTACTTTTTGCAAGAAGCCACAATTTGAATTAACTGACTATCTGATCTACTGCGATGGTTGCTGATAATCAAAAGCTGTGAAAATTTAGTTGTCACCAAACTGACAAACAGATGTTTACAGACAGATGATAAATTGTTGCTGTTCTTAATTAAATTAGGTAAAGAGACACAGCATGGCCTCATTAACTGTAGAGATTTTCCAAAATCCTCAGTGATGGACTCCCCGGTAGACTGAATCATTATGAAACACCTTTCATCTTCACTTTCCCCGAGGCTTGTTGGCAACATCTGTATGCTGCAGGCTTTCGGTTCAGTGGAGCATAAACACTGTAATCTTTAAATCTTTAGCAGTGTTTCCACAAACAATACAGCAGCTCTCCTGACATCTCAATCCCAGTCTGGTCACATGCAGGGAGTTAGTCGTTAATTCAGGTCACATTCTCTCCAGTCTTTACTGGTAGGTTAAGGCTGGTCTCTATTTAAATGCAGCCAGTGCTCCTGTGTATGTTTTTTAAATAAATGCGACTGTGATTCTTGCCTCATAATGTAGGCACAGCAGTTGTAATCCAGGGATGGTGGCATTAAATTTTCGTACCGAAATATTGCTGTTATTGTTTTTTTTATGGTTACTTGCGTAAATTATAACTGCATCTCTTCTTTCCATGTTTTATGATCATGTTTTCTGCTGTGTTTTTGCACTTTCTCTTCTATGTTTTATCACTGAAATGATAAATATGAGGAAACAAGTGTTGGCACATTTGTTACACTGCTCAGCCACGACCAGACATATGGATGTCAAATATGGATATGCAGTGGATCCACACTGTGACTCTACATGGCAGGAGATGTACTCAGAAATTCAGACATACCAGGTGGCTGCTGTCTGGTAGCTGTTAGACTAAGCCTAATTTTTAGTGAATGAGAGGAGACTGTCCAGGTGTCACACAGGAGGAAGTGGGCATTATTCAGCGGGTATTATGCAGCCATTGTGTCTCCTCTCCTGTCGAGGTAGAGCTGTTCAGTCATATACTATGCCCTCAATTGTGACTCATACATCTGCTTTACAGTCTGTAGCAAGTTGAGAAGAGTTTGGCTCTAACTTCTGGCTGATGCTTGTGTGTGTCTTCAGGCGACTGTTGATTTGATCCCTGTGCTGAAATCTCTCTGTTAGCCACATGGCCAGTATCACATTTTTGGCCTAAGTTAAAAAGATGCAGTTTGCACATGGTTGTGTAATGGTGGCAATGCAAAATATGAATCCATATTAAGTAGAATGAGGAATTGTTCCACTCTCTCAAGCATGAGGAGGAAGATATGGTCCTGTTTTACTTCAGAGACTGGCATATCTATTGCAAATCCTGCTCTCTCTCTCTCTCTCTCTCTCTCTCTGTCTCTCTCTACTTAAATCTTTGCATCTCTCTTTCCACTCTCTCTTTCTCTTATTTAAAAAAAGAACAAACACAATACAAATAAAATGCAAGCAAGCTATATAAAAGCAAGCTTAATTCACTCACATCACCATAATGAAGTACAGTATTACCAAAGAGGTCTCTATTTTGGTTTTTCCTGCTCTCTCCTGGTGGATCTGCTTTGACTATACAGCATGGCTTGACCTTGTCACTGCCGCAGCTTTCAGATATGTTTGATTTTATTGTGGCCAGTAAAGATTCACTGGCAGTCGGAGTAAGTTGGAGACGAGATAGGAGGAGTTGTCTTCTCATTGAAGCAGTGGCCAATTAAAAAAGGAGGCGGACAGCTAACATTTATGCTAGGGATGCACCAATTGTGAAATTCTGGTTTGATAGCAGTGTTTAAAATAACAATATGGCCAGTAGCAGTTATTGATGATTTTGTTGTTGTCTATTTTGTTTTTGTTATTTTTTCTTTCTTTCTGTGACAAAATAGAGCTTGAACTCCTCAGTAATGTAACTCAACACAACCTCCGTTACCTGTTACTTCTGGCCACTGGCTGCTAACAGCTAACATTAACTAGTTCCCCTCCTGCCAATTTCAACAAGGATTTGATGTGTACAATGTAGCCTTATTTGGGAAAAAATAGGGTGCATGCCCTGGTGCCTCGATAGTGAGTTTACTGCATCTTCTCACCCTGAAGGCATCATGGAGAAGATCTCTGTTCATTCCAAACATGTTTTATATTGTCCCCAGGACGCCGTTAGGGGACGATCACACTGAGACGCGTTAGGCCAGGCATAACCGCTCCAAAAATACCCGAAAAAACAACTGGGAGCACCTGTGGAGAGGGGCGAATCTACACCTTGAATGGAAAACTGTAAATATTTTAACTTTTATGTGTGCCTGAAAACCAGAAAAATGCGCAGTGCAGCAGCAAGAGAGGAGCACCCAATAAGGCATGCTTGTTTCATTGGGGAACGATGTTTTTACTGGTCATGGTTTTGCTGGCGATATTTTTCCAGCGACGTGCCTTGGTGTGATCGGCCCTTCATTCTGGAGAGCTGATTTTTAGCCAGTGCAAAAATTGATGTGACGCAACAGAAAAGCATTTGCCACTGCCATCGTGAAGTCTTAGTATTTCCTGATAGGCTGATGGCAGTCAACAAGGTGAATGTTGTCCGATAGCTAAATTATTCACATCAGCAGCTTTTACACAGATTGCGCCATAGGGCCGCAATGAAGTCCCCCCTTTATACCGCCCCGCATTTTTACACAGAGTCAAACAATGGCAGCATCATTCCGCTCAGTGTGTGATTATACACTGCATCGCAGCATCCCACTATCGAAAGAGGCACAATTGGCATGGCATTTAACAGATGAGCGTCCACCTCTAGTGTGACACATAATACATGCATTGGCAGCACTTTCTCAACAGTAACACAGACATAATATGTCAATCACAATCATTTACCGTCTCTGATATATGGCAGCTGATCTCGTCCTCTGCTTGGAGGGAGAGGAGCTCCCAAATCTCATTGTTTTCTCACTTTGCAGACATTTATAACCACTGTGTGTCTTCTTTGACTTAGCCACTATGCTAACAGCTGCTTTTTCAATCTCCCACAGTGTGTCGCACACATAAACTCACCGTCAAAATGTCACACCTGTGCCACCCATGGTCACGTCTTTTCGGCTTTATGTTTTACACAGACCTCGCTTTGGCGCTGTTACTACGTCAGTTCCCGGCCTAGAGGCAGAACCACTCTGTTCCCTCTCTCTGTGATTGGCCGATATATACAGAGCAGCGAGGTGCCAGAATGGCGTGACGTTCCCACCTTGAACAGGCAGTGTAAATGTGGCTACAGTGACTTACTTGTGTTTTTATTATCACAATCTCGCCAACTGAAATGATCAGTACATGTTGTCAAAGATCAGTTGTGTAAATGCACCTCCATGTCATCATGAAAGCAGGATAAGACATAGAATATCTTGTTTCATGAGCGTTCCAACATTCTTAAAAACTATAACGTTAAGTAGTGTAAATTTCCATTAAAGTTTTGCTAATGATTACACATTAAGGACTAAACAAAAGACAGATAAACAAAAAAAGGAAGAAAATACAACCAGCTAGGCTCATTGAGTCTTTCTCTCTCTCCCTCTGTTTCTGTTTCCCCTGTGTGTTCTTTATACAATCATTGCCTTTTAAAGGGAAAATGAATAATTATTTTCTTGCTCCTAGTCAGTACGCAGCTCTGTGGTGTGCTTAACTCATCATTGAAGCAGAGTCGGTAGATAGGGCATTTGAAGTGTGGTCATTAGCATGGTTCAGCATTGATGTGGAGACCATTCATCAAACTAAATGAAACCACAGAAGCAATAAGCTGATTTCTTATACGTTTGACACTCCCCTCGTCACTGTTCCACCCCTGTTTCTTAAACGGCTTGACCTTTATTTTGGTGACATTTTCAGAGTAAAGGCAAGAATGTCCCTCGGTAGGCTTCCAGCTCAACTCTTTATAATAGTTCCCTGGAGTGGCAGTGCCATTTTGTCCCAATGCATGCTATTGTTTGCATAATATCTCCACACATCTTTCTTCTCAAATCATTCTTTTCAGCATTTGCACATTGAAGACTAAATGCTAATGATTGTCAGTTTAGCAATTGTGCCTGGTCAACTGACAGTCAAGCCGGCACTGACCTCAGATAACTACATATGCTTAGACATTTAAGACATTAAGTATAGTTAACCAATTGGATATTTTTGGTCTTCAAGCAAATGCAATTCAGATACAAAAATACAGCATCCAAATAACTTACTGTGAAAATCTTTGACTGTGTGACCTTTTTACCTTTCTGTTCAATTCTCTTGTCTTTTGTGGAAGTATTTTCAAATTCAAAGTATCACCTTTACTTCAAAATACAGGAATTATAAATGTATTCATTATTTTTTCATAACTTATTCTTAGTCTAAAGAAAAGAATGAATTGATTTGCAAAATATCAGTAAAATTTAAAGTTATATACCCTGGTGCTTTTGTGAAAACATTTTGAATAAATTACATGACTCGTCTTTTATGTCTTTTGCTTTTAACCAGTTCAAAACATTCATCTGCCTTTGCCTCATCGCCGCTGAAAATAGTTTTTTCAAGTGGCTGAGAAGTGTTGGTACATCCAAGTACTCTGTATGGATCTTGTGTTGTGTGTTTCACTCCCTCTGGTGCTGCTAAGCACTTGGCTGCAGAATGGTCAATTCATTGTTTCCTCCTCTTTACTTCTGCATTCCACATTTTTGCATCATACTTTATCCCTTCATCTGCATTTGGCTTTAAAAGTCAGCTGGAGGCTTTTCTGACACTGAAGCTGATCCTTGTTATTGTGCTCTGTATGCTCAAGTTTACCAGAAGAGTTTGGCTCCAGAGTATTGACAGTGCTTTCACTGCAATAAGCAACAACGTTATATTGTCCTTTTGATGACATCTGTGTTTGCCTGGTCGTCTGCTTGTGAATGCGGTGTTGTTTGTTGACAACATCATATGCTGGAGCTTCATGCGAGCACACACATGCACCACACAGAGACAAGCACTTCATGAACACATGCCTCTTGCCTTTTGATGTCACCAGGGCTTTTATCAAGTCAGTGCATTCTCTGATTGTGATGATACTGAGCACCTGCTTTTATGAGATTGGTGTGATTTTGAAATAAGGGAAGGGCATGTTGCAAAAATGTATAATAGTTGCACACATCCAGATACCGTGAAAGGCTGGTGCTGGACCAATAAAAGATAGCAATAAAGACAAAAAATAAAATATTAAAAAGGTCCATATGCTGTGACTCCCTTAAGTGCAATTTATTAGCACACTCACAGATGATGTTTTGAGCTAATGCTCTTCTCCAGACCTGTACGTAAAGACGCCATCTTTAAATACATATACTGTAGTCACATGACACAATGCCATACAGATTAACTTACATTATATACATTATACAAATGAATGGAAAGAAAAATATATATGTTAAGAGTGGGGAAAAAACAATGATAGCATCACAATATTTTTGTGTGGAAATATCGTATTGATGCACAATGCCAAGTATCTGTTTTTCATTACATAAATTATTACAAATGCAAATTGAACTTTTCATAGCCTGTTAGAGTAATGATATCAATTAATGGCTTTTTCAGTTGACTACATACATTGTGCTGCAATAAAAATGACTGAAGTCAGATAAAAAGACTGAAAAACTTTTTCTTATTAGATGAAACTGATGGTGTCAAAGTTTTCTTTTGGGGGCATAATTTGCAGTTGAAAAAAGGTTGACAATGACAATATATCACGATATATGTTATCACAGTACTCATAAAATCACAACATGTTAATAATTGCAATAATATTGTATTGTGACTTAAGTATCATGATAATATCGTATTGTGGGGTCTAGAGCTGTGCGATAAGACAAAATATATCATTTGACAATAAAAATCATTTTACATTATGCTATAGCGTTTATTTTATTTACGTCCTGTGATAATGCTTTGTGTCTGTCCACATGGCACAGAGGGCGCCTACACAGTGCCCAGCACCAAAGCAAACAAACAGACGAGAAGCTGGAAAGCGATACTGAAGGTGAGGATTTGGCACAAAACTTGGACACTATTGTTGTTGTTTTTTTAGCCACTGGTATGAGACTTGCTTCAGTGTTTTGTTTTTCCCTCTCTCTCCTATGGTTCTCTGCCTCTCACATGCACACACACATAAAGCAGGGCTTTTGCAGAGCTCCAGACGGTAACTTTTTTCACATTTGGTGACCACGGCGCACCAGTACGATTTGGAAATCTTTGCAATATATGAACTGGAGAGGTGTTAGTTTGTTTCCTGCTCACCATGGATGAATCTCATAATGCGGTTACAGTTTGACTCACGCTGACACAAGCTTCAGGTCCACAGCAAAAACATCAATATTTCTGGCCTGAGACGCGCTGGGTCCTTCAAAACAAAAGCACCATGGGTTCCACCTTGAGTTATTTAATTATAACAATACTTTATTCAACTTTACTGTCACAGTGCTTTATTTAACTTTAAACTTAATTTTATTTAACATTTAAACAGTATTTTATTAAACTTTATTATAACAGTAGGTAATGTAACTTTATTTTTTAGCAGTAGTTACTTTATTTGTAACTGTAGTTCTTGTAATCATTTTGTATTTTGGTATTTAAGAGTACTTTAGAAGACATTTCAAAATATCGAAATATATATCGTGTATCCCTATATAGCCTTAAAATATCTTGATATTATTTTAAAGCCACCCACCGCTGATATTTATACATATGCTACACCACAATGTGCCACACAACAACAAGAGCACATCGACACACAACAAACACATCAGGCCAGGGGCTGTCATACTTTCTATAAGGCTACATTTAAATGGAGGCGCCTCGATAATGAAATAGGAAATTCTTCAAAATTCTATTTACAATATCCAGTCGAGGAATAATCTTAAAGTGGGAGAGAAACATACACCTGAAGTCAAACCAAGTACATGAATCATGTTGCTTATCTGATAGCATTTATTCAAAAATAAATAGGTAGACATTTACCCCTGTCCTGCTTCTGTTCACATCTGGTTGACTAGATGAATGTGTTTTTGAACCTGCTACACTTTTCATTTTATTAATTTAGCAATTTTGTGGAGGACAGCCCTCCTCTTCACATCTGCCCCCAAGAGACTCCTTCACTTCATGCATGCACTCCAACAGCAGCCTTTGTAAATAGGACATCAGTTCTATTTATTTTCACCCAATTTAGTGGCCACTGTAGGCCTCCCTTAGAAACTGTCTTAAGTCCAATCTTTGCTGCCTGTCACCATGGCGACGGCGAGCCTTCAGCCCTGGCCTAATCAGAAGCAGTTGAAAGTGGAAGGATTCTTGAGGGCTCAGACGTAACTCTCTTAATTCTCACCCTCATAGCAGTGATGCACAAATGAATTCTTTCTGAGGGAAAAAAAACAGACTTGATTGAGGCTCATAACCCTATTGCGCTAAAAGAGAGGAGCTGGGGGGGTGAAAAATTAAACTAAAGCACACACCTTAATTGCTTTCACATAAACAATTTTTGGTTATGCTGCACAGTAATATAAACGCCTGCTTTGTGGAATGCACTATTCCCAGCACATTAAAGAATCACAATAATGGCTCAGGCGCTTTCATTTCCTCAGACACAACAAGCTCTGCTGGATTATCTACAGCGTCACAAGATCCCAGTCTTTCCAGGCCAGCCAGGTGAAAGTGTCTATAAGCTTGTGAGCTGTTCAGTGAACCTTGGGTCAGTGTGCAAGAGTGACTGAAAGGCATTATTTTTAATCTAGCTTCACCTCTGGTTTGTGAATCTTAAGTCCTTCTCTCTTAGTCTCTGTGCTATTACACTGAAGGGAGCTAGCTGTCACTCACTACTCTCATGTAACTACCCTGACAGGTCTGCCAGCTTGAGCTGCATAGATACCAGCTAGAGCCTAATTAAAGTGGTATTACTCTCCTGCCTCACATTGTAAGTTTGTTGCTGTAACCTTCCTCTCTGGCTTGCAAATCATCGACCCACAGCTCCACTGAGCTTCTGAGCATCTTAATAATCCGCAGCAGATATTCTTAATTGAAATTATATGATTAGCCGTAGCTGCAAGAGGCAGGTTTGCTCCTTCCGTGGGCCCCTCTCCTGGGAACAGGGAAATGGGTTAGCTTTACCTCCGTCTGCAGAACCCTGATTTGAACCAACACATGGGTATTTGCATCATGCAGCATGGATTGTTGGCTGCTGGATTTGCTTCCCTCCATTACACTTCGCTTCCACATGGGGAAGATTTTCTAGAGTCTGCATATATTTGTGTGTGTGTGTGTGTGAGACTGTGCAATTCAGTGCATTCACACTATATAGACCCTTCACGCCTCTTTGATGTTGAATTATGGTGCATTCAAAGAAATGTCAGACGATCTAATTCCATTTGCATTCATTTTTGAATGGAAACAATGTGAATGCAGATTGGTCGGGTGGGTGGGTGGGTGTGCAAAGATAAATGTTTAAGCTGACACCTGACGTGCTGACTGACAAGTTGTCTTTTACCAGCACTGCAGCACAGTCCTCAAACACTTGTAGCACCTGAAAGACTTCAGTCCAAACCCATAATTTTTCAATTTCTACCTTTTAGTGAGACACAGGCACAGTAAAAAGCAGGTTGTACTAGAAATGCTTAGTGGTTGGATATGATGTCCCATATACCGAGCTCCTACCCACATACAAAGAAAATATACAGTTAAGATCTGTCCATATTCATGACTGAACTCTGACGGTGTCATTGTCGTTACATTAATTTACATCTTTTTCCCATCCAGAAAATAAAAATACTTGTGGATTTTGGAGATTTGCCCTGTCATATAAACACTGATCCATCTGAGTTTGAAAAAACTGTTTTGTCTTCATCTGCATAAAATTGTTCTCATTCATCAGTAGGGATGGGGGATATTTCTTATCATATACCTTTATATCGATATTAGTGCTTTCAAAGAATATTCACACACTGTGATGTGGATGTAGTCACAACCCCCCCTTTTCTATCAACATGGAGCCCATTCTGTTCCGGCTCTCGCAATTAATTTTAAACCATCAGGAGCGTTTCAGTAAAAACTAAATTTGTTTAAAAAAAAAAGGAAGGTTGTCCTTGACCTGAAGAGTGAAATGTGATAACATCAGTGGGCGTGTCATATTGTATAGGTTGGCAAGAGAGGATGAAGAAGTCAAGTGAAAACAAAAGACAAAAATGAGTGTAAAGTGGTGTCATTGTTGGTTCATGCTTGTTTTTTTGGTAAAAACAAATACCTGTAATGAAAGAACAGAAGTTTGCAGGGAATTAATGTACTCAGCAAATTTGCTACCAGTGCTTACTTCTGTTGCACATTGTGCAATGCCCTCCGTTGCAGACACATCCTTGATTATACTGGTTCTAACCAAAACTGGTGGAAACAGCTGGTTGGCCTGATAGCACCAAGGTTCCAGGAATCCTCAATGTAACAGGTTCAAGGACCAGCGTCCCAAATAAGCACCAGTCACAAGCGAGATGTTGGTAAAATATGCAAGTGGCTGCTAGATTTGACTCACTCACCAGCCAAAAGACATGGTAATGTACTGAGCGGTTCATACATTTTTGAGTCAATCAGCCAGAGTGGCAGGTGGAGCAAAAAGTTTATTTCCTACCCTGTCCAGAGTTAATTTAGTGGAAAAGGGGTATAAGTGGACAAAGTAGGGCGGCAACTACCATTTATTTTCTTGATTAATCATTTAGTTGTTTGATCTTTAAAATGTTAAAAAAAAAAAAGGAAAACTGTGTTCGGCTGTGTTTTTCAAAGCCTAAGATGACGTCCTCTGATGTCTTCTTGTCCACAACCCAAAGATATCTAGCTTACTGTTATAGAGGAGAAAAGAAACAAAAAATATTCACATTTAAGAAGCTGGAATTATAGAATTTTGATTTTTTAAAGGGATTAATCTTTTATTAAATTAGTTGTTGATTAATTGAAAAGTTCACAACTAATCAATACAATGTAGCAGCTGTTGGATAAAGGCAAATAAGAGAACAGCTATGACAGTCTGGCTAGTTGAGAAAAGTACATCACTTTATTGTAATGCAGCCTTTAAAACCTGGAAAAGACCACACTTATGACATTACAATGTCCAAAATCTAAAATACTTAGTCTCATATCATGATATGGATATACTATTGATATAATGCCAATTCCTAGTCATAAATTGTAGATAATCTTTAGTAATGTTTTCAAATGCTTAAAAAATCCTTTGAGTTTGGAAATAGTTAAGGTATTTAATGAATCCATATTCATTCAATTGTTATTGGAAGTCATTATTTTATTTCGATGCAGGAAGTTAAACAAATAATAGTAGCAGAGTAGCCATAGCCCACCAGTAAATGTGGCCTTTTGAGATATTGTTGAAATAATCTTTTGTTTCTATGAATGTCCTGCCTCATTTGTATCTGAATTTATGACACTTTCCCAAAGCAACTCCTGCTGTTTTGTGCAGATTACTGATAGGGCTATCATCTCCGAGTCTCGGTGAGAAAGGATTTAGCAGAGTAGCTCAGTCTCACCAGCACACTGAGCTGTCGTCAGGTTTAACTGTGGTAAACAGACTAAGGCTAGCAGTGTTCCATCATCAGAAACCATCAGGAGTAGAAGTCAGAGATAGGGGCAAAATAAATTATTGTACAGCCACATTCTCTCACTGCCAGTGTTTCCTGCTGTTATAGTATTTTCGATAAGTCCTGGAGAGTCAGCAGGGAGTCTGAAAGAAAATGAAACAGTTAATTCAGATGGTGGAGTTTTGGAGGGAGTGAAAACTCACCCTGCTTTGTCTCTGCTGCTTGTTGTTTCCATTGTTTCCTTTAAACATTGGAATTTAGCAGAGGCCACTATTGCAGATAACATAATTCACTTGTTAAATGACACTGTGCTTCACCAGCAGGCCGCTTCTCCATGGTGCTCATTAGGCAGGTTGTAGAGTGTTATGTAGGCTTTGTCTTTTTTTCATACCTTCATAATTTCCATACATTTGACCAGGGGTTTACAGAAGACAGTATTTGTGTGCTGCGCTATGAACCCCAGCCCTCTGTCGTTGCGCTGTGGCTGTTTAGAGTCCTGTAACATTATTCCCACCACTCACAGTTGCCATGTTTTCCAGCTAAGCTGCCTGTTCCACCATATACTGTGTGAGGATAGACAACATGACCTCTTCCCAAAGCCAAATCAACTTCATTGTCCCCTAGTGGCTGGCTGCAGTAAAGGTAAAAAGAAAAACTCACTGCTTCCATGTTAGCTGATGGGACATGGGCTAAACTAAAATAATCAAAGTACACGTCAACTATATTTTCCCCAAAGATTGTCTCTTTTATTTTAGTTAGTTCTTAAAATGCTGATATATGTTCAAGTGTTTATTTTTCTAATATGTTTGGTCATAAAGGGAGTTTAATGTCATGATTGAAAGCTGTGTATGTCAATCGTGTGCCCTGGAGATCACAACTGCACAGGCTCCAAATGATGGTAGGTTGATGCTAGAATGGATCGTCCGGAGGGAGGGGGGAAGAACTCTGCTGCATGTCATCAAATGCTCACAGCGGAATCAACGAATCACAGCAGCGTATAGTTTCCAGCAGATTTTTTTTTTTTTTAACATGGAGGACTTCAGCTTTATGTGATTGCACCGATTTACATAGTTACCCCATAGACTCCACTCGCTTGAATCAAATGTTTAAACATTCAGCCTGAACATTGAGACCTCTTTTCTAATACATGGTTATAGCAAAGAACTTTTAACATTTAGTTCTGTTAGACAAAACAAAGTAACATTTAAAAAAAAATGTTGCAAATTTAGCAAATGTGAAACGCAGATGTGAAATTTACTGAAACACTCAGACTCTATTACTTTCCAAAGGCACCATTTGCAGCAATCACAACTTCAAGTCTTCTATGCTTTTATCTTCGAGTGTTTTTGTGCTGTGTTTTGTAGCTCTGCTCAGCTCCTGTCAGATTGGATGGGTACAGTCAGAGGAATCACAGTCTTCAGGTCTCTGCACAGATTTTCAAACAGACTTACCTCCAGACCTCAGCCAGTGCCCGGGTCACTACACACTCACACTCCTGTCATGAAGACACTGCAGCACTGACTTTGCTGTGTCCTGGAAAGTCATTATCATACTGAAAGATGAATCCTCACTGCGTCCTGATGTCATCTGTAGTTTATTTTTTTAAGACTTTTTTGCATTTAGCTTTGTTTATGGTGCCTTCATTCCTATTGATTGTGCTGCGACCATCGTAATCGTCTTTGTTGGAACAGTATTAGCCAGGCGATGAGCCGTAACTGTTTTTCGCCGCTTGGTTTCCCACATGCTGCTGAGGCCAACGTTCCATTTTTTTGTCTCACCAGAAACCAACAGAATATTTTTGTCCTGTGCTGTCAGGTTTAAGTAAACTCCAGGCATGCTGCCATGTGCCTTTCATTTAGGAGAGGAATCTCTCCAGCTATTCGACCAAGAAGGCCTAATTAATGGACTGTTACAGAGACTGTTGTCTTCCTGACAGGTTCTCCATCTCTGCAGAGATACTCTAAAGCTCAGCTGGAGTGGCCATTTGGTCCTAATGAAGCTCTAACAAAGAGTTGGAGTTGATCCAAACAATTTTTTATACCCTTCCCAAGAGATGTGCCTTAACATGATTATCTCAAAAGTCTTATTGACTGCACCTCAGACCTTTTATATTTTTCACTTTGTCAGGTTTGTCCTGTTAAACAGTAGGAGTGTATATCACCAGTTTCATCATGATACAGTATTGTAGCAATTCTTTGGACAATGATGCAATATTTGCTGATATCACAAAGTCTGTACCGATATGATTTCATTACAATTCGATTCTGGGGCCTACAATTAATATGAGACTAAATCATATGATCATGTAGCACGCTGTTACAGAAGCCACCACCCCTTTCTTTTTGGCTTTTGCTAAGAAAAGATGAAAGCAAATAAACAAAAATCCGGTTCAATAATAATTGTCAAGGATCATAGACAAAAGAGTTGTTTGCTAGTCACCGGGTATTAGCTTCAGCACTTTTACATTGCATAAATTGGCCTAGCGGTTGGTGGAGTTTCGCTTAACAATTTACTTGTATAGTTTAGAATTTGTCTTTACTCATCACTGGTTTAAGTCACTGCATCTCCCAACAGAACAGCACAGTTGAATTTCAGCCTGCATGTACATTTGTTTTGGCCACACAGTGCTGAAACAGAGCAGCTAATGTTGTCGCAAGAAGTTAGTGAGTGCTCATCCAGGCAGGCAGACCTGTATTCCCTCCCAAATCCAAAATATAACCACATTACTGATTTTTTCCCCAACAGTGACATAGAATTTAAAAATATAGTTGCATCCTAAAGATGATGATAAGGGTTGATGTTTTCAATTTGCATTAATCAAGTTGCATCATTGATCACTGAATCTATATATCAATCCAATTGATGGATCGTTACACCGCTAGTTAACAGTGGGAACTTACACAGTCAGTATTTGTCTTTGTATTGTATTTGTGATTTTCTATTCAATTAAAACATCTTTAAGCATTCTGCTTTTATAAGATGGATCATAACAGAACTGAAGACAGGAAAAGATGTCATGACCTGCACCATACCATAATAATATGTTACTGCAGCAGTTTCCCCCTGAGAGTTTGTTTTTTTACTTAGAAACATTAATTGTGGGATTTAAATCACTAAACTTTAATATTCAAAGTCTCCATTGATTTACTCTGCAGATTTTTTCATATGCATCAGAGAAGCTCTGCTCTCCACATATTAAGTGTGTAATCAGCGATTTCATGTCTTTATTTACCTCTTGTAGCATAATGGTTGTAAATTATTCGAGCATCTGAATCTGCAATTACACCACTTCTCAGAATTGTGGCGTGGCTGTGAATAGTGTGATTAATGGCAGTTGAATTTAAGAGTGATGAGGTTTAGTCTAGACCTCACGGCTCTCTTTCCCCTCCTTGCGTGCAGTATTGGGTGATGTGCGTCATGATGGCTGCAACAGGAGAGCCTTTTGTCTGACGATAATAACTTTCGTTTAGATGAGCAACCTTTGACAGCCGCTGGATCCATAAAAAGTCTGTATTGTCAGCTGATATATTGGTATTCTCACAGAGTGAGAATTACTGGGATAGGGAGAAAACAGTGCAGGTAAACACGAACAATGACATTGTTAATTCATAAAACCACCTTTTTCTGTCTCAAGCAGCTTGATGTGGATGTCTTTGTTTTGACATTAAACTAAACATGAATAACTTTGTCCCTTCCTCCCTTTATAGTGCTGCACTTAGTTGAAGTTATTCATCTTTGATTGTGACAGCTCCACCTTCACTGGAATTAATAAATGATCATAAAGCAGACGGGGGCTTAACAGCTGCTTTATAGACTCCATTATTAGGTTTTTGTCCTCAACAGTGTTTTATATGGTCAGTACAATGCCAAGTATGGTTGATTTACTTCCATGTGAATCTTGTTTGTTTTAAAAGAGAATGCTCAAGTTCAGCCAAACACATGATATGATAGTTAGAAGTATGTTTTGACCCATATTCACTTCAGTATCTGTAACAAAATGTGGTCATGGAAAGTTTTGCAGGATTTTAGATATGTGTGATATGCTTGTGTAAACATTTCTTTGTATAACTGACCATATTTTTGGCGTGATCTGGCAGTTTGGTACCAAACTGATACTGCAAAATGTAATGCCTGCTACCCAATTAGACTTGGCCACCAGATGCAACATGTTTTGCCCGACAGAAGGATGGAGCAACAAAATGTTGCTTTATTGTGTTTGGCTCTGTGCAGCAGGACATGCATGGTGGCATTAGGCAGGTGGTGGGAGCAGTGGGCAGTTTGGCACTGAGGATTGTCTGAATACCAATAAAGAAGTTTCCACCAGTCTGTTGATTTTCCATACCAGTTCACATAGTGACTATATTTAGAAGACAGACGTGTTACAGCTTGCTCGGCTTTATAGGAGTCGTCTGCGCATTTTGGCCACTGAGCCAAATCAAACTGCACATTACCCCACCCCGTGAGTTTTCAAGCTGTGAAATTCGGGTTGTTGTTGGTGCCTGAATGCTCTCTTTGCTCATTGATAAATATGTCTGGTTTTCAGGATGAGCTTTAGCTTTAGAGATAATTTAAAAAATATGTAGGCAATAGTTTCAAATTTCTGCAGAATAAACTGCACCTGTATTTTAATGAACTCTTCTTAAGATTCACTTTCACTCACTGCTAGGATTTGCATACCTACAATAGCGACTGAATGTCAGAACTGACTGAGGTTGATTTCACATATAGTAATTTATACAACCAAGCTCAGTCCTCTTAAAGTCAACAAAAAAGTTGACCAACAGAAAAGGGAGTCCGTTATTTTTGTGTTCACATTGTCAGTTTATTTAAAACTAAGACCTCAGTTTTCTCTCTTGACAACTTCATCTCTGATTGGGCCTCAGTTGTTTTTCTCTTCACACTATAGTTCCTCTGGAGCTTAGACCTTTGTATATCAACAATCAGTCAATCAATAATTTATTCATCACGTCATCAGAAAAGGTGCAACTCCAGTGAAATGTGATCCCATCAGCTCCTTTGACTTATGCATTTTAATTTAGTCCTTTTTTGCATCTTCTTGCATTGTTGGCTGCTGCTTCATATTTTTTTGTAAATTTCTGGATGGTTCTGGCAGGGCCGTGCAGAGACCTTTGAAGGGGCAGGTGCTCAAAGTTTAAACGGGGCACATGGAGCACATATTTGAAGCACCATAGAGAAACATACCTTACAGTATAGCTGGTTAAATGGTAGCAACCTATATTCGTAAAGAATGTAACATGGACTCAACATACATCACTGTCCACACCTCATATCTCAGTAGTCTGTATTTTACCTGATTCTGTTTAGGGAGTTGGTGATGAGGCTGCTGCTGCTGCTGATATCGCTGGATGTGGGCTGTATTGATCTGAGAATGTAGACATTAAAAAGAGCATGAGAAGAAAAGTAGCCAGTTTAACAAGTGTTACGTGATCACGACAAGATGCAGAGATAACTAACACTGAAAATGGCTCACTGTGACCTGCCATACTGCTGATTGCCAAGAGATGCAGCAGCCAAGGCTGACTGAACTAAAGCAAGCTGCAAATTTGTAAACTGAAAGAGGAATATTTCTGGGGGGATGAGAATAAAGGAGAAGTCAAGATGCTATACCACAAAGCCATTATTCAAGCTGTGCATTCATTTGGGATATAGGAATTATCATCATTAGATACCTGACTGTTTAACTGTGGCCAGTCTTCCTCGAGTCCTTGCTTTTCAGTTTTAAATAAAAACACACACACACACACACACAGAGTGACATTTCATACCTTCTCAAGGCATATACTCTATAACCAACATGAAATTGCTCCATGGTGCTGATTCGCAGCACTAGTAATTAAGTAAAAATGAATCTAATGATATAAAAATCATGTATTTAGATGTATTTGGGCTTTCATTCAGTTTGACTGACAGCAAAGTTATAAAAGTTTATAAAACTACATTTTATACTAATGCATAATATATTTAGTTTGTGTGTATACAACTAGAAACAAGTAGTGTACTGATATGTTTAAACAAGAGGTTGAGAAAATCACAATTCAAATTCTTCTAATTATTACTATTGTTATTGTTGTATATGTAGGCTACATTGCATAGTTTTACTGAAATAACATACAGTATAGCCTATGCCTCATTGCCTCTACAAACACAGGAAAACCACTGCAACTGACAGTAAAATTATACATCTCTCTATTGCACTCGGCCAAAGACAAAAGAAACATATAGAAACAAAAAGAAGCCTGACTCAGCATGTGTCATTAACTCGGCTATCATTCATGAGAGGTGAGTGTGTGCAGACTCAGTTGCACACACTCACTTGCTCATGCTCACTTTACTTCGTCAGTCATCTTTCAATGAAAGAATACACCAGATGTGCACAAACAAATATCGCTGCACATCCTACTCACCGGAGTCATTGGGATATCAGCTGTTAAATAATTAGCAGCGCGAAGGAACAGGGCTCCACTGGGCACGTCCGGGCACGTCTGGGCGGTGAGTGACGAAGTGTGGGCACGTTTACGTGGATCATGTGACTGACTGAGGGCAACCACATACACACACACATACTCGACAAAAGGGCACTTTGGGCATCGAGAGGAAAAGGGGCAGGTGCTCCAGCACCCTCCGCCCCCCCCTCTGCACGTGCCAGGGTTCTGGTAATCCAGGGTTTCTAGTTGTGGAATGATTAAACTGTCCAAATATCCCAACCCCAACAAGACTACTGCATGGTTGCTCTTCCTGAACATGGGCAGTGTCACAGTGCAGCTGCCTCTGCAAGGTGTAACATTATGGCAGTGATCCAAAGCAAGACTGGGAGCACCCCTCATTCCCACACACCATTCCTTATTCACTGTAAACCACACTCCTCATCCCCTTCGCTTGCCAGTATGCTCTGCTCCGGCGGATCGGCATATAGAAAAAGAGTCACCTGGTCGAATATTGCTGTCCAACATTTAGTTTCAGTGGATTAAAGGGTATTATAGTGACTGATACCCCTCTGGAAACTGATGCTGTACGGAGTTTATTTTCCAGTGCTTGTACAATGGCCAGCAGGATGCCAGTTTAGCTGCTGCCCATTCTTCACCATCTTGGGTGTTTACTGATGTTTATATTTGAAAACATCAACTTGGCTAGCTAGCTGGAACATGGAGAGTTTACAGACCAGTGAGTTAATTTCCTCACCCTTTGACCCGTAGCCACATGCTACCACCATCCGACAGGTCGAAAACTGTCCAACAGCAAAAAGCACCACCAACAGTTGCAAAATACACATAAGAGCCTAAACTTGGCACAAATTAGCATAGCTGACAGAGAGGTGGCAGGAAACGTGCACGCCTAACTACTTCTCTTCCTCCTTCTTGTAAAGAGGATGAGCATTACCAGCAGAAATGGTTCTATCTTTTTTTTTTTTTTTATAAGCATAACAATGCAATAGTATGTGAGCTAGACAACCGCAAAAGGGCAAAGCGAACCTTGAACTATTTGTGTTCACAACACTCAGGTTAGGCAAATCCCAACACAGACTTCAAACAAACTGTACTCAGACCTGTTTGGGAAGTGGTCTGAGTATGGTTCGTTTCACATGGGCCTGAGTTCTTTAAGAGAATTCACAAATGAGCAGAAAATGCCAACTCATCGCTCTGAATGTGCTTAGAGGGCTGAAAGGGACCAGGTGTCAAAAAACACCTTAAAATGTGGTATAACTGTGCTTAACAAGAATTAGCCCTTTAGTTTTTAGTGCATCATTTCCTATAAAACTTTCTTCCATTATTTTCCTGCACCTTAGAATAAAACAACAGCACAACAGCACAACAGCTGCACTCTGAGAAAAGACTCTCTCCAATCTAAAGTCCAAGAAATCCACTGACACACATCATTGTAATGTACTTGCTCCAAGATCTGATGATGATTGAGCTTAGGCTCGATTTATACCTGTATGGACTCGTTTCTTTCCTCTACTTTAGGCTGTTTTTGATTTCATTCAGCTATTACCTGTCAATCACAGTAAAGTGCAGTGGATATCTAGACCCATTTTCCAGCTGCTTGCTTTGATGCCCACCAGCAAGTCAGTACTCTCCATATATACCATGCACTTCTTTAGAGGGCTAATTTCATGCTTGTTGGACTTGAAAAAGGGCTTTATTGATTGTTGTGTTCTACTTTCTTAATAGTGATTATCATTTGTGACTCAAAAGGGGCAAAAGGGATATCGAGAGTCCCATCCCCTTCTCTTTTCATCAAATGCCAGGCTATTTTATTTTCACGGCTGTTTAATTTCTGATCAAAACCTTTCAAAAGGAAAGCGATCTTCACTATCTTCCTCCAGTCCTGGCCAGCCCTTTAACATCAGCAGTGACCTGGAAAATATGTGACAGGGTCCTTTTGGTTAATTTCCCCTCAGAGAAAAAACTAGATCAGAGTTGAAAACAGAAAGAAACACAGCGAAATATCACTGCACTTTTGGGATATTGATTTTAGCGCTAATTACCCACAAGCCCCTGCAAGAGAGAGTTGAAAGTGTGGTCAGACAGCAATGCTTATTGCGGGGAAAGTTGGGTTTAATCCACGTCGCTCCATGCCGGAGCATTACATCATCAGAGTATAATTTAAACAGCAAGTGAAAGGCATAAAAATCCAATCTTTTCTTACATTCCCTATCTGTCCCATCTTATTTTGCAGTTGGTGGGCGGTGAGTTTGATCTGGAGACAAACTTCATTATCCAGGATGCAGAGAGCATCGGCTGCATGGTGGAGCTGCTGGGGCACTGTGATGTCACCTGCCAGGCTGAAATCTGGAGCATGTTCACAGCCATCCTTCGAAAAAGTGTTCGAAACCTGCAAACAAGCACTGAGGTCGGCCTCATCCAGCAGGTGCTGCTCAAAATGAGATCGGTGGACGACATGATTGCAGGTATGATAACTGTGCGAACAGGCCTTTTTTTTTTTGCTCAGCAGCAGTGGGAGTATGTTCATTTTCAAATGGATTGTTATCCTGTTTATGTCCATGAAATAAATGACGGTTATGCCTTCTTGGTTTTAGCTTTCAGTGTCTCAGTTGTGATGTAGATTTTGAATGGAAAAATCTCACTTCCATTTGCAAGCCCCACTCCTTAGAAATCAAGGTGATCTCTCCAAAACAGCCATGCACTAAAGGTCTACTATAACATGATTGAATACAACATATGCTTGAATTGTCAAACTTTAAAAACAGTTCAATTCTCCTGATAGTAATGTCTGTGTTGTAATAATGGCAACAGATGCAAAACCAAATCAGTGAACGAAGGCATTAGTGACTTTAATGCTTGCTTTAAAGCTATACTGTGCATGATTTTGCATAAAAACACATACCCCCCACTTGTGTGCAGCGTTTTTTATGCAAAGTGCCTGCCCTCTGCCTGCATTTTCTAATTTTCTTCTTATGTTTTTGTGTTGGCATGTTTATGGGCGTGTACCCCCCACAACGCTCAGGTGAGGTTGTGGCTTTTAGAAACGATAACGACCATGTGCCAGACTGTAAGCAGCGGTCATTCAAGAGACAGTGCTGAAAACCCCCTTCAAATACTGCAAAATGCTAAACGAGTGAATCTGGCACTGGCTTTTAATTTTCACTTTCACTGGCGACCACGTTTACAAACGGTAACTGACAGTCCTGCATATAGTATACCATGAAGTCTATTGAAAATATGTATAACCAATGGATTGTGGAATCCGTGGAGTATGCTTTTTAAATTGGTTTATTTAAAAGTGTCTGTGATACCCTTTTTTAAACTTTTTGTCAGTAATTCAAACAATTCTTTCAGACGGTGATTATGCAAAACGTTGAAAATAAATGTTGACTTTACTTTTACTTTACTTTCAAAGGCCGACGATCTTTTAACAGATTTTAGACACATTTCCATGAAATCTTGTATGTGTATTCTTATATTTGGAGATGAAAAATCATTTAGAGGTGAATTGCTGTGTGATGGTCACTATGAACATTGCAGTCTGAAGGGAATACAACCACAGTCTTTAGTTTTCATTTCTGGAATGAGCCCCTCAGATCTGTATTCAGGTCACTGTGGGGTTGTCTGCGGAAGTCAGTGTCACTTTCATATTTTCACACTATGCAAATTACATCCATACCTTGTGTAACTAGTATAAATTGCATGTCGGCTGATAAAATCTAAATGCATTTCCCTGCTGTTAAACAATAACCGTTTAGACTTCACTTTGATTTACATGTCAGTTTCCATGTAATTGTAGTGTAAGTGTTTCTGTGATTAATATAGTGGAATTTCTAAATGAGCTAAGAAGGCAGCTAAACTACAAAGTTTTATTGTAAATGCTAGTTCATGAAGGAACAGAATAAAAAGCCAACATGTTTTGGCCAACATCATGCCCTGATGAAGGCCCTATGTTGGCCGAAACATGTTGTTCCTCTTTTTTTTACTATCTCTATTTTTTAACAAAAAGAGCACCTTCTTTTTGCTTTGATGCTTCACCTGCCTATAGAACACCGAAGCACTCCTACTTTGTCTCTAGTACCGTTTTTATTTTCTCAGGTTGATGCATATGAATGCTTTTCAGCATGAAGACCTCCTGCGCAGTGCAGATGAATTATTTTATCTGTAACATGCAGCTGCATTTATTGGTTGTCCCCTCGCTCCTCTTATTCCTCTTGTTAATGTGTTTGGTGATGCGTGTTTCTCTTTAAAGACTTGCTCGTGGACATGTTAGGAGTGCTGGCCAGCTACAGCATCACAGTGAAGGAACTGAAATTGCTCTTCAGCATGCTACGAGGTGAAGGAGGCCTCTGGGTAAGTGATGGCAGGGCCAGAGTCGCAGTGAGTGTGGTGTATGTTGGTTTGACACTGTTACTTGAGTTTCCCCCAGAGAGCCATCACACTGATCTGTTTAGGGCTTTTCCTGTAATTGACAAACTGCAGAATGAGTGAACAAGGTAATTGACAGTGTATTGACTGCAGTCCAAGCAGTCACAGAGAAAGCCCTGACCACCTTGTTATTACTTTGTTTTTATCTTTGCCACCTGTGCAGCCAAAGCACGCGGTCAAAATGTTGTCGGTGCTGAATCAGATGCCCCAGAGACACGGTCCAGATGCCTTCTTCAACTTCCCTGGTCGCAGTGCAGCAGTAAGCTTTTACACATTTTTATTCTGCGATCAGTTTAAAATGAAATGTAGATGTGCATTTTTGTGGAGTCCTGCAAGGTAAAACAACAGATAATTAATGTGCACAAATAAACAGAACAAACAATCTCGTGTGCTGTACACACTGCAAAATCTGACAAGTTAATCTAACTTAAAATAATCTAGCAAACCGATTGCTTTTAAAAAGTAAAAGTAAATCTAACTATTAGTCGCACTTCTTTTTCTTAATATCTTATTGTTAAGTATACTTAAAATGTAGTCGTAATTACTTAATTTTGTGAAGTTGTTGTAACGTAAACATGTCACATGGAATTACCTTGTTTTTTGTGTGTTCAGTAAACCAAGTTAGTCAGACTTAACCTGATCATCACAAAGGGGATTTCAACAATGATGAAGCCAGATCTGCAAGTCTTCAACAGACTTGCAGTGATCTTCCAGATATGTGGTGCATAATAACAACACTGCTTCTCCATGTTTTGACTTTACAACACAAAGCAGGTCTACTCTTGCCAGAATCTTAGAGATTAATAACGACTTTCTAAAAATGCAAATGAGACTAGATTAATGGTGGATAGGTTGGACACTTGCCATTATAAAATATTCAGTATGAGCAGAAATTATAATGCCATCAGTCACATATTTACAATTTAAGTTATTAGCTTATATAAAGATTATTAATAAATTGTCAAATACACATTTGTCTGACCTAAAAAAAAATACTATAAAAATTTATATTGTCAAGGCACAAACGTAGCATAAAATTTTTTTTACCTTCTACACTATAGTCAGTTGGTCAGTTCATTTTTTAAAGGGATAGTTCAGATTTTTTTAATTGGGCTGTGTGAGGTACTTATCCATAGTCAATGTATAACATACAGTAGATCAGTCTTCAGGCCCCAGTTTAGAGAAGCAGATAGGAGTCCGACAAGGAAGCCAAGCATACTGCTGTGGAGGGCGTCAGCACAAACCATATTTTTGCCACCTAAAAAAAGTGACATCTAAAAAAAAAGTAATATCATATGCTATATTTGGAATATGATCACTGCTTTACCTTAATGTCAGACTGTGATTTCCAAATACAAAATGAAGCTTTTATATCTGCTTTTTAAAGTCATTGAGAAAACTGGTTTAACATCACTGAACACAAGAGCATCTGGTTTACTACTACCTTAAATAATCAATTATTGTGTGTTGTTGTATGACTCAGGTATTTAAAAGGGTTAGATCGGATTCACCAAGGTCACATGATAACACAAACTAACTGATAGAAGCAGCGGTAGACCAGCAGCTCCTATGAGCTAAAATTGCTTTTTATGGAGTCTGGTGGTTTTTAGGAGAGCATAGATGGGGAACTGAAACCGTTAATGGCTTCTATCTTGGAAATGGTTGCCGAACCGAAAACTTAAACGGTGAAAATGATCTCAATATAGCATACACTTTAACTGATACTGATATGTCTTTAGGTGTGACTTTTTATAGGTGGCTAAAATGCATGTTGTTGCTGACCCCTATCCACAGCAGTACATTGCTTAGCTTGTGTTTAGGACACCCTAAATACCTTAAACAACCCCACTTCAGAAAATACAAACAATCCCTATAAGACCTAAGTGTTGTGCTCTGAGTCAAGTTTATTTCTATCTTAATGTTACCATAACTTCATGTGAAAGAGGCAGTTCAACCAATTTTTAAATGATTGTCTGCATGATTGCTGCATAATTACCGTATTTTTGTGTTTCGCCCCAGGCCATTGCTTTACCTCCTATTGCCAAGTGGCCTTATCAGAATGGGTTTACATTCAACACCTGGTTCAGGATGGATCCCTTGAATAACATCAATGTTGACAAAGACAAACCATATCTGTACTGGTGAGTACACAGTTACATACATTTGTACTCCATGTTTCCCAATGTCCTCAGTCTGCTCCTCACTCTCGCACAGGGGTGCTGTAAGTCCATATTATGACACCAGAGAGGCGAAAATTACACTTTCTTATTTTTCATCAATCTAATTGCTTTAGCTTTGTATTAGAAATCACTCCCTCTCTGCAGAGACCCATAAAGCTACCAGCAGCTTTATTGACAAAGCAATATGCTGTCTGATACTCTGTGACCTACAGTGGTTTTCCCATCTAAGCAGATTATGACTGGAACTTGTTTTTCAAGGTTAAACTAGTTTTACAGACACTGTTTTTCACACACTGGCATCGCTTATGTAATGCGGTTTGTGAAAGGGCCTCATTTTTTCCCCAGATAATGTTCATGAATTATAATAGAGAAAGAGGAGAATTAGGTGAGATTATTGAGATTAAAACCCGCGGAAGCATGAACTACGGCGGCTGGTACTAGCTGTTACAGAGGTTGACTGCTGCAGTGGGAGGCACTGTGGAGGTATTAATTTAGATTTGAATATCTGCCACATAAGGCCCACATACCAGCTCTTGCAGGGGCTTGTGGGTAATTAGTGCTAAAATCAATAACCCAAAAGTGCAGTGATATTCCGCTGCGGTTCTTTCTGTTTATGAGAGGAGCTCTGGGGGAGAAATCACTGAATACAATGGGACACATAAAAGAGTTATAGAAGGGAATGAAAGAGAAAGTGGATAATAAAGATGAAAAGGTAAAGTTGGCTGACAGGGAAGACTGTTCACACTAATTGGTCAGAGATAACAGTTAGTTCACTGTATCGTCTGTTGGCCGCCATTGCTTTACCTGGATCACACCGTTTTGAATGAAAGAATCCACTCACCTTGGAAGGACTTGTTCTGCGTGTCTCTGATGTGTTACATCAAAAAGAGAAAAAAAGAAAGAAATATTGCCTAAGCTAAGTTGTTGGTATTCATGTGGCAGCAATTCCTCACTGACAGAGTCACAAAAAGGCTGAGATATGCCAAGCTAATCCTGTTTATGCGTTGCTCCTAGGGCCTCATAGCTCAGTGGCAGGGCATGTAGACAACAAAAAAAGAATTGTATCTTCAGAAGTGAACCAAGGTTGCTGCTTTCCACCTGATGTGTAATCACAAGCAGGCTTGTCCACTGAAGCGTCTTGGCTGGCTCAGTGGCAGCCAGGTGTGGGGCTTGGTATCTCTCTGGCCCTGCATGAACCACAGAAGCCTATGCTCTCTTTATCTGGCTTGTCAAAGAGGTCTGTTTGTTTTAGATGATCCTGACGGGTGGTGGCGGTGTGGGACTTTGAAGATGGTGCACTGCTACAGACCTAAAGACTGTGGGAGTGAGTACATGTCAGCAGTGAAAAAGACGATTAATCCAGGAAAGAATAAAGACCTAGTGCTGCACGGTTGTTTGTGTGTGTGCTGGGGTGTAGGATCTATAGGGTCCCCTCCTTTTGTATAGAGGTGGCCTCTCCCCAGTACATTATTCGTCTTTTATCTGCCGAGTCAAGAAAATCAGAGTAGAGGGATTAGACCCAGGGAGCTTCACCTAAGTGTGCTCATCAACTAAGCGTTCTCCTCGTCTTTGTAGTTGTTACCATGCCTGCGCAATTTGCAGCAGCTCCCACCTCGGGTATATCCCTGTTCAAACTGGTTTAGTATAATATTATAATTCTCATAAGAATTGTAAGAATCACCTGTCAATTACTTCTGCAAATTGCTTTGTGTCTGCGTAGCCTGAGGTGTTAAAAAAACTGATTTCAGCCCCAATCTTATTATGCAGAAGGAAGCATTCACTTCACTTACTGGTTTGTATGGTATTGTTGAAGAGCAAATATCCAAAGGAATACTTCCATATAAGTCATGCAGCTCATGATGTATACTGTGCGTGATTCGGTTTACAGCTTTCGGACCAGCAAGGGCATCGGGTACTCTGCACATTTTGTTGGGAACTGCTTGATTGTGACATCACTCAAGTCTAAAGGAAAAGGTTTCCAGCACTGTGTGAAGTATGATTTTCAGCCCAGGAAGGTAAGAGCAGCTTTGGATTTTAATTTTGTGTTTCAACTGTCATGTAACATATTATTTTCATGTTATTTAGACTTTAGCCCTTGGAACTGAAACAGTGGACTTATGTAGTAGCTATGTCAAGTATATGTAAGCCACATCTGTGTATGAACAGAGATCTTGGAGACAGATCCAGAAGTTGGCCTCACCCTGGTTCCCTTGTCAAAAAAAGCCAAAGGGATATTTCCATTGGATTTTGGATTATTGCATAAAATAAGTTGTCTGATATCAGACATAATTATCAACTTGTCATTCCATCTGCACCGCTTAACAATAACTTGACAACAGCTTGACAATGGCTTTGTCATCAAACTTGACAAATAAACACCCGAACGTTAGGCTACAAACAAACTAAAGCCTGGTCGCGTGACTTCAACAACACCACTTCAATGTGGCTGTTATGTGATGATGTTGATGGTCTCATTTTGCCAGTTGGTAGCGAGCGTCGTTTTAAAGACACGTAAAAGCTCCAAAATCCACGATCAGGGTATTTGTTTATGTATTTTATATCGTAGAACATGTGAAAATCTCTTCAGTTTGTGTTAACCTCAGACTTCTTTTTGAGGCATATAACCAAAAACCCGTCAAAACAAAAACAAAAACAACAAAAACATTGGCCTCGAGATTCGGTAACCAGGCGTGCTAGGATGCTAACTCATATCAGCTTCTTAACACTCCTTACATTAGCTTAACATTGAATTACATCAAACACTAAATCCCTCAGTTGTGCATAATTGCTGAAAGAAAAGTCATAAATGCTCCAGATTTCATTGTTAAAATAAGAACTTAGACTGCTGTATGAAAACACTTAAGGCAACATAACACTTAGCACTGACTCCCTTCACAACACCTGTTCTTTTCTTGGCATTACAAAGTTGTCCACAGTACACATATACCTCAAGTGTTTACAATCCCCAGAGGAGTCTTACTTGTGTAATTGGATGTAAATTTAGTTGAGAAAATGAAACTTCAGTTAGCATGGAATGTTAGCGTAGTTCAGCTGTCCCTGCAGACAAGGAAAACCTCAAAGCGTGTGTCAAACAATTAGAGCCTTCAAAGAACACCTGGGAACAGGCAGTCGTTCTGCGACAGTGCAGGTATCGTTTTGTGGAAGCTGTTAGGAGATAAAACATGTCGAATTAAGTTTTTAATTGATTTGGGGTTCAGACATCTGCGGATAAGTGCTGTTCTAAAATATCTGCGGGCAGCTTGCACCCTTCCCCTCAGCCATGAATCCTCTTTTAAGTGTCCTTAGCTTTGTGTGTGTAGACGGCCGTGATTCCATTAAACCGCTCGCAGTGCCCTTCATGGGTCAAACTAATAAATAGTGGGACAGCCTAGTGGCTGCTGCTGTGAGTGGTTGTGCCAGTTTTACAAAGTGCTCATACTACGAGCCTCTTCATTTTTTTTAAAAAGTATTTTAAGTGACTCTATTATATGTTGACAAATTGCATCCATGTAGCTGTCTGCAGCTCTGGAGTTATGAAAAGGTACATTTTGACTTATGCTTTCTGTACATTTGTTTTCTAAAAACAGAGAAAAGTCAAATTACTTGATAGTTATTTCCCATAAAACACTTACTAATAAAAATAAATAATGTAACATCTGTTATTCTTTTTTTTTTTTTTTTAATTCTATCAAAGTTACATTTATTGTTACATGGAATCTATGTCTGAATCACTCCAAGATCCCACTTATTGCCTGAAGCGCTGCAGCGCAACAGTTCCCTGTCACTCTATAGGTTTCCTCTTTATATTTAGGCAGAATCCTTTATTTTGGATTCATGGCTGATCTGATAACTTCGTTTTTTCAACTTTACAATTCAAAGAGGCAGAAAAAAGATCTGGCTAAGGGGAAAAATTTGGACAGAAGTTCAATGATAAATCAAAAGAACTGACATCAGCGCTACAACTGCTGCATTGGCAACACAGGATGTGAGATAAATCCTCTTGATAGAAACAGAAAACCTGAAGAAATGAAATGCAGCATAAAAGAGTTTTGGTGTGAATAAATGATATATCTGCCAGTTCTGCGTTAATTACCATATCTAAATGATGTAATATATTTCACTTTACTGACCTGGTGAGCAGTACAACATATAAAAAGGGTTTACTGCCTTTAAAATTAATGTATTCAGATTTAGGAGAGCTGATGACAAACAAACTCTGAAGCAAATAACTGATGTTTTTATCATTTTTTTTTTAATCCAGGAATAATTGCAGTACGAAACATTTTAGATCATTATAATATTTTCTTCTGTTTTTTTTTTTCATTTAAGAGTCACATAACAATTAATATGACCAGTGGGCTGACAGCTTTAAAGAAACACAAAAGTAGAAATCCATTCACATTTTCCTTTTTTACTGATGTGTTTTGAATTGTTATGCTCTAGACAAATTCATGTTACTGGGCAGTACTGTGCAGATACTTGCATAAATGAGACTTGGGTCATAGGCTACTGCATGGGTCGTGTCAAAGTTTAAAAGAATGTTTTGATGTACCTTGTTCATCATTGAAGGTTTTGTAAAAGTCATGGAACTTTGTGTGTGTGTGTGTGTGTGTGTGTGTGTGTGTGTGTGAGAGAGAGAGAAAGAGTAAGTGATGTCATTGTTACAGAAGTGTTCAGTGGATAGCGCTCTGCGTAAAGTAGCATAATGGCATGTTTCTTTTCTTCATATATGTCTGTATGACATTTGCGTTTACATTACAATTATGGGCAAGTAGGGCAAACACAAATATGTATGTTATGGGTCCTTGAAAAGTCATGGAAAAGTTTTGAAACTTTGTTCATGAAAATGTGTGGTAACCCTGTATGCAAGAATGATAACATGAACTCAGTGTAACACGTGGTCAGTAATTGATATACAAGTGGTCCTTGGTGGGTAAAATATTCCTGTATCATACAGTTGTTATAGGTAAATCTCTCTTTTTTATAGATTCTTTAATGTGATTAGGGTTAGGGCTTTTTTTTAAAGTCACCTCTTAAGCTATAGACTTCACTTGAAGTTAATGTTTCATCCCTGAATAACTGCAGCCGGTGTCTGACGCGGCTTTGTGCGGAGTGAAAAATGAGTTGTCTTGCCTCCTTTTAGCCTTTCCTCTGATCTATTATTCACAATGTTCTACTGCAGATTCAAAACATTAGATAGCAAACCTCACGGACGTGGCTTTCTAGTAACTTTGAGGTTAATCTGAATCTGAAAAGAGAACAGTTGGAGAGCTCAGCAGAAATGTTGATGTTGCTCATGAACCAATACCAGTTGTTGTTTTAGTTGTAGTCAAATTAGTGAAGCATAAAGATTCTTAAATAATGACGGTATGTGACCTGTTCTTAGCTCACTTGTTAAATCTTTTCAATGTGACTCTCTTCTCCCCCTCAGTGGTACATGATCAGTATAGTTCACATCTACAGTCGCTGGAGGAACAGTGAAATCAGATGTTACGTTAACGGACAGCTCGTTTCTTATGGAGACATGGCGTGGCACGTCAACACAAATGATGTAAGCACTCTCCTCTTTACTCCTCCTCACTGTCGTCACATTTTTACTCCTGGTTTTGACGTTTATTGGCACAGGACTGACTGAGGCTGACACATTGATGCCTCACATGGCTGGAAATTGTGACACACATACATCTTCAATAGTGCTCATTGAGCAAAATGAGTTTTACCACATCAACGTGGATTTCTCTCAGATATATGACTGGCATTTCAGCATGAATTTGAATATCCATTCGTCACTGGGTTGTGCTGCAGTAGAGGGCGGAAGATGGAATATCAAACATTTGGAGAACAGATTTATGTGTCGAGTGAAAAATGACTAAATCTAAGCAGCGACTGTATATCTGTGTACAGAGACTGTAAAAACCATCAGAAATAGTGTTCCCGTTTAAAATGTATGCCATTGTATGATATTTGCGTGTTTGAATGACACCATTAAACCTGTTGTCACTCACCGCTCTTTGTGACAGATTTAAAAAGCAATTTGCACTTGCAGAGATGAGACATGTTTCCAAAGGTGCGCTTCATACTGTAGCTGTGTATTCAAGGGAAGATTGCACAAATGACAGGTTGAGATTTAAGTGTGGTTCATGAAATATTCCACCGCATTAACTAAAGCTGCCTTAACTTGTGATGGATAGTTTTTGTAGAGAAATTCTCCCACTCTGAAAGGAAAGGTAGTATTATTCAGATTTTTCCTATGATGGCTGCAGGGACAGCTGCATCACAATGACAGTAGAAATCATACCACAGGCACTCCAAGAGGAAAGTTTAGAGCAAGGGACATGTAAAAATGTATAGAAAGGGGTGGCATAGATATAAAAAAACAACAAAAAAAACACTACTGCATCAAAATACCAGATAAGGCAATATTCTGCATCCTTGCACCTTAACATTTTCCTTGATCGGGATTTTTTTAACAACAGCTGCTGCCGTCCTCTTATTATGTCACAGAGAGTAAGGTCACACAACTAGTGATTTTCACAGAAAATATTGTTAGCTGATGGCTATGAGAGGTGCTACATGCGGCAAGTCTTTGGTAATATATATGTAAAACGGCAAAAAAGCAAGGTGTATTATCTGTATAATTTCTGTTTCTCTTCATATAATCTTTCTCTGCTATTGAAGCTCTGATATTTATGTATTTTCTGCCATAGAGTTGTTCTACTATATTCAAATATAGTTTATTGCCATCCTTCTGCTCATGCCAACTTACGAAGTAGGACTTAAAGTTAAAGGGACACTTTACCGAAAATACACATTCTTTCCTCTTGCCTGTATAGTGCTGTATATCATCTAGATTGTTTTGGAGTGATTTGCCAAGCGCTGGTGATATCGGCTGTAGAGACGTCCGTCTTCTCTCCAGTATAAAGGAACTAAATGGCTGTCGACTTGTGGTGCTCAAAGTACCAAAAAAACATACATTTTAAAAACTCAACACCAGTGTCTCTTTCCAGAAATCAAGACCTGGCCACTCAAGATAATCAACAGTCCTTGTTGTGAGCAGTTTCATGGAGGATCTATTTTCTTCTTACCAAACTACACCTGTCAACCATATCATCGCTGAGGAGGAAGCATGCATCTAATGCTAGCTCACCGAGCACCACTGAGCTAGCTAACATCACGGCTTAGCCGAGCAGGATGCCATTAATATTTACTTCTCGTGCTGTCACACGCACGAGCATCTTGTCAAAGAGTAGATGCGCACTTCCTTCTGCACTGTGATGCATTTGCCAGGTGTAATTCAGTAGAAAGAAAGTAGTTCCTACATGAAACTGCTCACAAGGATTATCCTGTGCGACTAGGTTATGCTTTCTGGGAAGAGGCATTGCTGTTGATCATTGCATTGAGTTTTTCAAAATGCATTTTTTGGCACTTTGAGTGCAACAATCTGAGTGCCATGTAGTTCCATTAAACTGGAGTGAAGGCAGACATCTCTACAGCTGATATCTCCAACATTCGGCAACTCACACCAAAACAATCTAGATTTATAAATAGTACTACAGGTAAGAGAAAAATTATGTATTTTTAAATTTGGTGTGAAAAAAATTGTATTTACTATGCTTTACAAAGAAAAGGGTATAGTATCAGACACAAATCAGACTGGATAGGCTTTTCTAACAGTTTTTTCTTTTTCTTGAGTATATTACACAAGCTTGATCAAATTTTTGAATCTTCTATACACCAATCTTTTTACTAAGTACCACTTGTATAGGCCTTCAGTTGTTATGTAATTAGCTGCTGCTGTTGTAAGTTATCCTTCAATTTGATCCTGATTGCAATCACACCATGTATTCTCTGTTTCCCAGAGGTTATATTGAGGTTTCCTATCTTTGTAAATCAGGGACATTGTTTTCCTCTCTCCGTTAGGGAATAGTCAAGGTTGACACTGAAACAACCAAGAAAGTGGCGTCGCTTTTGATACCATCTCTCAGAGAAGATATAGAAAATATAACCCATTAGTGCAATCAGAAGTTGTGCTTCTTTGTTTGCCCTATGCTTAATTCAGCTGTGTGTGAATTTAGAAATATTTACTTACTTTTAGTCCTTAAGTATAAACTAATGTAATCTTTTCGTTCTATGTCCCTGTGCAGAGTTATGATAAGTGCTTCCTCGGGTCTTCTGAGACAGCAGACGCAAACAGAGTATTCTGCGGGCAGCTGGGAGCCGTCTATGTGTTTTGCGAAGCGCTCAATCCCGCACAGATATTTGCAATTCATCAGCTGGGACCGGGCTATAAGGTATGTACTTGAGGGTGACTAAATTAGATTACATGTAAGCAGTCTGCATCACCTATCAATCTGTGAAATCAATGCCCAGTGCTGGCCTGCCACAGTTCCTTTGCTGCGCATCTCCATCCTGGGAGCGATACTTTTCCTCTCAGATAAACGGCTGCATAAATTACCTACTTCTGGGAAATAATGGCACAATACACTGAGGGAAGCGTCAGGCCCTCTGAGGGGATCGAGTCCTGAGCCGACTTATATCAGCTGCAGCAGGTGTAGCACTCCCAAGCTTCGTGACAAAGACCGAAAAGATTGTGGATATAGAAAGATGCTGACCTACCCAGAAGGGGATTCAGCTGTGAATGTTAATCACATGGTGACAAAATATTTGGTTTGCACTTTTTTACCTTATTAAAATTACACTTTTATTTATTTATTTTATTTCCTCTGCATCCCCAAATATTCCTCTCATCTTGAAAGAGATACAGAGTGTGCCCTCAGCTTATTCTCGCTCTCCCTCCCACTGTCTCACTTCTCCCGATGCTCACAAAGTGCTGCTGTCTCTTTGCAGTGTTAAGCTCTGCACTCTGTCACAAATGGAGGAATGACACGCACTGCCAAATCAGCTTTGAACACAGGATGTGTCCCATCCAATTTACAATATCTCTGTCCATATTACAGCTGCTCTGTTTGCTCCATTGCTGCTTTCAAGACAAATTTCGTCTTTCTTTTCAATCATGCTTTTTACTGTTTCCTTAAGATAGCAGCAACCTAAACCATGAGAAATAGAATTACATGTACATATGATAACAGATTACACGTTAGTAAAAGTAAATTGGAGAATAAATTTTTATTAAATTGTTATAAAAAAAGAGAGAAAATAAAAGTAAAAAATGAAATTAATGAATAAACAAGATGCATTCACACCGCAGGTTACCAGCGCATACATATAACACTGTGATCCTGCCCCCACATAAGTCCAGCCGCACAGGATAGATGGAATGTACATATTGTGTGTATAAGGTCACTTTAGGGCACATTTATAAAAGCATAAATAAAAAATAAATTAATTAATAAAATAGAAATAATAAAACTAATAATAAAAATAGAACTAACAAATTATTATAATAATTTAATCTGTTGCAACAGAACTATTCATAAGACAATTTTTGTATACTCCCACCTCCTTAATTCGAACATATAACATCTGTCTGAACTACTAGGTTGTATGTTTTGCCTCCTAGATATGTCAAGCTAGACACGACTCTGAGTTGGTTTCCCTGGAAGGTATCAGAAACACATTCACACCTACGGCCAAATTTAGAGTCGCCAATTAACCTGACCTGCATGTTTTTGGAATGTGGGAGGAAGCTGGAGAACCCGGAGAAACAAGGTTTTTTTTTTTTTTTTTTTTTTTAAAGAAACATAAGTCTTGTCAGAAACATGAGTCATTTTTCATGGCAGGAAGGAACAGCAGTCATTGGCATTGTAAAACTGACACTGTTTGAGATTGTAAAATGGATGTTTGGATTTCAATCAGGCCTTTGAATGCCTTGAGATCCTCAGGAGAAGTCATTGTTTGGTCTTTTTGCTAATGGCAGGTGACTTGCCGTTTACCTCCTTAATTGTGATTCTAGACCTTTTATTAGAGAGGTAACACACAGCGGAGCAATCCTCCAAATTTCTCGAAATAATGAAGAGCATGTCCCGGGGAGACAATTACCCGCAATTGATGAAGCTGTGAATGGTGCTGGTAATGGTGATAGAGGCAGCCAGGTGAGTTGGGGAGGAAGGTCAAAGAGTTGTCAGGCCAGCTGATTGGCTGATGTAATGGGACTGCTGTCCGGGCGACGAGAGGCCTGTCCGTTTTAATTGAGAGCTGCCAGGAGGTGTGTGTGAGTGCAGCGGATCACAGCATACATCTGCTACAATACGTACATTGGACTTTCTTCATACAGGGTTTTTCCATGGATCCTTAAAGAGTCTTTAAAGGCATTTAATTTATCAATCTAAAAACAAGGCCTTAATTAAGTGTTAATATGGTCTGAAATCAATCTTTCAAAGGTCTCGAAAATGCTCCGAGATAGGAAGTCGCATTTTATCAAATGTTTTTTTTTTCAGCTTTGCATTGTAAAATCTCAAAATAAGTGGTAATTTAAAAAAAGAAAAAAGAAAAACATCATTTACAGAATCACTCAAATGAATGTTACTAAAAAGTCATGTTATCTTTTTCATTCAATTATAGAGTCACTATGAACTCAGAGGAACTTGTATGTTCACAAAAACAAAGATATGTAACATTCAAAGGAGTTAATTGGTAAAATAGTTTTGGTAATGAAATTAAAATATGTTAGAAAAAAGGAGATTTTGAATAAAGAAATTAAATTATGATTATAAATTAATATATACTAAGTAATGAAAGTCAGTGTGTGTAAATGAATATTTGTTTGGAACGTCTGGGTTATATAGAATATATACATATATTGTTTATATTGTTTCTTTTATTTTCATTGTAGAAATGAAACGGTACAAAACTATTAATGTAGAAAGGGTTGTTGGGTTGTTGTAGTATGCTAAGACTTAAGCCTTTAGACCTTTTTGATCAGAAAAACTTGCTTTGGTTTTTTCACTGCTTCAAAAATAATAACTTAATATTGTTGTTTAGTTTAGTTTTTTTTCTTTTTTCTTATGTTTATTTTCTTTTGTTTATTTATTTATTTGGGGAAATGACTAACTAAACTTAACAATAAATATTTGGGCATTTTTCTTCCTAACCCTCAGTAATTGATGTCGGCTCTATTTATTTATTTTTCTTTAATTAGGGCTACTTTTAAATTGGTCTATTTTATTGACTCACACACATAAAGACAAAATAAGGAGAGACAGAAAAACAAAATACACATAACTTTAGCAATTCATCAACATCTAAGTTAGTCCTGCTGTTTCTAACCCCTGTCGTACCCAAAATTAAATTCAAAATTTAAACAAACTCCTCACTAATGTGCCCCTCAAATAACAGTAGTCCCAAACATATTTCATGTTTTGCTAATTTCTCTATACTATACTATATTCTGCATCATTTTTTTTTGCAGTCTGAAAGCAACCATTTCCAATTTAATTGTTTCTATTCCTTCACTGATCCATTCTTTCTAAATGGATGCATTTAAATATATCCAGTTTTTCAAGATTACCGTCTTTGAAGTAAAATTAGTCTTAAGTTTGGAATGGCATTTAAAAAGTCTTAGAGAGCCTGAAATCTCACTTGTCTTGAGCTATAGTAACCCCGTTGTATCTGTTCAACTGTGCTAAGCTCCACAGCCAGAGAAAAACACATAAGAGCTGATGTATGATTTATTTTCTGATCCATGGTTCTCTCATCCATGTTTGATGTTTGACACACGTTCCCCTGTGCACACGCTGCTTTGAATGTAATTGTAACTTCAGCGGTTAGTTGAAATGCAGAGATTATTGGTGCCTGGGGTAACTGTTTCCACTGCAGGTTATGATTTATGACTGAAAATCTGACAGACCTGTTAGTGGGATCTGTGCCCTGGGCTCTTTTCATAATGTTGTATGGAAATTGCACTCTGAACCGAGATGGACTCCTGGTTATTTCATTTAAAGTACCAAACAACTTTTTGCTGTTATATTGCCATTTCTTCGACTGACTTGAGACATTCCCTGCCATTCCTAGATAACATCAAGAGACAGTGTTGGGTTTACAGACAGTGGGGCTGACAGATACTGACAGTCATATCGGACTGTCGTTCATCACTGCTGTTTTAGTGGTGTTCATAAGATTTGGTGAAAGTCGAGGAAATTGTGGGCTAAAGGATTTATGCAAGGGAGTCAGAGGTGTAACAAAAAAATGAATATAATTCCCAGAGTATACAGGCAAAACCACAGCAGTATTTTTATTTTGTGTGTATGTGTATTCTGGATAATGACTTATCTCTCTCTCCAGCTCTGGGAAATAGCCTGGACCGGAGTCATAAAGTAACATCCGTCACAGCAATATCCAGTGACGGCTTCACTAAACACAAAATATTAGTCACTGAGTGGACTAGTCAAAACAATTAACCCGTGACTTTACGTCTTTTCATGTGATGCATTTGGAGTTATTTCTGTCTCTGCCCTCTATCATCACTACCATATGTGTTGTACATGAGGCAGATTAGCTCATTGAATTTGTGCCAGCTCTGCTCTGCAGTATGCACCACAGATTGCTGTAGAAACGACTGAAGAACTGCACAGCCCTGGCCCTCTCTTGTCAGGGAAGACAAATGTTATTTCTGTTCAGGAACCATGCAATAGTGCAATATTGATGTAGATCATTAAATGACAAGCTCAAAACATTTGGGGATACTAACCAGGCCATCGCATATAACTGCAAATGTAGGATTATTTGTATGAAACCTGCCTGCAGTTAAATGCCTCCATGCTGTCAGTGGAGCACCAACCTGGTCGTATTCACAGTAGAAGTCTGTGTATATCCACCAAAGCTCCACAATAGATAATGTGACATTTTTTTGAAGTTGTTTTCATTAGTATCAAAATACATGCTTTTGGTGAACTATCATTTTCCCCCTTTTTTTTTACCCAAGCAAGTGCAGCCAGGATACAAAAGCAGTGTTTGCCAAAATGGTTCAAAATTCTTCAGTCTTGCAATAAGCATATAAAAATTTCCCCTGGATCTTCACCTTGAGCAGTTAAAGGGACAGTTCACCCCAAAATCAAAAATACATGTATTTCCTCTTACCTGTGGTGATTGTTTATCTTTTGATGTGATTTTCTGAGTGTTGGAGATATCGGCTATAGAGATGTCTGCCTTCTCTCCAGTATTATGGACCTAGATGGTACTCAGCTTGTGGTACTAAGAGTGCCCAAAAAATACATTTAAAAAACTCCCAAGAAATGTCTTGTTCCAGAAATCATGAGCTGATGACTCAAGATAATTCACAGACACTATTATGAGCAGTTTTATGGAACTACTTTCTTTTTACCGAACTACACCTGCCAACCGTATCAATGTGCAGAAGGAAGCGTGTGTCTAGTTTTCTACATTATATGTTATTCTAACTAATAGTTTGATAGTGCTAGCTCAACTGGGCTAGGTAACCATACAGCTTAGTTGAGAAGGACACCATGAATTAATGTTTACATCTTGAACTGTCACAAGCACGAGCCTGCCGTCCATGAGGAGATGCACGCCCACTTTTGTAAGCCTCTGCGAGTGTCGTTCAGCGAAAATAAAATCATTTCTACATGACAGATATTACAGAAAGTACTGTGGATTATCTGGATATCTCTAACACTCGGCAACTCACATCAAAACAATCTGAACTGGTCACTACAGATAAAAGGATAAATGTGTTTTTGATTTAGGGTGAACTGTCCCTTTAAGTTTTTAACATTAAATCAATTCTGAGAAAATGTATCGTTTTTCAATATTATGAATGCATTGGAAACAATTACATTTTTTACTGTTTAGTTAAGACTGTAGTTGTACTGTGACAGCAAGTATTGTAGCATGGGAGTGTCCCAAGCTTGTCAAATGTCAGGCTGTTCCTTGCAGGGAGTTGTGGGGATGCCCCTGGTCCATGACAGCCTCTGGCACTGGGAGAGGAAGGAGGCAACTGTGCTCTAATTCTTTTCTGTGACTGGCTGGCCCATGGAATGATGCTGTCATGCTACAGGGTTTGTTACTGTAGCCACAACCCATGAGATCATTATTTTCACACTGCGGCAGGGCTCACACTAAAGTGCAGGGCACTGGAGCTTGTTATTTCTTGTCACTTGGGTTTCATGAGTGGGAACTTCTGAAGGATGTTAGAGACTACATGATGAGATGCATGCTGGCTTCTGTGCGGACTTGATCACATCAGATGAGCAGAATACCTCTTAGCCTTTTTTATTATCCGACTGGAAGGAGATATGCCATTACATGCGGCTCGCCTCAGCTCTCACTGTTTCTGGAACTCCCCTGTACAGTCCCCTGTACAACTCCTGCTAGATTAATATAGCCAGGAACAAATACAGCAGCAGAAAATATACATGGACTTGACCGACATCGTTTGGAAAAAGGAATAACTTTCCCCAAATAAATCGTAAACCCAGAAAATCAAGAAAAACTTAACGTATTACAGGGTTCCCACAGTCATGGAAATCCTGTGACGGTCATGAAATGTCGGGGCACCCGCTAGCTCACCTGGGCACCCCATGTACAAAGTCTATGTCCTTGCCGCAGCGGGTTAAAAAAAAAAAAAAAACAAAAAAAAAAAAAAAAAAAAAAAAAAAAGGAATTGAGAATGTCGTTTACAATGTGTCTAATAATATCTGTAAAACAAGGTGCTCTGTAGTGAGAACCAGCTTACCCAGACGTGGTGGAGTGGTCTTTTGGAACAGGTATCGGAAAGAAAAAGTGAGTAGGAAAGTTTAGAAATGTAGGAATATCGCCGACACGTTTCAACACAGTGGCCTTTGTCATGACGTTGAAAAAAATTAAATAAATTTAAAAAGTATTTTCCAGACTCGGAAAAGTCATGGGATTAGTTAAAATTATTAAAAGTCTGGAAAAGTGAGGGAATTTATTGAAATTAAAGACTATGCATTATCTTCAGTGGATAACTGTCATGTAATGGGACATAACAGCAAATTTACTTTTCTGAAGCTGTTAATGTCACCTAGGCTAGCTTTCATATGCATGGATGGGTGACAATGTTTTGTTCACCATCATGTTACGTTCCTTAATTTTCTTCCCACGTTTGTGTCCTCCATATTGTTTGCCAGTTAACTGAAATAATGTTTGAATAGAGTTCAAATATCATATGTTTGACAAACATGTCAGACAAAAAATAAAATAATATAAAAGGTCCTTGAAAAGTCATGGAAATTTTTTAAAATTTTGTGCATAAAAATGTGTTGGAACCTTGATATATAGTTGTGAAACTGTATCAGATTTAAATGTGCTGTGCAGCATATGTAGCAGGTATACAATATTATATAAAGAATAGCACTAAACACCGTTGTGTTGAGTGTTTCCTCTGAAGGCCGCCACCTACTTAGAATTCTGCTTTTTATAGGCACTCAGAATAGAATGCGCAGTCATTGTACCATTGACAACCTGAGTCAGCGTACCGTTTTATCCATTTACTCCTTTGCTGGAAAGAAAAGACAACCCAGATTTAGATGCCTTTTAGGCAGGTGCATGAACCCTGTTTACTTGTGTTGCATAACATACTGTATTTATCCACAGTCCCTCTAGGACCAGATGGTTTGTTTCCTCACTGTTACTTTAGCGCTTTCTGTCTCACTTTATCTTATCACCATCCGCTCGCTGTTCATGAGTCAGAGAGGGAAGGAAAAAAAAAATCTCTCATTCATTAATAATTCAGCCTTCCTGATTAGAGGACTTGATTTCCTTATTAAGCATTTTCCATTTGCACTGCATTGACAGATTAATTCGGCTCATCTGTCAACACCTAATTGATTGAGTAAATTAAGACTAGTCTGTTATTGATCAGCTATTTGTTATGTCCGCCATAATGAATGTGTTACTGCCACTGACTGATGGAGCATCCAGTTCTTTTTACACAGACATCAAATGGCTTCATTTGTCTTAAGACATATTGAAATTAGACACTGTGACATGATAAAAAATAAAAAGGCAATTAGTGAATTCATCATTCTATTATCATAAAAGGAGCAGTGTACAAGATTTAGGGGATTTAGTGGCATCTAATGGCAAACATTGCAGATTGCAACCAACTGAAACTTCTCCCTGTTAGAAATCTTTCACTGTTCATTGTTCAGGAGATTTTTACCAGGAGCGGAGTTATCTGCAGAGGTAAGCCTTTCTGTCCAAAACAAACAGATCAGGTGATTAAAACCAGCAAAAATACTTCAAAAAGCAGTTTCATGGTACAGATCAGTGCTACTCTGATGCTGTTCGGCTTGTGAAGTTGCTAGCCCTGCACCTGCTAATATGTGCTGACCTTTTTTTTTTTTTTTAACTCCCCGCTCCAGAAGTAGCCAAGGCCAGAGGGGCAGAGAGGCATTTTGTATTCGGGTTGTCTGTCTGTCTGTCTGTCCAGCTGGCTGGCTGATTCTAGTGAACGCAATATCTCAAGAACACCATGAAGGAATTTTTTCAAATTAGACACAAACCTTCACTTGGACTCCACAATGTGATGTTTAGAATGTGGTGTTCAAAGGTCACTGTGACCTTGCATCTGTTTCATTCTTGTCAACACAATTTCTGAAGTTTCCTCTGAGTTTTCTCAAATTTGGCACAGACGTCCACTTGGACTCAAGAATTTAATGATTCACATCTGGTGGTAGAAGGTCAAGGGTCGAGGTCATGGTGACCTCAAAATGTGAATCATCAAAGTTTTCAAAGACATAGATGTAAACTGTAATTTCAACTTGACTGGTGCATGGAGGCATACAAAAGTGTGGCTGTATATCTAGTTTCTCTAATAATGTTAGATCCAGATGTTCGGAATGTTTTTACAAGCAGATAAATTATCTGCAGAGGTCTCTTCCTCTCCAAAACAGACAGACCAGGTGATTTAATCTGGTCAGACAACAAAAAAAAACACTGAATAAAGCAGATTCACATTGAAATATCTGTAACCATAACCACAACCATGTAGCCATAACTACGATAGCTGTCGCGAAAATGTAAAAACACAAATGGCTCATTCTGGAGCCAGTGTTTGGTTTGTCCATTCTGGGCTTCTGCAGAAACACGGGGGTGCAACATGGTGAACTCTGGGGATAAGGACCTTCTACCTATGTAGATATAAATAGCTAATTTTAAGGTAACAAAAACACAACAGTTATTATTTTTAGATGATTATACACTAAAGCATACATAAATATGATACTATATTACATTTCTGTTAATATATTCCTCTAAATCCTACACGCTGGACCTTTAAGTAACAAGTGTAATTTGTTCAGTATTTATTAGAATCAAAAATGGTCCAAGCAGCATATATAGATTTGCTATAAGATGTTAATTAGTTCTAGTTTTCCTCTCATCTGTATGTGGTGGGCTGGAATTCAATAAATAAATCTGATAAATGAGTACTGAGCCTATATTGTGATCTCAGCAAGTATTTGTACAATGTTTTGACTCTGAGTCTGATTGCTTTGGATGTGAAGTGACACAGTAACTCGAAGCTAAATTGCAGACTGCCGGCTTTAATTTGAAGGTGCTTTCAGCCACACTGAATACTCTCTTTTTGTATTTGCTCCTGTTCCAGGAGTGCAGAGCATATTTGAACATAAGGAACCTCGAGAAAAAAGAAAGTAATATAAATAGAAAAAAACCTATGCATTGGTAAACATCCTAATGTGGGCTAAGTTAAAGACTGCAATCATAGCACTCTGTGTAGTCTTTTTCTATTCTAGTGTGCCTTCATGAGGGTTCAGCAGTGTGCTTGAGTTTAGATTGCTCCAGGACAGGCTAGAGTAATTGGCTGGGTTAAATTAATGCAGGTTAACAGTTATATTTGGAATAAAAGCAATTCTGATCCCACTCATCAGCTCCATTTTATCCTTGTCATTGAACTCTGCAGAGGAATTTGAAGATTGTCATCAAACAATGTTCCTACAGAGATAAAAAGGAAGGCTTCATCTTAAACATTCAAATTAAAACAAAATGAAACCAACTGGACATAACTATCATATGTCCTCTATCTGACACAAAGATAAAATCATTAACATGTTAGCACTGCAAAATAAAAATCTGTTAGATTTTACACTTCATTTACTGAAGTGGCATTACAGGTTTTTTTTATTTTCTTCCACCACACTGCAGCTTAATTTAACTACATGACCAGACAAAGACTCGTGCTTAGTTGTTTAATATGTTAAAAACAGTTTGCATCCCTAAAAGGCAAATAAATGATTGCTTTAAGATGTTAATTGCAGAATTTCAGAATGATAGAAATGCAAAAGATAGATTTTATTCAATTAAAAAAATAAAATAAAATTACTATAAAGCATTCAGTGCCAAGAAAGACAGTTGGACCTCTAGAAATGTGGCTGCCAATACAGAAAAGCATCTTGTCATTTTTATTCTTGAATGGATTTTTTTCTTTAATTAAGTTATAATTAAATGATAACCCTCCAGAGACACTGGCAGGGTTCATGTGCAAGAAGCAGCCACTCTATCAATCTCTCTCTCTCTCTCTCTATACCTCTCTTTTATTCTCTCCCATTTGCTCTCTCTCTTTTCCAGAGCACATTTAAGTTCAAGTCTGAGAGTGATATCCACTTAGCGGAGCATCACAAACAGGTGTTGTATGATGGAAAGTTGGCCAGCTCCATCGCCTTCACCTATAACGCCAAGGCCACTGACGCACAGCTCTGCCTGGAATCCTCGCCGAAAGAAAATGCCTCCATCTTTGTGCACTCACCACACGCCCTTATGCTACAGGTCAGTTGCTTTACTCAAAGCCAACTCCAACTCTGTGTCACCAGCCAAGATATTGATTCATTCTACTCTACTGCACAGATTTAAAAATGTCATCACAAAGGTCTGTTTGATTTGGTTTGCATTGTCCTCACAGGATGTAAAAGCCACAGTGACTCACTCCATCCACAGTGCCATCCATTCCATCGGTGGGATCCAGGTGCTCTTCCCGATCTTCGCTCAGCTGGACTACCATCAGCTGAACGACAGCCAGGTGGAACCCACTGTATGGTAAGAAAGAGAAATGTTACTGATACTGATAGATAGATAGATAGTAGATAGATAGATAGATAGAACTTTATTGATCCCACATTGGGGAAATTTATGCGTTACCGCAGCTCAGATACAGATGACAGAAGGAAAACAGCAATTTAAGAAATATAAATAAGAAGAGTAGCATTATATACAGCAATTTAAAAATAAAGATAACAAAGAAAAAAGACACGATATATACATCGTTAGCTGAAGGTAATTGCAAGCATACACAGTATGCATTGTGGGCGAATGGTTGTGGATATATGTAGATAATAAATAAGTATACATATGTATATGTACTATACATGAATGTATGTAATACAAATATGTGCGTGGGGGTGCACTGTGTGTGCGTAAAGTGGGGACAGTGGAGGTAAAGTGTTCAGGTGGCTCATGACATTATGATGCGTTGGGATGAATGATCTGCAAAAGCGCTCCTTCCTGCAGCGAGGGTGTTTCAGTCTCTGACTGAAGGAGCTGCTCAGCGCACTCACAGTCTCATGCAGAGGGTGGTGAGAGTTGTCCATGATGGATGTCAGCTTTGCCAACATCCTCCCAGAGAACATTCCAGAGAACATCCCAGATGCTACAACGGAGTCGTAGAATGTCTTTAACAGGGTCCTGCAGACTCCGAAGGACTGCAGTCTCCTCAGCAGGTGGAGTCTATTTGGCCCTTCTTGTACAGGGCGTCTGTGTTTGTAGTCCAATCCAGTTTATTATTGAGGTGAACACCAAGTACCTGTAAGAGTCCACTGTCCCTATCTCTTTTCCCTGGATTCTCACCCGTGTGACAGGGGGTGACTTCCTCCTGAAGTCTATGACAATCTCCTTTGTCTTGTTGGCGTTGATTTGCAGGGTATTGATCTCACACCAGCCGACAAAGTCACTGATGACCCCCTGTATTCCTGGTCGTTCCCATCCGAAATGCATCTGATGATGGCCGTATCATCTGAGAACTTCTGTAGGTGGCAGTGGTCAACAAAGTCTGAGATGTACAGACTGAACAGAAAGGGTGAGAGCACTGTGCCTTGCGGCGCCCCCGTGCTGCAGACTACCACATCAGACACACAGTCGTGGAGCCTCACTTACTGTGGTCTGTTGGTGAGGTAGTGGATGGTCCATGCAGTCAGCTGCTTGTCCACACCGGCTGCCTCCAGCTTCCCTCTCAGCAGTGCAGGCTGGATGGTGTTGAAGGCACTGGAGAAGTCAAAAAACATGACCCTCACAGTGCTCCAGGTGAGAGAGGGATTGGTGCAGTAGGTAGATGACAGTATCGTCCACTCCGATGGGAGTCCAGCGCTGAGCTCACCAGTGGGCGGAGATGGTGCAGGATGAGCCTCTCCAGGGTCTTCATCAGATGGGAGGTCAGGGCCACAGGCCTGCAGTGGTTGGGCTCCCTGGGGTGTGCGATCTTTGGCACTGGAACCAAGCAGGAAGTCTTCCACAGTTCAGGAACCCTCTCCAGACTCAGGCTCAGGTTGTAGATGTACAGTAACACCTGACAGAGCTGGTCTGCACAGTCCCGGAAATTAATGTGAGTTTGATGACTTGTAGATCCTTTTAAACCTTTAGACATATATATGAGGCTGCGTTTTTGACTGATAGAGAAAAGAAGGCTACATTAATATTTTTGAACAAGGGGAAAAATTAGAGATGTCTCTTTATGATTTTTTCCTTCCCTACACTCATTCCAATACTTTAACTTGCATATCGGCTGATCCCAAGTACCAATACTTCCCAATGTGCTTGGCCTCTGGGATCACCGCTGTTAAGCAGTCAGCAACACAGCCTTTGCCTCAGTGCATAATGGGATACATTTTGCGCTGAGTAAGCGTCAGCCAACAGAAACAGCAACTCCTTTCAACAAAGTTAAATAATCAAGACATTCATTTTTGGATTTCTTCATTTTTTATAGTCTTAAACACTGCTACAATCATAATAAAGAGGAGGCAATTTAAATACACTTCTGGATGACAATTTTTTTTGTAGATATTCTCAGAATGGTCAATAAAGCACTTTGATATCATATATACGACATCACCACATTATGTGGTATTGGATTGGTGCGTAGACTCGCATACGTGCCACATAACACCCGATACAGCATATTGGGGCGATATAAACTAAAGTTGAGGTGCAAGAGTAAAGCATCTCAATTCTCCGATATGGGATGTCATAGACTTGATAGTGTTTATATTATCACTTTTATTGTGGTTGTTGAGGCTACAGGCAGTAAAATCAGAGCGCAGGAGGTCACACCTTGGTGACAAAGTCCCAAAATCCAGCATTAGAGGCTGTTGGACAAAAAAAAATGGTGATATGAGTGTTTCTGCTTACGCCAGGACTTTTTTTCTCTGCAATATATACTGTACTATTTTGTGTAATGGTCACATATACACAGATACCTGTATATCTGTAAAATACTACTGCCTGCTTTACACTCTGAAACCTGAATCAACATCACTTCTCTTGTGCTGCATTCAGACACCTTCACAAGTATTTTAAACTTTGAACCCTGAGCAAATTGGTTTGTTCTCTTTTGAAAAGATGGGAAAAAGTTGGTGAGAAACTTGGTGAGAGCGAGAACTGCTCAAGTATTGCAATAAATAAGGAAATTTGGAAAATCATTTTTTAAAAAAGCTAGAGTAAAACTGTCAAAAAAATACATTTAAAATAATCATAATTATGTATTCAAAGTTATAGAATTGTTGTTTTTTATTATCCAATGTTTTTTTCCAGGTTTTCCTTTTTTTGTTTAATTTCTTCTCCACTTTGTTCTTTCCATGTTTTAGACAGAAATTAAACAAAGTTGCTCAGGTTTCAAAGGGGTTTATATAGCACCAGCCTTGGTAGCTGCAGTCCAGTTTTCATTATTGTATCTCCTCTCTGGTTCAGACTCTTTTCATCCCCATCATCCTGAGCTGGTCAGTCCCAAGCTTCCCCACTGTGCCCTGGATGGAGTCTGAGCTCTGCTCTAATCCTGTGTTAGTTCAGCGACAGCAGTACTAGATAGACGCGGGAGTGGCCACACAGCAGCACAGACCCCTGATGCCCAGGGCTCACTGCCTCTGTAGTTTTACTCTCATCTCTGCTCTCTGTCCCTCTCACTGCTATGTCAAGGGGCTTTCCCTCTCAGTGAGTCACTTTCTACAACACTAGCATTGTCCTTGCCTTGGCTTTTAGATCGAGTCCTTTTAAAGCCTGCAGAGCTTGAAAGCTTCTGCAACAATTAACTCTCTGTAATGCTCGTTGATCTGCAGTGGCTTTTCTCAACTGAACCCTGGAAAAGTAATTTGAAAACATTTCTTTTAATAAACACCTAATCTTGTGTTGCTCTGTGACCCGTTGAATTCCAAACAGCAGTGATATGACATAAATCACCTCTGGCGAATTGGAAGGAAGCTCTGCAGTAAGAGATCAGAGGCTAAACCAAGAGCACACAGAGTTAGCTGTCATCCAATTTTTTATTTTTATTATTGATATTTTTTGGGCGATTTTGCCTTTAATTGATAGGACAGCACAAGTGTGAAATGGGGAGAGAGAGAGGGAATGACATGCAGCAAAGGGCTAAGGCCGGAGTCGAACCCGCGGCCGCTGCGGCGAGGACACAGCCTCTATACATGGGGCGCCTGCTCTATCAACTGAGGCACCAGGTGCCCCGTGTCATCCACTTTTAGCTAAGTTAAAGGAGAGAAAGAAGCATCTGCAAACTGATGAGGTTGACAAACAAACACAGAGTTGAGCAAAGTTTACATTATCATATGGTCATATGAGTTTGTATGCTTGTAGTGTATGTGCAGCATCTGTGGGCAAGCCTGCACAGGAGTGATTGTGTCCTTGCGATTGTTGTGCTAGAGCGGAGGCCACTAGAGGGAAAGCCGATTAAGAAGTGTCACCGAGCACCACTGTCACTCAGCCAAAGGCTTCAACTGAAAAGCCCTCCAAAAAGAAAAAAATCGTCTTTGGCGCACTGCCTTGCCCCCTTGAACCCCCCACCCCACACGCACATAGACAGACACACAACTTGCTCCCCCACACCACTCGCTGTCCCCAGAGAGCCGGTGAGCCCAGGCTTACTTCTGAATTGAAGAGGGATGAAAGTGGTGAGCCAGAGTTCTCAGGTGATTGCTGACATCCTCTGAAAATGACCTTGTTTTTTTTTCCCTTCTGCCACACTGTTGCCTATGCTGCTGTAGTTTATGGAATAACTCCTTCACCACCTGATGCGTGTGTGAATAGATGGGTATTTTATCTCTGTTTGAGATGTTTTGTTTTTTGTTTTGCAGTGCCACTCTCCTGGCCTTTCTGGTTGAGCTGCTAAAGAGCTCAGTGGCCATGCAGGAGCAGATGCTGGGAGGAAAGGGCTTCCTGGTGATTGGATACCTGCTAGAGAAGGTACGGTTGAGCCCTGCATAACATATCAGAACTGTTTCCTACAGAGATGTCCTGATCCAGTCTCAAAGATCGGTATTGGGGCAAGTCAAGCCATTATCAGAAACAGTTCTACTGAGCTATGTAGTACCCGATACAGCTCTTTGTTTTTGCATCAGCTGTTGCACAGTGTTCTTACTTGCAAAGCTTTCATGCATGGCGACATGGAGTCCAGCCCTTGTCAACTCTCCAGCTCTATCGATCGCTCCTCCACTTCGCTGAGCCCTTGTGTGTATGTGCAGGTAACAGCATGCCATGGATAACACGCGGGACACAATGCTTTCGTGAGCAGCACATTATGCCATGACATTATGCTACTTTTGACTGCATTTTTAATCTCAACCTTTACTGTTTTAAAAAGAAGCCCTCTGATAACATATATGTCAACAGTTGTTGACACAAGGCTGTCACAGTTGTTGATAATGCAGGAGCTTGCATGGCTTCATAAATAAGTGGAATACTTGCTTATAATTGTGGAAATACAGTACTCACAGCAGCAGGCAGCTCTGCAGCAGCGCTGCAGCAACAACACTGCCAGTATGAACACCCCAAGCGTGCTAGACGCAGCAGTTTGGCGAGGTTGCATCACACGCTGCTCACGCGTGCAGTGTGTCCTGCACATAACAGCAAAACATAGTATGAGACTGTTTATTTATGTTATTTACCAAAGTTATGAGTCCTAGTTTCATTTTAGCTCAGTGTTACAGTCTCTTGCATTTTGCGGCCATTTATGGTGCATGGTGTGTCATCGTCCTGCTCAGAGGAGAGACAGACAGCTGTCTTGAGCTTATGACAACTACACTCACCACACCACTGCAAGTCTAGCAAAAGCTCAGGGAGCAAAAAGTCAATAATATTCAAACTTATGAATGTAGCCTTATCAGTGCAAAACATTTACAGATGACAAAAATAAAAACTCACTCGAATACAATTCATTGACCCGGACACAGGCTGCAGTGAAGCAACAAACACTTGAGAATGTGGGAGTGACAAATTTCCTAGGGACTGCAAAATGGCCAAAACGATTGAAGAGAGGGTTTGTTATTTTATACTTCGTTATTTTCTTAGATAAGTTTTAATAAAGTTTAAAATAACAGTTTTGATGTAGGGAATAGTTTTTTCTTAATGCATTAATGAGCTATTCAAATGTCAAGCATAGGTCACACTTTGGATTGATTTTGATAACTTGAATGTACTCAAAGGTGGCACTGTGCAGCTGTATTAGGAAAATAGAAGTCGAATCGGGAGGCAGTATCAGAAGATACTCCATATTAAATGTCTTGGATTGGGATCAGAGGTAAAAAAAAACTTGATCAGGACATTCCTAATTTCCCAATCTCAATGACACATCAGTTCTCAGGAACTTGCCATTTCTAAATTACCTGACCATATATATATATATATATATATACAGTCTGAGAACAGGCAAATTCATCAAACTGTCTTTTTTTTTTTTTTTTACTTTGACTAGTACTTTGAAAAATAAAAAATGGCAACTCATTCATTTCCTGCTTGAGAGAAGTGATGAATAAGAAATGACACTGATAAACAGAGTTTTGACATTTTCACTGAAAAGCAATCTGCTTTTGAAACTTCTTTCCCCACCATCAAGGTGCACTGTATCTTGTCTGCACTCTTCAAGCCTGTCAACAGTCTGATCTTTCATCGCCTGTAGCAGAGTCCTGAATATGTCTTTGAACTGAACAGAGCCAGAGGAAGAACACCACAAGGCTGCTTCTCTTCCCCATTCCCCCCCTCTGTTTCTCTCTTTTCGCATCAATCTTTATTTACCTATTTTGTGATGCAGATCTAGCAGCTTGCCGGCCTCCCCAGAGTGCTGGCTCTTTTAGAGCACTGAGAAATGACTCCACTTTGTCACTCACTGACTTGCCTGCCTGCTGGCTTCAGCTGCTGTTAACTAACAGCCAGGCAGAGTCGGCACCTGAGAGCTGCTTTTTGTTTTTTTCTTCTTGCTTCCTTCCCGCTGCCAGGTTTCACACTTCCACATATCGCACCATCTGTTCATGATCTGTTTATGCCACACCTTCCCTTCTCCCCCCGTGCCTTCATCTTTCCCTCTCTCCTGCCCTCACCGAGTCCCCACCTGAGCAGAGAACAGGTGCCCGACAGGAGCGGTAACAATATTTCTAAGTGAAATTCTCTGCAAAGTTGAGCCCCTACAACTTGCCCTAATTTAGTTTAAGCTCTTTTTAGATCCAGTAACTTGAATAAATGACGAAGTAGTGAAATTTCTCATCTGTGTCAACGTGCTAACCTGCTGCTACAGAACATAAATACAACACACTAAACCAAAGTGATCCTCTAAATGGGCCAACGTAGAATTGACAAATTTACACTCCAGTAAAAAAGGCTTTAAGTTTGGGGAAACTATATTGCTCTTTATATAAAAATTTTCAATGTAAAACAAGCGGCAACCAGGTGAAAAATAAAGCCAATGTGGAAGTGCCAAAAACTGCAGTTCACTGATCGGCCACTTGAGGCTGGCTCAAGATGCAAGTCAATCCTCATAGACACCCCTGTTATAAACTGTACGGAGGGAGAATTTTATATAACTCACTCATTTACATTTTATTAAGGCTTAAGGTAACACATATTTAATGGGGCGCCGCTTTGAGGGAAAGGCCGTCTTTAGCTGGTCCATAACTCTACCCTCTCTACCAAATTTGGCCATTTCAGGCTCTAAAAATCCAAGATGGCGACAGCCGAAATGCCAAACTTGATGCTCTGAAACAGGACTAAACAAACCTAAACAAATAGGTGATATCAAGATAGCTTTGTCCACTATTTTATTCAGTCTCTGAGTAAGTAATACAAAAAAACAAATTTGACCATTTGTGATTTGTGATTCTTTAACTGAGCCAACATAGAAGCTTACTGACAAAATTATGCAGATACTTAAGCAAAAAGGACTCCAAGTTTGCAGAAACAAAATTATTTCAGCCGTTACTTTTTCATAATATTCTTTAAAGTATTAACCAAAATGCATGCAACACTTAAACAGCACACAAAGCAGACAAAAAATATTTTTTATAAAAGAATGTGGACAGAAGATAAGATTAGATCAGATAAGATAAGATAAACTTTATTGTCCTTACAGGGAATTTTGTTTGAGGCACATAGTGCAGGAAGTATCATCATAAATACATACATTGCATAATAGATAACAAAAGACACACATCACATAGTAGGTAACACTGAACTGAGGTGAAATAAAAACAGTTTTTGAAGTTTTTAAAATATATACTTAAATGCCAAATACCTAGTGACCACCCGTAATATCAAATTAGAAACTTTAGAAAGTTTAGAAGTTTTAAAAGTTGCAAGCAGTTGCTTAAATGGTGGGTCATATTAGGCTGCATGCAGACTACCAACTTTTTCTCTGTTGACAACTTCTTTAGTTTATAAATGCTTTTTATTTGTAATTCAGTCTAAAATGACCCACTTTGTAAAAGAGTTACAGCTGTGGTTCCGTTTTTTGTGTGATATTTTTCCTCTGATGGATACTGCAGAGAGATGTTTAATGAAGTCACTGTATGATGTAGGTCTATAATGCTGTCGGTGTCAGTTAGGATAAATACACTTGACTATGCAATTTCTTTTTTAGTTATTATTATTTTTTACGCGCCTTTGTTCTCCTTCCTATAGTCATCACGTGTGCACATCACCAGGGCTGTATTAGAGCAGTTCCTCTCCTTTGCAAAGTACCTGGATGGTCTGACACATGGGGCACCACTGCTGAAGCAGCTGTGTGACCACATCCTTTTCAACGCTGCCATCTGGATCCACACCCCTGCCAAGGTGAGTTCCTGCAGGTAACATAGTCCATGAAGGGACAGGTGTCTGTATGTGATCAAGCTGGAGTGAATTCATATCAGGAGCTTTCAACCACAGAAGGCCACAGTCATCGTCTGTATCATCACTGCTTCTGTAGAAATCTGAAGAAAAGTGCCTGTGTATCAAATGAAATAGACCTGGAAATTTAAGTTATCAAATATATATCACACCAGTGTTTATTTTGGTGAGATACCACATGACACCAAGTGATGTTGTGGGTGTTAATTTAGCAATGTAGTTCAAAAATATAATTGCAAATGACTAAACTATCTACCCTTATTTTTCTGATACCGCCACCCATATTAATGATCCACATGTGTCTCGGTTGAGTTGCCAAATTCAAGAATATTTTACAGTTTCACCCTGTGACAGTTTATATTTCAGCCCAACTGACATTAGCTAAGTGTCTGCAGAGTGGAGTCGAGCACATACACCAAATATATTCTCGCATTAATAAGACATAACGTGGTTGCAGAGTTCATCACTTGCGGCTGTTTTCCTTTTTTCCAACCTAACCAAGTTTTTAAAATGTTCCAGAATTTTTTTTCCTCGCTTGTTTTTAAATAATGACCCATGAAAAAACGGGATGAGGTATATCAAAGGAGCTGAGTTTGTGTGTCAAATACATTCGCCTCAGGAATGCTGCTGGTGGGCCAAGCCATGAATAAATAAAAGGAGGAAATAAATACAAAAGTGTCTAGAGGCTTGCCTGCGCCACTCCTCCAAAATAGAGTATGGAGAAAGAGGGAGGAAAAATGAGAGAAAACTGCAAGGTAATGAAGTGGGTTAGAACACTTTTAGCTACACAGAGAGCTACACTGGCTCCCTTCCTTAGGACATGCTACACAGTCCACGTTTCCTGTGTCCCTATCCCCGAGCTGCACGGGGTGCAGGGAGCCAGCTGTGTGAATGATGGGAACATGCAATATGCATTAATTACATGGGCCCACTGACCTTGTCCTCATAGACAAATAAGATTCTGTGAGTGCATTTAACTTTTCAGTTCTCATGGAAATTACATTACCAACAGCAGAGTGTTCACTAATCTCTAGTGTTTAATTTTAGTAGCCTCAAACCATGTCACACCATGCTCACGCTGTTACCACAGTGCTGCCTTTCTTCATGACTCACATTTGACTCAATAATGTCCTATAATTTATGACATACGGGAAAAAGCCCTTAGTATTTATAGCTGGAATGACTGTGTGGTGGGATTAAGGATTCATGTCAGGTCTGTTGCTTATTACAGAGGACATGCTAATCATCACTGAACAGAGTGGAGCTGCTGCAATTATGAAATTGAGTAATATAGGGTCAGTTGCTGTCCCTACAGTACACCTGCAAGCATAATAGGCTCAGCTGCTGCAATCCAGTCTAATAATGTATAAGGTTCTGGGGATTAATTATACTGTGTACTCAATAACATGAATGCATGTATGTGTGTTTTCGCTCCAGGTACAGCTATCTCTGTACACATACCTTTCTGCGGAGTTCATTGGCACGGCAACCATCTACAACACGATTCGTCGAGTGGGAACAGTGCTCCAGCTCATGCATACGCTAAAGTACTACCACTGGGCTGTCAACCCTGCAGACAGCAGCGGTATCATGCCAAAAGGTCTTGGTAAGCATATTTAGCATTGACGATTTTTATGCCTTCGCACCAGTGTTAGTCTGAGCTGGTGTCAGTATGTTTTTGGGTTCTCTGTCTGTCTGGCTCTTTCTTGTGACCATGATATCTCAACAACGCCTGGAGGGGATTTTTTCAAATTTTGCACAAACATTTAATTGGACTCAGTGGTGAGCTGATTAGATTTTGGCGGTCAAAGGTCAAGTTCATTGTGACCTCATCAGTCTCATTCTTGTGAATGCAATATCTCAAGAATACCTGGAGGGAATTTCTTCAAATAAGGCACAAACGGTCGAATACACTCAAGGATGAACTCATTAGAACTTGGTGGTCAAAGGTCAAAGTCACTGTGACAGTCAAGGTCACTGTCATCTCATTCTTGTAAAAGCAAAATCTAAAGAACACCTTGAGGGGATTTAGTCAAATCTGACATAAACATTCACTGGGAATCAGCATTAAGCTTATTAGAATTTGGTGTTCAAAGGTCGAGGTCACTGTGATATGGCATCTGGCTCATTTTCATGAACCCAATATCTGAAGTAGGCTTGAGGACGTTTGCTACAATTTGGCTCGAACGTCCACTTGGACTTAAGAATGAATTGATAAGGTTCTGGTGGTTGCAGGTCAAAAGTCAGATCACGGTGACCTTATACAACATGTTTGTGGCCACAACTCAAGAATGCTCAAGAACCACCTTGAAACTGTGGTGATTGTCTAGATCCCCGGTGAATGAAGCATCCGTGATTTTACAAAAATGGATGTAAACAGTAAGTGCATGCTCGACTGGTGCACTGGTGACTGGAGACATACAACCAAATGGTGGTTTATGTAGTTCTGCAGCAAAAGTTAAGCTAAGTTTATTTGTTTTTTTTCTGTGGAATATGATTTGATTTGGGTTGTTGTTTATATAAACTGTTTCCCATCCATCAGAAGGCTCATCCAAGTGGAGCTCAGTGTTTTGGAAGGGAAATCATTGGGAGTGAACCAATCACAATCATTGTACTCAGTCACAAGCCTGCTATCAAAGTGTCTTCCTGAAATGGCAGCAGCTCCCCCACATTTAAAATGACTCATCTCCACATGGAAGCGCTTGCCTGTCAGCTGTTAGGACCGCGGCCATCACTGGAGATGACAGTGAGGCAGACACGGCACATCAATACTGTCATCCTGCTAGGGTGCTTGGTGTGGGTGTCAGGCCTCTGAAACCTGGGCCAGTAGTATGACTGGCATCCTCTCTTTATGAAACAACAGTACGTCGCAGAGCAGGCTGTGCTGGGAGTGCAATTGTCCTTGAACTGTCATTTCCTTTTTGCTCTCCATTATTCTTTTCTAAAACTATCTGTGGCCTAGTATTGGGGTTGTTTTATAATGGTACTGAGAGCTCCGTTTATGAATTCCCCTCCATGAAGGTTAAAGCTTGTAGTCTGACAACATTGATGTAATCCTTGTCTCACAGTCATGATATTTTTTCCAAAAAGGGCTTTTCTTTACTCTATCAACATTTGTTGCACCACTAATACCCAAGTGAACATCACATTTAGAATGCCTCCTTCGCCTGGGACAGCAGAGGCTGGAGGCATTATGTCTTTGGGATATCCATCCGTCTGTCTGTCTGTCTGTCTGGCTCATTTTAGTGAACAAGTATTTCAAAAACACCTTGACGGAATTTCTTCAAATTTAGCTCAAACATCCGCATAGACTCCAGGATGACTTGACAGATTTTTGTGGTCAAAGGTCAAGGTCACTGTGGCTTAGCCTGTCTCAGTTTTTCTCTTTTATGTGATATCTCATGAGCACTTTACTTTACTTGAACTCAAGAATGAGCTAATGAGATTTTGGTGGTTAAAGGTCAAAGTTCAAGGTCACTGTGACCTTGTCCGTATCATTCTTGTGAACGCAGTATCTCATGAAGTTCTGACATTTTATATCCAAGAGGTCAGATGGCAAATGTGATATCATAATGCTCTGCACAAGCACTTCTCTGGCCATTTCTCAGCGTCATTTGTCAGGACCAGAAGAGGAGACATTTGATCATATACTGAATTGATGACACACCTTTAGACTATGCTGATTTATAAACATCTTGACTGGTGCATGGAGGCATTAAACCACATGGCAGTTTTTCTAGTTAACACTGCAAGAGGAAAGCAATTTTTGGTGGCAGTGCCTTGATGTAGCAGCATTTTAGCCTATTTTTATGCCACATAAAAGCACTTGGCCTACATACTGGATCTGCTAGAGCTGGGACTGATCCTAATTGATTCCCTGGTAATAGTTGGAGTGACTTCTAGGCTGAGGTTAGCAGGGATAATATGGGCACACACATCTGTAAGTCAGGCCAGTCCACGGGCCCCTCGGTTTAATTTTTTCCTTATTGTAATTTGTTCCTTATCCCATCTACTTACACTGTGATGTGTTGCTTATCCCTTTTAATGCTGTGCAAGGAAACTTTACAAGACTTAAAAAGGGATGAAAGCTCAACCTGCTCAGAGCTCATGTTCTGGGATGATGAGCTATATTTAGCTGGGACATCAGAGGGACTTCTCTCATGACTTTATTTTTTATCACGTCCACTATGTTGGACACTCTTGGTAAAATTTGTTGTTGCTTTCACTGCTGTTGAATAATAGATTTCGATGTCGAAATCACTTGTTTGGGAAATCCATGTCTGTGTAGCCTCAGGCACTGCAGTACAGTTGTATTTTGTATAGGAGCATCACAAGGCCGAGTAGTTTTCTGATTTGTTAGAGGCATAGATGTCAACAGAGGTTGTAAAAAAAATAAATAAATAAAGACAGCATGTGCTACAGTGCGTTCACTGTACTTCCTGCATTTTGTTCACACTATACAGGAGAGTCACACTTCGAACAGCCTAATAAGGGGAATTGTTGATATTGCTAGTGGTACTGTGCTGTGACGTGAATGTGTGGGTTGGGTTCCAGGTGAAGGCACTGCCAGGAACAGTCTGTGTTGTGAGAGAAGATCTGGAATCTCGAGAGCTTTTTGATGAGTGAGGACCATTAGATCAACAGGTTCACTGGTCAGCAACAATGCAGGCCTTGCTTTAAACTCCCAGGCTGAAAAGTGAGAGGACATTGTGGAAAAGCTCTTGTTTTACAAGTCTGTCTCCCACGTTTAGTGTTCATGAGTCCTGAATAATGACTTAAAGAATTGGTGGCCAAAATGAGGTTCTTTCACAAGGTATCTGTGCTTAAGGGAAATGATGCACAAGCAGTAAAGGAACGTAAGAACTAAGGGAATAGCTCTGACATCTCAAAGGAGCTTTGAAGTCTGTGTCAGGACCCAATGATGGATCATTACAATAACTACATTTACATGCACACTAATATTATTCCAGATATGACAGTTGATGTCTGAATCTGATTTGGGTTATGTGAACAGCATATTCTATTAGGATATTCTGAATCAGGCCTCTTTTCAAATGTGGCCATTTTCCACTTAAGATGTGGGATATGCTTGTATAATTTGGGTTTTAGGAGCATTATTTGGATATGTATGCAACACATTTTTAGGGATTTTTACCACATTTTGCAACACTCCTGCCTGTTTATGGTCAGTTTTGTGTGTGGTACACAAACTAACTCATCAAAAGTTTGCAAGGCTAAGGTAAATATGTGTGCCAAAACAAAAACCCATATTTCTGGTCAGAAGAAGAAACACACCTACTTTTAAACTCTATAAAAGACTTGGATGTCAACAGGTTTTTAAATATGTGCACATATCACAGCGCCGACCTTTTCAATAAGTTAGCTGACGTAAAAACCCTTTTTTGATGCAAAGAAGCAAATGGCATGAGTAGTTTCAGCTGTTCCACTTCTACGTATTTTGACATGAAAAAGACGTGAGGGTATGTTCATGGGAGTATGCACAATTGCATGTAAATGGCAGTATTAGTGAAATATTCATTTTCAAGCAACTTAGTAGGAATATTGTCTTTCTCAGAACAAGGGCAAAAACTGAAATATTTTGTGCATGTAAACGTAGTCAGAGTTAATGTATCCAAACATTACTCTAGAGAAACAAATACATGTGGTTGTGGGATAGTGATCTATGCGCTATGCTTTTGATTGCACAGAACCACACATTTTTAAAGAGCATAGGTAAGAATCACTGCTCAACAAAATGGTGAATACAAATATGGCTTTTGCAAGGGCATACACTATATGCATATACTTAACCATCCAATAGCTATTCCCACTTATCTGTCCTTCAAGGAGCTTTCTAAGTGAGCCTTCTCCAATTCAGCCCCCCAAACACAACTGTAAATATGGTGCTGATTGTTGTTCAAGTCTTTGGAGATTGTAATGGCCTGAGAAAATTCTTGGGAAGACCTATCTTGAAACGGATTGCCTTCCTGCTGTGGGTAATTTACAGAGTGGGTCTGGTTCCACTGATCTGCGCTTGATTTGGCAGGTCAGTTTTTCCTCTCCGTCCTTCTAAACTGAGAAATGGCTAAACACAGACATATACAAAGAGGGAGAGAGCCAAGCAGATAATGAAGTGTTCAATTATAGGGACACAGAGAGCACATTTAAAACGGAGCTCCTCCAGCGACTTGCTCTGTTTTAGGAAGTGCCTTCTCTTTTTTTTTATTTTTCCTCAGGTCTTAATCAAGAGCTATCAAATTAAAGCCATGTATCATCCAGTTATACACAGAATCACTGCAGGCACTCACAGACAGATGCCCATTGCTCAACTTCTCCCAGTTCTTTGATTCGTACCCACAAGCCAACACATAATCTGTCTCAATCTCCATCACTTTCCCTTTGTTTCTGCCTCTGTTTTATAGAATAATGAGTATTTGGCATCAAAGCTGTTTGGCCAGTCACCACATTCAATTCAAACTGGTTCTGTCTTGTTCCCATTACTATAGAAATCTTCGGTGAAATACAAATTCGTCCTTCAGAAGAATAATCTTATCAAGGCTTGTGGTTGATCAGATTCTTGTGTGCACCTTTGCTCCGGGAACGGCTTGGCACATGCATACTCTTTTTTCAACACTACTTTGCTTCAGCTTTACACATTTCCACTTGAGAAATCCACTGGGGCACATAGAGGTTCTGAGGTGCATTAAAAAAGAGCTTTACGCATTACATTTTTTATGATTAGATTAGATTAGATTAGATTAGATTAGATTAGATTAGATTAGATTAGATTCGAAAGTCTTTATTGTCCCTAAGGGACAATTTGGTTTGCAACAGTAGTCAGCGTAACCAGTTCACACCATAATAAATAAATACAACAAATAAAGGCATAAATACATCTAACATAGAGTAAATCAAAATGAGTTTTAATGAATATCAAACATTGAAGGTTGATCAATAATTGTACATTACAAGACATTAGGGTCTAAAGCGTGTTTAAAAACCCAATAGCTGAGGGCAAGAGAAGGCAAAATGAAACAGATTTCTTAGATCATTCGTTTTTCCTTTCATATTTGCCCTGTGTTGGACTAATGAAATGTTTAGTCAGTGCAGTTAAAAGATTCAGTGTGTAGGACTTAGATGAATAAATTGGTAGGAATAGACTATAAAATAATAAGCATGTTTTCTTTAGTGTATAATCACAGGAAAATAAGAATTGTTGTGTTTAACGTGAAACTACTTTATTTAGTCATGGGCTAGCTAATAGTGCTAACAGAGGTTTGCAAATGCGGAACAATATTTTTTGAAGATACTAGATATTTACAAAAAGCCAGAGACTGTATCGTACTAACTTGCTGTAAGCAGTCATGTCAATTCACAACTTCTTACCCTCACGGTGCAGTCTCTCCCTCCCTCTGTGCTGCTGCAGAATGTTTGCAGCTACAAAGAATAGTGTGAAAGTGAAGAGCTTTCACTCTCTAGCAAAATCTGCTATCTTCACTGCCAGATGCCACCAAATCCCCCTAAATCTAACACACTGGACCTTTAAAGTGAGTGTTCTTCAGATGCTCTTAGCACAGCAGGTTAGGCAGGCAAAGCACATGTTACTAACAGCTTGAAAAGAATCCTCAAAACTAATTATTGTTGCTTTGATTAGAAATACCTGTTACATAAGATTTGTTCATCAGCCTTAGTTTATTGAAAACATAATTATTTTTGATTTATATTTAAAGGTCTGCACAAGTATACAGGGGGCATTGCATACACTGCAACTTTATTATCATCAGTCATAAGACGGAATAAGATTCCTCCATTAATCACATGGACATAAATTGTTTTTCAATAAAGTCTCTCTCCTGGTGCCCTTGGGATGTAGGAAGTAAAGCAATATGTGAATGAGCAACAAGAACTGTGCAGAGCTGCTGAGCATAATTGGTTGTGAATAACTCGGATGCAGTGGCTGTGGTAATAATGTTCTTATCATCCCTTCCATGTCAGGCTTTGTCCCTGCACCGGGATTTCCTCTCTCACTCTATTAATCAGTGTCACAATGCAGCGGCACTTGTCATCCTCCTGCAACCTCAGGGAGCCTCGTCATTGATTACACTGACTGGCTGTTGAAGCAGCAGGATGGTCAGGTGTCTGCCACTGTCGTATCTGTCATCACAGCACTGTTCCCATTTTCAAATGAACATGTGTCCAGCCAAGGTGGAGGTTGGAGTTTATCAGTGCTGAAAGAAGAGGAGAAAAGACACTGGGCAAAGTGACCAATTTTCCCTGAAAGCTTTTTTGCTGTCGTATTTGGCCCAGTTACTGTCATTTAATACCTCTGCAAATGTAAAAGATTTTGTCGGCATGTTTATACCTGGCTGGCTGCACAGGATGAATAAGAAATGAATGAATATATGCCAGGTTTTACAGCCAAAATGGAGCCTTTGTGCTACAGTGAGAGAGCAGCTAATCTCCAGGGGATTCATGTTTGTATTGTTATAAGTGGTAATGTATGCCACATCCTGTGTATTCTGATTTGTCTGACTGAATAGCTCTGCTTTGTATTGATCTGCCTGTTGCTCATTAGTGTGCTTACTCAGTGTATGTGGGAACACACTTTTTTTTTGGTTTAAAACAAAAGAGCCCAGCATAATGAGTAGGATCTGACCTTGTCAAAATTAATTCTTGTGCCAGGCAAACCACTACAGCAGCATCAGCTCTGCGATGTGACAGTTAATCAATGCTTTCCGTCATATTCTGTCATTCTTCTTTATTTGCACGACATACATACACCTGCTGACAGCACTCGGCCCGTCAGATGTTAAATGAGGTTCATGACAGAGATGGATGGCAATGTGAGGCCAACTTTGGAGTGCCAAAGTGACCTTAAGTTGGCAGAGGCATTGTGGGTAATTTTAATGAGATGTTGGCCCAGGTGATGGGCAGGTGTGACTGTGGTGACCTTGGGTTGGCTTCCTGGGCACTATGTTGGGACCAAGGCTACCTGGGATACACACAGACTTTGGATGCAGCATGAATGAAAAATAAATTTGGATACAATCCTCAGAATGACTTCTACTAACCCTTTGAAACCTGGGCAAATTAGGTTGATTTCTTTCAAAAACATGGGAAGAAGGCCAATTTAAGAAGAAATGGCCCAGAAATGATCAGGGAATATGTATATATAAAAAAATACAAATAAAGATACAAGAAAATTACCTGAAAATTAGCAAAAGAAAACAACAAAAAGAAAAAAAAAACACAACAAATACAGGAAAGGTTAAAAGTAAGGTTAAAAAAACAGGAAAATGACCTGGAAAAAAATTCTTAAAAATATATGTATTTTGTAAATAATTTAAATATATAACTATAATAATTAGAAATATAGTTTCCAAGAAAACTTGGCTGACCTAACTTTTTTTTAAAATAATTTTCTAAATCTAATCTTAGCCTTTTTTTAATTTATGTTTTGAAAGAAATCAAACAAATTTTCTCAGAGTTCAGAGGTTTAAATACTTGTCTGAAGGTGTTTGAATGCAGCACATGAAAAGTGATGTCAAGCCAGGTTTCAAAGGGTTAATCTGTAAATAAGAAATCTATTCTACTAGTTGTATACATATTCCTCTCTGTTTACAAAGTAGGAGATTTGTGACACACTCTGTCGAGGTTTTTGTTAAAACCTTTGATACACACATTCAAGGTGAATCCGGTAAATCAAAGCTGATGATGCAGCATGGAAGATGTCTTTCAAAGTGTCACTGTTTTGTCAGCTTTTTTGTCGACAGCTTGGTGGAGGAGAACATCACTGAGAGAAAGATGCCATTATCAATCCATCAAAAAAAAAAAAATCATGAAAAATAAATCATGAAAATAAACCAAAAATAAAATGTCGTAACATTAAAAATACAGACAGGACCGAAAAACAGAAAGATATCTTATTTTTATTTCAATACTTTAATACAGTTTCAATACAGTTTTTGTTGTCTCTCCAACTACAGATGGTCCGAGGCCGACCCAAAAAGAAGTCATTTCTCTGCGGGCATTCATGCTTCTCTTCCTCAAGCAACTCATCCTGAAGGTATATCCCACCTCTCTTCGAGCCTCGCAGCCCCTCATACGGCTTCACTTTGAGCTGCACAGAGAAAATATGGAGATTGTCAACTCTCTCTGTGTTACCCTTCCAAACGCTCTGCCAGTCTGCTTCTTAATAAATTCTGTCCCATTTATTCATTCTGAAAAAGTATGTGAAAGTAAATCAGTTGTGCCGAAAATGTAATCGCTTCATTATTCAGTTCTGATAATTATTTAATCATTTAAGTAATTTATCCAGTAAAGAAACCAAACATTTGTTGCTTCCAACTTTTCTAGTGAGACAAATTCTGTTTTTCTTTGCTTTAATTTTTGACAACCTTTGGTTTTGCTGGCTGTTTATCAGACAAAGTTAACCCTTTTAAGGCAACTCTTTTGGCTCTGATAATATATGACAGGCATTTGTAGTTATTTGGGATTTTACCAACTAAATCAATTGAATTACTACAGAAATACACAATAGACCAACCTCTCACAAACAAAACAAAATTACAAGAGATGGACTTCATATTACACGTTCGATAAGGCATTTTTTAATATTCCACACAACGTGGTGCACAAGTGTGTGTTTTGCTGCCCACATCCCAGCATGCCATACCTCTGCAGACGATTATCCTGCCTAGATCTGTAACAGAGCTCTTTAGGGCATGGCAGACAAGAGGAATTTTCACACCGGACAGAAATCAGGTATGGTGTCATCATGTCACAAGGCCAAATGAGTCATCAAGCTGTTCAATCTGTTTTGTTGCAGAAATTCTCATCACACATGCATCAGTTACACACCCAATCTAAGCACAACAATAATAACTGACACACTGGAGGCCAAAACACAAAGTGTTCCTCCTCCAGTAATTTCTACTGTACTGTAGATATTTTCTGCCCAAGCATTGGCACATATCTGTGTAGTGCAATGATCCCTCTCCAATTATTTGCCAAGTGAATCATTTAACCTTTTATTTGTTTTTCTTTTTTTATTTCAGGACCGAGGTGTAAAGGAGGATGAGCTGCAGAGCATCCTGAACTATTTGTTAACAATGCATGAGGTACATAAGAGTCTTTCGACAAGTGGATTCACTCAGTGTGTCAGTTGGCTGCTTTACTGCACTAAGCCACCAGGTTACATTTTATCTTCAGATTTACTGTAATAGGAGAATTATTAGCATTTAAAGAAAGCAGCAATGTATTTCCATCCTGAAGTGACCAGCCACTGCCCTTGTACTGTTGTTAAGTGTACGAGGGACCTGGAAAAGTCTTGGAATTTTACACTCACATTTTCCAGACCTAGAAAAATAATGGAATTAGTAAAAGTCATTCAAGGTTTTGGAAAAGAAGTGGAATTTCCTTGTGTGTAATAAAATTGTCAAGGTAACCTTCCACATAACGTATCATAACAGCAAATGTATTTTCTGTAGCTGTCGATGTTCAGGAGCACACTCTGACATGCATCAGTGTGGGAAATTTTGTTTACCATTATGTCGTTTATTCATTGGTTTGCCTGTTTGCTGAAATTATGTCTGAATAGAGTTTGAATCTGACACATTTAAAATATGTCTAGCAATTGGGGCAAGATTTTTTATTTATTATGGGTCCTCGAAAATGTGTGGGAACCCTGTTTATAATTACCTGCAATGCATAAACAGGCAGAAGAGCATTTGTCCAAAAATCTTTAAATTGTTTAAAAATTCTCTTGAAAAGCATTAATTTTAGGATTCTAGAACCTATAGTTTCCTTAATTTTACAGTTACAGGGGATACAATCGCAAGGCACAGACATTATGTCTTTGCTGCAATTCTAGACTCTGAGCAAATAACAAAAACTTTATTCTCTTTTTTGCCTATACCCTTCTTTATCTCTTATTACCCTTCTCTCTCTGGTTTGTCTGCAGGATGAGAATCTGCATGACGTTTTGCAGTTGGTGGTAGCCCTCATGTCTGAGCATCCAGCCTCTATGATCCCAGCTTTTGACCAGAGAAATGGAATACGGTAAGCCCCTGAGGGGAAGACGTAATCTGTTTGCTGTTCAGGTACAAAATGAAGAGGTGATTTCACAAAATAAACCTTACAACACTTGTGCTGCTGCCGTTTGCCTACGTGATACATGAATAATTCATGAGTTCAATGTGGAAAAAAAAAACTATGCATGGAAAAGTAATGATATTAACATATTGATTTCACAATATGACATGGATGATCAAACTAAACCCATGTGATCCTATAAAATCTAAATGCACACAGTGTAGCACTACATGTGGGTTCTCAGGAATTCATTATGTAAGGGCTACTGCTTTCATTAGGACATTCATTTAATGTTAATGTAAATTCACTCTGAAGGAAAGTGGTTGTCAGCTAAGCAGCGGAGGGCCTTTTCATCAACAGGGCTATATTTTATTCTGTCAAGAAAGTGCGCAGTTGCCAGCTTTCGCTGCTTGTGTCTATTCCAGGGTAATCTACAAGCTCATGGCCTCTAAGAGTGAAAGCATTCGAGTACAATCCCTCAAAGTCCTTGGGTACTTCCTCAAGCATTTGGGCCACAAGTAAGTAACACATTCCAATAGGTCTATAGTTGATTGTAATTACACATTAAAGATGAATTGTCAGCTTAAACATATAGGTGTCTGTTACATGTATGATTCGGTTGTCTTCTGTTGTTTTGCCATTTTATGTATTTCCATGTCCCTGCAAAGTCAAGATTCGTGAAATTACAATAGGCCGGACAATTTATCAAATATTATCAAAATTGCAATATGGACAAGTGCAATGTCCAAATCACAGGAGTTGCAATTTTTTGATAAAGGCAAAATATGTTTCGACATGCTAATTATAAATGAAGCATTCTGATACTACAGAGATGCCTCAGCCTACAGATTATATTCTAAAGGGGAATGTGTTTGTTTGGTACAGACTCCAGCAAAAATCACATCATCATAATTTTTTTTCCAATGACAATGAAAGACCAAAAAATTCCACCATAGTCACGACTTGTATCACATCTGTAAAAACAGTCGACAAGCTGGTCAGGACCCAGCCCACACCTTGTGTTATGAATACAATACATTATGAAGGGTAACGTTTTCTATTTTTAAATATTTTTTCATCTGATCAATAAAATGTTAACGGTGTTGAAAATATAGTGTATATGGAGATCATTAACAGCAATCCTGTATCAAGATGAGTGGAATTGTAATATGGCTTATTTCCCTTATTTGTGTTAACACAACACTGGAACTTCTAACTTTAATATGGTATCGTTAAAAATATCAATATTCGTACCATTGTTGATATCATGGGGAAAACTGACATTGAGGTCATACAAGTGAAAAATTTTAACAAAGGATAATTATAATACGCCTGTAACATGATAACAATGACTTTTTTTCTTAGTTAGTAGTAGAGAACAGCAGGATGACTGTAGTTCAGAATAGATATGTATTGCTAAATCAATATTCACTATTGTTCACATCATCGTCTTGTAGAGTACTGTGTTTTGCTGTTGCTGAGTTCACACATCAACATTACGCTGAAAAATTGGCTATCAGCTCCTAAAGCACTAATACAGAATCTGTCTTATTTTCTCCAGCACACAATTTCTACAACTAGTGTAAAGTTAGTCATTGTAAATATGTCTTAGTCAAAAATAGTGCCTGTCTGAGCAGTGTCTATTTCGGTTTAGTGCTGGCCCAGTCATAAGAGATGTAGTGTTAATTAACTGCAACAACGAGTAGCCTACTGGTAGTCAGAGTAGCACAGGTCTTAGCAAACCATTCTGTCACCAAACAGGTGAAGATGTCGTTATCAAAACCTTGAATGCATTCGGGTGTCGAGCAGCTTACCTGGTTGAGTGCTCGCTTCATCTGCAAAGGCTATGTCCTTGCAGGTTCAGTTCTATCCTCAGCATTATGCTGCATGTCATCCCCTCTCTCTGCCCATTTCACGCAGAAGCTATCATGTCAAAAAAAGCCCCAAAACATAAAATTAAAAAAAATTGAATGTATTTTGACTGTCTTGAACTTGAATGTATGTTGTTTAAGTTATAAGTGAGTTGATTAAATGAAATAAATATATCATTCCATACTACTGACGTTGAATAAAAGTCAGATGCAGACCATTGAGTAATAAGTTTGAGAACCCCTGCAATAGGCAATTAGGCTTGAATCTGACAAAAAAAAAAACCCATCATAAATCAGGCTTTACATCCAGAGAGATATATAGCATCTGTTCCTGTCGCTCTTTTGAAAAAGTGGACAATTAGAAGAGCCAAAAAACTTTTGACTCGAAGCCAGTTTTGCAAATTGGGGTGCGCTTCTTTGTAGAACACCTGAATTCCTGGCGTTGTGCCGTAAAGTCATTACTTCACATAAGAGAATGGTGCACGATGTCCAAGTTACTGTCCTACAGAGTGAAATAAATAATAAAGTACCTCACTAGGATGTCAGCATATCTTCTGTATGCTGCACATTGGAGAGGAGAGAGACATAATGCCTTCGGGTAGAGAGTCTGTGATTCAAAACGCAGGATGCAGTGACGGATGGAGTAGATATGAGGGTTTTTCTGTGCTCACAATGGTGGGGTGTTCCTTTTTCCTACTGAATGGAGAGAACGGGCCGGCATAAACCCGTACTAGACGGCCTCAGGCTCAAGCAAAAGGCCTATATCCTCCAGGGACATGAGGGCTTCATGAAAGCCTGCCCTCACCCCTCACTTTAATAGCTTTCATACATTTTAAAGCACCATCCTGCTCACTATGAGCTCCAGTGCAACTCATAAAGAATTAAATGTGTTTCTTCAGCACTTTGTCCATGTTATTACTTTTGCAATTGAATTTGTCATTTGTGTTTAGTGATGTTACCTCTTTCTGGGTCGACGAGTCAAACAGCCAGTATGATTTGATCTAGAGGTTTGTTGTACTATTTATACCTTTTGGGCTATGCAGTACAAAACAATCAGAAAAAAATGTGAGAAAAGTCAGTATTCATGAACTAAAAGATAAAACATAACGACAAAAGTGCACACAGATGATGATCACTGGGCACTTTGTGTAATTTCTGCAGACATGCGGTACCATGTTTCAGAAGCTAATACAAATACAAGCCTCGTTTATTTTTGAAGGAGCTACATTGCACAGGGCAGATCAGAGTTTCCCTGTTAACAGGCACCTAAAGTGAAGTGGGCCTAAAGATAAAGTATAATTATGAAGATTGATTGTATTCTTTTTATAACTAAAAAACTGCCAGAAATCTTTGATTTATGTATTGATAACAGATTTTGAGTAGTTTTAACTTTGTCTACGGGTTACAGCATAACAAAGTAGGAAATAAAAACAATAAACACAACTAAAAAAAGACAAAAGGCTACTTATTTATGGTAGAGCCAAGGAAAAGTGACTCAAAATTCCAAAATTAGATCAGCAAAACGTTTCCCTTCTGAAAAGGTCCTGGTGTGGTATAACGCCTACAGTGGACAGAACAGAACCTTGTTGCAGGTGAACCATGTGCAGCTGCGCCCGGTGGACTTATCCCTCCTGACTTCCTTACATTCAAGATTGCAGAGAAGCTAATATAAACAAAGGTACTTAGTCTTGTAATATTCTGTCTAGAGTTAATTTGTGGATGCTCCGGTTCAAAACAATGAAAAACTTTTCTATGAATGTCATCTTAGAGCCACAATAAAGGCCAAAATGTGGTCTTTAACAGATGGAACTGCTTATTTTTAGCCAAGTCCATTTCCTGAAAACTTATGGGCCCTACTGGTCAGTTCATTGAAATTAGGAGTCAGCATTGAATAACGGCATTAAACAGTCAACAGTCAAACGTGTGTTTTAACAATGTGAATCACTGTAACCAAGAGAGGTCCTTGAGGAAACAATCATACATGTGCACTCAAAATACGAGGTGGATTGGTGCAGTAGTTTTCGAGATTAGCTTACTCACGTGCCACACAACCAAACACACAACCCCCGAAGTTACAGCTTATGCTTGGCAGAGATAACAATCAAGTTTATAGTATTAGAACTAAATATGCTTCCTGCTTTTTTAATTTGTTTTATCCTTAGATTTACTGGGCCCAGCCTCCCACTGTACCTCTTCGGTTGAGCAGACTCGAAAGTTAACCTCAACCTGTTATGCATCATCAGTCTGCCCTTTTCTCCCAAATTTCCATATTTATACATTCAAGAGAAATGCTACTCTTCTTTTAAGTGTCCAATTTGCCAGCCTCTGCATTATACAAAAAAAAAGTTGAGGTATTAGAAAGTCCCATCTCATCTTGAGGCAGTGGCAGCAGCTTTGGCTTAGCATTGTAAAAGCAGTCCTTATGCTGTTTGCAGAAGTAGTTTGTCACTGTTGAACCCATTCACCTATAGTATGCCTCCATTGTATCTTGGAGCCATTCCTAGTGACAGGCTAACTTCGTTATCCTACACACCTCCAACGAAATTCCCCCAATTTATGACAGCAAGCAGTTCCTGACACTTGTCTCCCGAGCCTGGCTCTGTGGGTGAGAATAGGGAAGCAAGCTGACGGCAGTCACTGATCCTTTCAGTGGCTTAGGGAGCTCTAAACAAGCCACTTTACCATTATGTCTGTGTGTGCGTGTTTATCCACAGGAGGAAGGTAGAGATCATGCACACACACAGCCTCTTCACTCTCCTGGGAGAGAGGCTCATGCTGCACGCCAACACTGTGACCGTGACGACCTACAACACTCTGTACGAGGTAACAAAACATTTTCCTCCCAAATATATATCAGCATTACTGCACCTGTGTAGAGAATGTGTGACTGACGTCTTCTCTCCGCAGATTCTGACAGAGCAGGTGTGCACACAGGTAGTTCACAAACCTCATCCTGAGCCTGACTCCGCTGTCAAGATTCAGAATCCAAGTAAGCCTGTAAAATGTCACAGTGAGTTTTATTCTTCTAAAGTTCTCTGGTAAAATTGACAGTATGTGTTTTTATTTGTGTTTGTGACATCAGTGATTCTCAAGGTGGTAGCCACCTTGTTGAAGAACTCTGCCCCCAGCACAGAGCTGATGGAAGTTCGGCGTCTCTTCCTTTCAGACATGATCAAACTGTTCAGCAACAGCCGAGAGAACAGACGGTGAGCAGAACGTAAACCCCCTTTTACTCATCCACTCTATCAGTTATGTTGCTGATTAATGTATCAAAAAAAAGATGGGAAAAAAGGCACACTGTTCCCCCTCCTTGTACCATATTTAATTGGCTCATGTAGCTACACTCACGTTGGTGCTAAGTCATCCTTATATATCCACATGTTCTCCTGTATGTGCCTCAGTGACAGCTTTTGACAGTCTTCCCATCTCACATCCATGGTGATATACACACACACTCTCTAAAAACATATTGCAATTAAACTGTAAGTCTTTGGAAACCACTGACCTAAATCAACAACATAATTAGCCTAAAATTAATAAGCAGAAAGTGCTTCTTCAAGTTAAACTGTTGAATGAAGAAGAAAAAAACAACTCTTAATTGGTTTTCACTTGCTGCCCCTTTTCTATCTTGGCTGCCATTATGTTTTGTGAGAAGCTTCTGCCAAATAAACAAATGAATATATGAATGGCCAAATGATCAAAACAATCTGTTGTAATGCAAGCAACAAAATAGCAAATAGCACAAATATGTTATTCTGTGACAAAGAAAGAAGCTGAGCAGAAGCAGAAAAACACTAACAATACTTGTGATGTGCAAAGTAAAAGGTCCAGTTTGTAGGATTTAGGGGGATATTTTGGAAGAAATGGAATGTAATATAATAAGTAAGTTTTCTTTAGTGTATAATCACCTGAAAAAAAAGCATGTTTTTTGTTACCGTAGAATAAGCCATTTATATTTACATTTGGAGCAGGTCCTGGTCCACGGAGTCTGCCATGTTGGACTGCCATGTTTTTACAGTAGCCCAAAACAGAAAAAACCAAACACTGGCTCTAAATGGGTCTATTTGTATTTTTGTATTTTGCTGTTGGCTGCTGTGGTAAGCAGCCTCTACGCAACAAGAGCATTGGTAAAAAAAAAAAGAAAAAACATTTTCTACCCAAAAACTTTCATTCAGTGTTTTAACCAGTTTAAATTACCGTGTCACTGAGAGGAGAGGCCGCTGCAGATAATTCGACTCCTAGTAAAAACCTCCTGAACATCTGGATCTTAAGTTATAAGGGGAAAAAAACCTGTTAAAAACTCCTGCACAACGAAAACTGAAGGAATCCTAACCCGGGAGTTCACACTTCAACTTAAACCTGTTTCAATCTGCAATCCTCACTGCTCGATGCCACTAAATCTTATAAATCCTCCTAATGTGAAAATTATTCATTTTACCACCAACATCAATAATGACTGTCAAACTTGCTTAAGATAAGAGGATCAGAATTCACTTAAATGACTCACACTGTTATTTTCCAGCCTACATAGGGCAGCTTTTATGTGTTACTGATGTGGTGATGTGCGTGTTGCAGGTGTCTGCTTCAGTGCTCCGTGTGGCAGGACTGGATGTTTTCTCTCGGGTACATTAACCCTAAAAACTCTGATGAGCAGAAGATTACTGAGATGGTGTACAACATCTTTCGTATTCTGCTTTACCATGCCATCAAGTACGAGTGGGGAGGATGGCGCGTGTGGGTGGACACACTCTCTATTGCCCACTCTAAGGTGAGTACTGTACTATACAACAAGAGGAAACACTGACCTCTGCTGTTGAGGGAGACATTATTTTTTTTTGTCTTAACCGTTCTTTCTAAAAGGATATCCATAGCTGTTTGCATCATAAAAATGTGGCTAACATTCTCTTTAATGTTGCCCTTTTTGCAGGTGACATATGAGGCTCATAAAGAGTACTTGGCTAAGATGTATGAAGAGTACCAGCGGCAGGAGGAGGAGAATATTAAGAAAGGAAAGAAGGGTTTGGTCAGCACCATCTCTGGTCTGTCTGCTCAGGCCGTCGGCATCAAGGGAACAATAGAGATCAGAGAAATGGATGATAACTCGCAGACGCCTGAGAGTGAGAAGGACTATGAGAGCGCAGACTCGCACAACCTGCTGGCTGAAGGGAAGGGGCCTGAGGAGGGTCTCAGAGGAACAGAGTGTACGGTAGATGGGGTCAGAGTCGAAGTGCATGACCTGCTGGTGGACATCAAGGCTGAAAAGGTGGAGGCTACAGAGGTGAAGCTGGATGATATGGACTTGTCCTCTGAAACTCTGGGAGTGTCTGAGAATGGAGCGCTGGTGGAAGTCGATTCCCTGTTGGATAATGTTTATTGTGCTGCAGTGGAAAAGCTCAACAGTAATGTCAACAGTGTTTTGGTGCCAAAGGGCAGCATGGACGACCAAAACACACCCCCTCTCATTACTCTAGATGATGACAAGGACAGCATCCCTAACAGCAACAACTTTCTTTTTGGCAAGGTGACAGGCAGCATGGAAGACAAGCTTCTGCCTGATCTCAGTACAGCTGAGCCTCTGGTGCTGCCCAGCCCGGAGCCTCCAGTCCACACCAGTGCCAGTGATGAACTAGGCCTTCTTGCTCGCATGACAGGCAGCTCTGAGCTTGGCTCCTTACCCAGTATCCTGGAGAAGGATGAGTTTGAACTGCAGGCAGCCCTGGAGGGCATCAGCTCTGTTGCTGCTACTGAGGCCGAGTCCTCCTCCAAAAACCCAGAGGTCACTGGCGGCACAGCTGCAGCGGCATGTGAAGGGGACCCTTCAGCTGTTGAGAACAGCAGTGCAGCAGATGCAGCAAGCAACACTTCTGACACAGAGAGATCAGAAGATGGCAAAGACAAGGAGACGAAGAAGATTCAGACAACAGCCACCACACAGGTTGTTCCAAAGCTAAGTCCCTTTTTACACAAAGATTGCACCATAGGGCCACTATAAAATCCCTTCTTTATGCTGCCTTTGCATTTTACATAGAAAGAAACGAGTACGGCATCGTTCCGCTCCAGTACACTGCATGCTGTAGTCAAAAGAGGTGTGACCGGTGTGACCGGTGTGACATGTACCACATCAGCATCAGCCTCTAGTGTGACATATAACATATGCTTCCTCAGCGTTTTCTAAATGATAACAATGGCACAATATGTCAATCACAATCACTTACTGTCTCTGTTATATGGCGACTGATCTCGTCCTCTGCGCTCGGGGGGTCGAATCTCATTGTTTTCTCAGTTTGCGGACATTTACTGTCCAGTCATGGACATGTTATGGAATTTCACAATCACAGTTTGAGGCCTGGAAAAGTCATGGAATTAGTTAAAATGATTTAAAGTCATGGATTTGTATGTAATGAAATTGTCACATTAATCTTTCACGTAATGTAGTATGATAAATTTATTTTCTGTTGCTGTCATTGTAACATAGCTCTAATATGCATTGATGTGTGACGTTTCGTTTATGTATTTTTCATTGGTTTAACCCCCTTTGTTCCATTTCTCTCTTTATGTATGCAAGTTGGCTGAAATTATGTTTAAATTGAGTTTGAGAAAAACGCCAAGCAAGTAGGTTTAGAGAAAAAAAAAAGTATTAATGAATCCTTGAAAGTCGTTGAAAAGTTTTGAAATTTTGAAAATATGTGGGAACCCTGATTACCAACACTGTTCTTCTCCGAATAAGCTGTTAATTGCTGACAGCTGCTTTTTAAAATCCCCACGGTGTGGTCGCTAACGTAAAATGTAAATGTTAAAACGTCAAACTTTACCATCCCTGGTTACAGCTTTCCGGCTTTACATTTTACACCAACTTCATTTTGGAGCTGTCACTACCTCCATACCTGGCTCAGAGGCGAGACAACTCTTCCCTCCCACTCCACGATCGCACCTTATACCTTCGCACCTTATCGCACCAGAGTGGCGAAGCGGCCTAACAGCATGATATTCCTGATAGGCAGTGTAAAACTAGAGTTCATTCTTGCAAATATCAATTTATCCAGGAATGTCCAACACAAAAAAGACAGTCACCATTTTTAGGTTTTCACATGAAAGAAATAATAGAGATTCACTGACTTGACCAGATTGAAAATGACTGTAAAGCTCTGCCAGAGGGAAATATAACAGCAGACGATCATGAATAGTGAAACAGAGCAGTGTCAGGTTCACAGCAGGAGGGAGACCATTTGCCATTGTCAGGATGTGTTGGCCTTTCGTGAATAGTTCTATATTAACAGACCCACAGGGATCATTCATTTCCCCAACTGTTGTATTATCGGGGACAGGATGGCCTGGTGCACATCAGGCAACGTCCCTCTGAGACTCAGGAAAGTGGGCTGCTGGAAGAGTCGGCTGAGCCAACAGGAGGGCAGAAATAGACAAAGCATTATTCTGTAACGTCCGCCTGGGATTTGTTCCTTGCTCCCGTCCTCTCGAAAGAACTGTGCTCTTTCTCAGAGGTCGGGCTCTCTGCCTAACCTGGGTCACTGATGAAGGGCCAGTGGGAGGCCAGGTTTATTTTTAAACCTTTTCTGTGCTGTTGCATAATTGCTCATGTTCAATGCATCGCCACTGCTTTTTTTACAGGCTTTTTTGCATCACCTTGCTGACTCATTCAACTTATGTTTAGAGGTTGCATTAAGCCTGTTGTATTTTTTCTTTTCCCACAGGCAGGAAGAAGTTATACAAGGACTCTCTTTAATCTGGCAATTCATCATTCATAGTGAATAATATGACGGTAGCATTATATCTCATTGAGGATGCACCATCCATCTTGACAGAAAAATAGGATTAGTAACTAGTCTGTAAACAGTATCTCATGATGCACAGTGATTGTATATGTGATTCCAAATTAATCTTTCTTTTGATTTCTGCTGATTAATTTCCATCAGAGTCTACAAGGCCGCCTATCCACTCAGATGGAGAGGGACATTCGTGTGGACTTGGGCTTCAGGGGCACACCCATGACAGAGGAACAGCGACGGCAGTTCAGCCCCGGCCCACGCACCACCATGTTCCGCATCCCAGAGTTCAAATGGTCAGCCATGCACCAGAGACTGCTCACTGACCTGCTGTTCGCGCTGGAGAGTGACGTCCATGTCTGGAGGAGGTGTGTGAAGTGGTTTATGTGCGCTTGAGAGAGACAGGGAGGGAGGATGAGCATGGAGTTTGTAGTGATAATCAGATTACGCTGAATTTATTTATCATTTTATTGCTCTTTTTAAACACATATTTAATCTACTTTTTTATTACCACTAAAAGTGTTTTTAGTTTACTGCACAGTAAAACATAATTTATATATTGTGTAAAATGCTTGTACCCATAATGATATTTTTTTCCTTCCTCCTCTGCAGCCACTCCACCAAATCTGTCATGGACTTTGTTAATAGTAATGAAAACATAATTTTTGTCCACAACACCATCCACCTCATCTCACAAATGGTGGACAACATCATTATCGCCTGTGGAGGGATTTTGCCTCTTCTCTCAGCGGCCACCTCTCCTACTGTAAGTGCTCCTCGCTGTCTTCACTGTGGGGGAATAACGCCATCTAGTGGTAGTTTATTATAACCTTTTGGTCTGTGGCTGTCTGTTTGTTATGTGACAGAATGTAACTGTGGGAAATAAGACATTTTTATGTTTATTGATTTGGGCCATATTTATTTGCGCAGCTTCTCTCCACTTCAATTAATGCCGAGGACATTACTTTATGACGAACTTTCCTCAATGTCATTCATGTTTACGTTTATCAATCTACAGCAATTATCAGATTTAATTTGCAGTTTTGAACTGAAATGGAATTTAATTATCTTCTTTTGTTTATTTTGTCTGTGGAGTGCCAAGATTAATATTTATGCAATTTTAATTTCTCCCTCTTAATTACTGTTTTCACAACCCTTTTGTGCTCAATATTCATTAAATATATCTAAAAATGTACTATCCCTCTGGACCAGTGCAGTTGGGATTCTTCTCAAATATTTTCCTTAGAAAACCTTTCCATGTTTTATCACAAAGCAAATGAGTGCTAACAAAAAAAATGTCTGCTTTGGCCTTGACCCCTCAAAAAAAGCATTTGACAAAATATTACTTTGGCTAGAGCTGGATAACCAGCTGAACTGAGATCAAACTCTCCACCAACGTTTAAAATTTTGAATATTGTTCTCAGAGGAGGAGATCCTACTCACACTCTCATAATAATAATGGTCCATGCTGCTGCCCTCTTCCTGGCCACTTAGTGTTTCTGTCCTGAGTTTAGCAGAACCTACTACTGTGTTTATATCTGTGGCATGCCCCTCTCTCCATATTATTTTGCATGGTTTTGTAAAAAAAAAAAAATAATAATCACAACTTGTGTTGAGAATGTGGCAGAGATGCTTTTGTACATGTGCACCTTAGTTTGTATGACTGGTGTCTTTCCTGTGCAAGACGGAGTTGGAGAACATTGAGGCAACACAGGGCATGTCCTCAGAGACAGCCATCACTTTCCTGTCCCGTCTCATGGTCATGGTCGACGTGTTAGTGTTCTCAAGCTCCCTCAACTTCAGCGAGATCGAGGCTGAGAAGAACATGTCCTCTGGTGGCCTGATGCGTCAGTGCCTCAGACTGGGTAAGACCATGATTGTGTATTTGCTGCTGTAGCTGTGAGTTTCAGTCAGTGCAGTGAGCCAGTAAAACAATTACAGTATCTTTATGCTGGGATTTGGGGAGGTAAACGGCATCTTTTGCCAGTCACACTGGAAAACTGATGAGGTAGAAAACACCACAACAGTATTCTCCTCACAAACTAATAATTCCCCTAATCCCTGAAAATCCTCTGTTTGATCAGCAAAGCTAATTAATTTGAGTTCTTTGCTAATTGTATGCTCAATTGGAGAATGTGCAGCGCTAAGAAATTACAGGATCATCATTCTGGAATTCATAACAAGCAGAGTGAATCATTTGCATTGCAATCAGGTACTCTTTACAAATGGTAGCCTTTGTAGTTTGTCATTGGTGTGTCTTGTAAGATTCACGAGTTCCTCTCTGCCCTTGTGTGTGTTTGAATGTGTCTGTACATAATAGAGATTTGATGAATGACATTTGAATGCAAAGCAGATAACTACTAAATTCTGGTAAACCATAACTGTTTGATACAAAAAGCAATCACAGAAAATAAGTGTTTTTGGTCTATTTTTATCTGCTTGAGTGAGAGTGTGTCTGTGTCAGTTTGTGCCTGTGGGTCTGTGTACCCGCGAGCCTGTATTTGCTGGATTGTTGACTCCAAGTTGTGCTCTGGGGGATGGGGAATAGCCTTCAGACTTCACAGTGTCCTTGTTGCACACATACAATCTCTCATCACTGGCTTCAGTGTGAAATCAGTCTGGCTGCTGATTTTACTCCCGGCCTCAGTCCCAACAGCCTGGAACAAACAGTCATCAAAGATAACTGATTAATTTTAAAGAAGTCACGCATGTTATCAGATGAGCAGACTGGGATCTACAAACAGATGGTGCACCAGTGTTTTTGTTAAGTGGATGTTCGTGTGTGTGTTTGTGTGTGTGTGTGTGTGTGTGTGTGTGTGTGTGTGTGTGTGTGCGTGTGCACGTGTGCGCAGTGTGCTGTGTGGCAGTCAGGAACTGTTTGGAGTGCAGGCAGAGACACAGAGACAGGGGAAATAAGTCTTCAATACCCAACAACAAGACTCAGGAAATCCTGCCAAATGTTTTGACCTCTAACAAGGTAGGATTTGTGGTTTCTGTGCCCCAAAAATACAATGCATTTCACTGTGAGAAGAATTTTGTCCCATGCTCATAATGTGACCTGTAGTGACGCTAAATCCGTTCTCCTATTCTGAACATCATGTGTAATTTCTGTGGTACTAAATCTGCACACTAGCATACAAATGAGGATAGATTTTTTTTCTGTTGCACATTTGACCATTTTCTAATCTTTCAAATCATGCAAAAAGAAAAGTAACAGCAAAAACCAGTTTCATTGAGCTTGGACTGAACAGAGTAGCATGTCATATTGTGTTATCTCTCTGCTTTAGACAGCCATAGAGACTGTCCCTAGTAACCTGTCTCCCATCAAGGATCCTGATCGCCTTTTGCAGGATGTGGACATTAATCGACTGCGCGCTGTGGTGTTTCGTGATGTGGTGAGTGCAGCTGTACGTGTGTGTGCGTGTGTGCGTGTGTGCGTGTGTGTGTGTGTCTGTGTGTATCTCTGTGTGTCTGTATGTGTGTGTGCGCATGCAGGGTTTGTAAATGCACCACAGGCATGTTTTTGTGACAGAGATTTGGCTGCCGTTAGAGAGGATGAAATTAGGATTTTTGTTTCTTTGGCAGACAGATGTATGCAATGCAATACCTTTCAATCAACAGGTGAAGCACCAAAGGTGTCCATGTTGAGTGAGCTGCTGTCTTTTGAACACAAGCACTGATTTTTTAAAATTTATTTCAACATAGTTTTTATTTCTGTTTAAACAACTCATACAATCATATTCATAAGCGTGCCCAGTTTTTTCTTTTTTGTGATGTTTTCTCTGCTACGTCCCCATAGACCACAAGTCTATAATAATAATAATAATAATAATAACAATAAAAACAATAATAATAATAAAAATAATAATAATAATAATATAATAACCGACAAGAAGAAAAAAAAAACATTTGAGCTTAAAGAAAGAGGTGTGAATCAGAAGATCAGACAAATACAACAGGAAAAAAAGGTGGATGTGGGGTGAGGATATTACCTGGGGAAATTGATATACTGAATTTTCAAGTAAAAATTTCAAAGCAAGTATTAGAAGCCTATTAGCGAATACTGGCAGTACCTTGAATGTGTTTTCATGCTCTATGCAGAGTGCTTTCCTCAGAAAAAAGCATTTCAGACAGCAGTGGATGGCGTGAAATGAGATCTTCTGAACAGAGCATATTGTGATTCCTCTTCACAGGATGACAGTAAGCAAGCCCAGTTCCTGGCTTTAGCTGTGGTGTACTTCATCTCTGTCCTCATGGTCTCCAAGTACCGCGACATCCTGGAGCCCCAACGTGAGACTGCCAGGATAAGCCACTCAGGACGTAGCATGCGTCAGGAGATCAACTCACCAACCAGCACAGGTGTTGACAGCTGTGTGCTACCTTCCTTCCAACCATTCTTCCTGCTCACTAATCTTAGCGTGTGCTAACTGCGTCTGATATATATGAATGTTAAGTGCCCTTGGTTCTTTCTGATGCTCTGCTGCCAGCTTGAGTTGAAAGCTCATTCAGTAAAATAGCAGGGATACCCTGCCTGCACTCTGCTGCTTCACCTATGATTTATTCATGAGCGCTGCTAATTGCACCGCACAGAATTAAATGTGGAGGCAAATGGAGACTGGGGCTGGAGATGGTATTTATGAACTTGAATAGGCATCATCGTTCTCTCTGAAATGAAAGGTAGTCTATGCCTCAAGTCATAAATCATACATTAAGCCACATGAAAGGAAATCAGTGGTTGCCTACAAAGGTTTAACGCAGTGTCTGCTGCAGTGCCAGCTTCCTATTATGAGATGCACGTGTGAGCATACTTGATCAACTTCCATTCAGACAAAAGGCGAAGTGAATAAAAGAAACAAGAGGAAGACAAGAGAGGCCAGAGGAAATATGAAAATGTAATTTGAAGCACCATCAACGCACAGAGAGAATGAAGAAAGAGAAGATGAGCAGTGAGAAGTTGAGAGATGGGGAAAGCAGCAGCATGCTGGCCAACTACTGTGGGTTTGTGGGGCAGTGGAGCCAAGCTTGCTATTTTCAGCCCCATCTGTCAGTGCCCATTAGGCAAGCAATCCACCAGAGGAGAATGGGATCATAGAGGTTGCTGGGAGGAAGAGAGGCACACTGCTGCCTTCATAAATTTCACCAGAAAATGGGGAATTTTCCAGACGGCATGTGGCAGACGATTGTGTGGTGGACCAGGAAGCCAGACGACTTGCTGGCTAAATCAGGCCCCACTGACCTCGTTAGGGGGCATGTGATGAATATTAATATAACTGGCCTTACACCTACTGTAGGTAAGCACTGGGTCAGAATGAACCAACACCAGACTGGAGAGGAGCCTCTGCGGGGAAGAAAAACAAACATTTTAATGGGTCAAGTTGATCACTCTATAGAAAAGCATTTTTAACATATGATGAGACAGAAAGCTGCAGATTTCAGACTCAGCATCTCATGTATACAGTAAGGTACAATATACAGTAAATTATGTTCAAGAATAATAAAGCAGCTGCTCCTCTGTCACTGTGTCTAAGCAGTTAAACAGAGAGCCTCCCTGGGCTTTAGGCAGGAGGAAGCTGAAGAAAAAGATTCATGTTTTATTATCATAGATGGGAATAACTGAGCAATAATCTCACCAGAGGATCAGAGCTTCTGGAGTGAGATCTGAGACGCGGCATTGGCACATGGCTCGTCATACACATGGCTCGTCATACACATGCTAAATTTACTGGTAAATTTGCTGGCTTTGGAATGTTTTATTCATTGGAATTGGTTATTTAGTTTTAAAAACACATTCCTTACTTCTCTTGACAACTTTTATTTTGATAGTAGGCATATGTAAAGACTATTTAACGTAAATATAAAGAGTAATGTTGATCAACTCAAGGGATTAACAGAAAATTAAATTATTAACTTTTTTTATCATGGAATTAATTTATCCAGTGAAAGCACAAAACAGGAGTTTCTAACCTCTAACATGGGAGGAATTTCTTTGATATCATTGTAAATTTCATAATTCTATTGAATTTTATATATATTATTATATTATTATATTTTATATATATTAGTATGTTTTTTAGACTAAACTATTAAACTACCTCAGGTGGCCACCAGTGTTGCTCGACATTAATAATCGGCTGAATTTATGTTTTGACACCGCATGACTGAAATTCAATGTCCGTATGTATAATGCCAACATCAATTTGACATAGAATACTGACAACAAATGACAATGACATTTTGCTGGTTTTAAGTTGTGTCCTTAAGTAACCAAAATCAACAACTTCAAAGCCTCTCATTAAAACTTCATTGTAGAATAATGACAGTTATAAGGTATGTAGAACAAAACCCAACGTCTGCAAAATGTCAAAATGATAATGTCTACACAACAATTCTGACATCCTTAGACATTTAAAATGTTGTCAACCTGATTATCACTCCAACAAAATTTTAATGTCTGTCAGCTTAAAGAGTCCAATGTCTTTCTGATGTCTTATTGACCAGCTGGGATTAATAACAAATGATAATGAAAGGGGTATAAATGGAATTTAATAAATATTCATAAAGAATTTAATCAACACAACAAATATTATGCAATGATTGAATGTAGCTATTAGTACTGTACATATTTTTTATATTTTTATATATATATGTGGTTAACTGTAGTCTCTGCCCGTCATTCTCTGTCTTTTCTGTTTGTTCTTCAGAAACACCCCTAGCATTTGACAGCAGTAAGGACCATCCTGTGCCATCAGACCTCCACATGGAGACCTCCCTCCCCCACACAGACTCTGGTATTGGAGAGGAGCAGGTAGCCAGCGTGCTAAACGGGTCTGATCTGGACCACAGCGCAGGGCTGCTCATATCTACACTGTCCTCAGAGGTGAAGAAGTCGCAGGAGAGTCTAGCTGAATCACCGAGCGTGGAGGTGCTGAAACTGTCCTCCTCCATCATCAGCATTAGCCAGCCCAACAAGGGCATCAATGTCAAGGAGATTCTGAAGAGTCTGGTAGCAGCTCCAGTGGAGGGCATGGAGGCCGGGCTGGAGCCCATGTCCCACCCAGACCCTGCTGCCAGCGCCCAGGCCCAGGCCATGCTGCCCATGCAGTTTCACTCCTTCGACAGGTGAGAAGGTGTCATCAGTTGGTAGTCTTTTGTGCAGAAAATCAGTTTTTTAGCCAATTTATTTACACTTTATGTCATCATAAACCATTTTGCAACCCTTGCTGTATGTTTTATGTATTCTTCCAAGCAAATAAGGATTCTGGTTTTTTTTTATAGTGTGAAAATTAGTTTACATTTACATAAGTTGCCAAATCCATGTATCCATGTGTATTTATTTTGGATTATTATTATTAGTAGTAGTAGTAGTAGTAGTGGTAGTAATAGTTTTTAATTCATTTTTAATCAAAGTCAAATCAACTTGCTGGATAAAACATGGCATTAAAACACAGTTATAATGTAAATTTGACCAAAAAAAAGGCATTGCAGGTTTGCAGCATTTATGGTTGCAGTATGGTCCTTTAACTCAGTGGTTCTCAACCTCTGGTGTCAACAACCCCAAAATTTGTTACACATGATGTAAATGTCCCCAATTTGGTAAGATTTGGCTTCAGGAACCTCCGTCTGAAAATATTTTGGTAGCTGGATACGATTAACCAGAAATCTGCAGTCAACTGCATTCGAGGAGATGACTGATAAGGAAGTAAAATCATGATCAAAATAGTCTCTCTTATGATTTTTACTCACACTGTCCTCTGTAGTGAATTAAATAATGAGAATAAATGACTCCTCATTTTTTTGTGGAACCCCTGAAACTCTCTTAAGGAACACAGGGAGTTTAATGGACTCTTGGTTAAGAACCACTGCTTTAACTGATATTGAGATTATATTGGTTTTGATAGGAAAAGCAAAGAATATAAAAGAGATAACAATTATTATAAATTTGTCAGTCATGCTTGACTGTATAATTCTCTGTTGTTTACACTTCTCTGAGGACGGCTAGCAAACATTTCATGCCATAAAAGATGTGTGTGTACGTGTGTGCTATCACTCCAGTGACCGTAAAATGCTGATGTTAATCCCCACTGTTTATCTTACTTATCCAGTAAAGCACTAATGGTTTCTAAGTAGCATGCAACACATTATTCATTTCAGGCCACTTGTATTGAGCTCATCCCCCACAGCAAGGAATCCCTGTGTTTGAAAAGGTCTCTGAAGAACTGTGGCACTGCTGCGGTTTATTTACGTTCCTGGATTAGATAAAACCACACAGTAATCTGTCTGGATTTGGGAGTTTACAAACCTGCTCTTGCAAGGATTTCAAGCTTCAAGCCCCTGATCCCTGTCTCCTATGGTTGATGAAGTTTTGAAAATCATAATTTTTCTGAAAGTAATTTGAGTTGGCATAGCACAAACAAAAACTAATCCTGTCCTCTGGACACCAATGTTTTAGTGAAGTGTGTGTGTGTGTGTGTGTGTGTGTGTGTGTGTGTTTGTGTGTGTGTAATCACTGCCAGGCTCCAGAGAGATGGCAGAGGACACACTGAGTCAGGACGAACAATGGGGCCTCCCCTCTTTTTAATGCATGCTGCGGCTGCTGTGCGGTCCTGAGGTGAGCCTGATGAATAGGGAAAAAGATGGAGGAGTATGTGGAGAGAGGACAGCTGAGAGGGTGGGGGTCTCCAGGGCGTTGATGACAGATTAAACAGAAGCAGCCTCACGCCACGCCATGGCCAGCTCTGTCGCCCTCACTGCTCACACCCCTAATGGGAACTGGCAGCCTGAAATGAGTCGCCACTGCAAAGTGTATTATTTTTGAAATGCTTTCACACAAACCCTCCTGACCACATATACAACTTTGTCTCATGCTTTTCATGTCACTCCCCCTCCAGCCTCTATTTGCTGTGTCTAATTGTTTGCCACCTGCCAGTGAAATGAGCTGCCAGACACGGACAGGCCTTTCATTTGTCTGTCAGGGTGACAATAGATTGGGAGTGACAACATCAAAAAGGGAATAGAGAGGGGAAAATGGCTTAAAGTAGAGTGCACAGGGGCAGTCGTAGAGTTGCAAAGGCCCCTCCACTAGAGACTTTCATAAAGGAAATTTCCATTAGACCAGATGGAAATACAGTACAGAAATACTTCAGTAATCCGTAACTTCCCCTCTCTCCCTTTCCCCTCCTGAGAAATCCCCAAATTAGCTCCTTTAGATATTATTTGTCAAAAGATTTTTGATTTTTTTCCATGATGTAGAGCAATTATAGTTGATTTTAACTGAATTTAGGAGTGGAATGTAAGCACATTTCCTCTGTAATGTTCCCTGTATTCCAAAATAAAATGCTATCAGATTCCATCTGTCGGATTTATAAAGGAAACATTTCTTTGCTTATACTTTGCACTGCAGTCATCTCACACAGCTGCGGACCTCATTAATATTAACTCCAAGATTAATCCGTGCTTTATTCTCTGCAACTCAATTAAGACAATTCTATTAATAAAATATGCGCTAGATAATCTATACATGATTCATGAGTACTCAGCTAATGAATTATTCAGTGAAAGTGGTCCATGTTTTATCTACATCCTGTAGATCTAATGTAACCTCCCAGCCATGCCAGAGAAGCAGCAGGCTTCTGCTAGAAGATGCAAGCATAGGATGCATTTGGAAAGGGAGATTAAATTCATGGCAAGTTCCAACAGTCAAAACACGCCAGTGATGTTCTGATATCTGTCCGTGAGATTTCACAGAGGAAAGCAGCACAGATATCTACTAAATAAATGATACTTGTCATCAGTGTTCTTCAGAGCACAGCTGTATCTCTGGAGATAATCATTTTAGATTTTAAACTATTCTTTGACTCTCTTGACTGAGTAGATTTTGATCTGTTAGATGTTATTTTACGATTTTTTGGTATTATATGGATGTTTATTAACAAGGCAACAGTGTGTCCCTTAATGTGTGATCTACTTTTTGTATATTTTATACATAGAGGAGATGCGGAGCTATTCTATCGTTACAGAAAGCATTTGATAATTTTGAGAATTGGTGTGCAGTAGAAGCACAAGCTGAGTTAGGTTCGTTGCTCACAGAGTCCAGCATGTTTTACTTAATCTATGAGATGGTCTGTAGAAGCATAATTGCAACATAAAACAGTAAAAGTCTGTGTTGTTGTTGAAGGAGGATTCTGGGGATTTGCTTCAGATGACAGCAAGCTTAACTCGTGACAGAGCAGAGGCCTGGCCTGTGTCACCCAGAGTAACTGCCGGAGATTGGACGAGACATTATCTGGCACCCTCACAAACCCAAAGGCCAACTGCAGACCTGATAAGGACAAGCTTTCCTTCTCCTTCTTGTCAGAGAGCTCTCGCAGAGCCAAGTTCACTGCATTATCTGTAATACTCGGCCAATCAGATTGCATGCGAGCATAGGTCTGGTGGGTTAGTGTTGTGTCTGTGCTTTCCTGCGTTGTTACATGAGGTCACGAGTGTAACTTTCATCTCAAGTCTTAACAAGCTTTTCTTTACATGTTTAATTCATGAGTTCTGCCCCTTTCTCTTTTAGCACCATGTGATGTTTTGTACAGTAGCTTCCAATGTTAAGTTGTTTTCCATAGTCAGCATCTCTGTTAGAGAAATTTCTTTCTTATCCAATCATTCTGGCTTTGTTAAGGGTTATGTAGCTTTAGATAATATACACCGTCTGCTTGATATTTGAGGCATTTTCCAGGTACTACATAAAGACTTATTTTATTAGTTGATGCTGAAATATCATTTGACCAGTTGCAGTTGTTCTACTTGTGGAAAGTGCTTAGCCTGATTATTGATTTTATTAACATGAATACTATTGCTTTACACTAATCCATATGCAACTGTCTTTCATCTCCCTATTACAGTATTAAGAATTATTAGACAGGAACCATGTAGACGTAGTCCTATGCTTTTATCCGTGCTATTGAATCTTTCTCCTAGTTTATAAGAGAGTCAGAGTTAATTAAACTAATAATTCTTCATTCAGCAAGGCATTTTTTTTATCTTTATCTGCAGACGATATTTCATTATTTTTCCAAGATGTCAGAGATTCTCTTCCCATTCTCTTCCCGTCATTATTACTTCCCTTCAACTCTGCTGCTTCTGTTGCTGCTTCAAAAAGCTACCATATTTCGGTTTACCAGGGGGTTCCCAACTAATACAAATTGTTGGGAATATATTTTTATGTTTACATATTTAGTTATTTGAATACAATCTAGTCTTAAAAAAAACTGTCAATATGAATTTTGATATTCTTAAATCTTAGAATCAGACCTATTGGGATAGAAATTTACCAGTATGTTTTTCTCGTAGGATATGGATTATAAAAAGTATTTTTTAATTCTATGGGAAAAGGTCAAAAATTAAATTAGTCCATCTTCAGAGTACAAAGTAAACCGGTTGCTTTTCAATTCAACTCTATTTCAGGCTTTTCATTTTTGCCCAATAGTAAATTGGTTCAGTCCTACCAGTTCATCTCAACCAGATTGTATACAGACCTGTCTTATGAATGGCACATTATGTATGAGTGCCATACAATTTCTTTTTGCTGTTATTTTGTAAAGGTGAATAAATGAAAAACAAAATTACAAAGATTATCTGATTACTTGAATCATTAAGTCAGTTTGGGTTTTTTTTTTGTGTGTGTGAGCTAACGTTTTTGTTGTATGTAGGAATGTAGGTGTGTTTGCTCATTATACGCACATTATCCATCAGATATTATTTATATAAAGATGTGTATGTACAATGTGTATGCTTGTACATATGTTAGTGGATATGATTATGTGAGTTTATGGGACTTGGTACATACATTCGAGTATGTATGCAAATTTCTTTTTTTTTCCTTTTGACTGAATGTATAGAAGTATTTATAGTTTATTCTGACTTTTTAATTCTTTGATGTGCTCTCATATCTAGGGACATCATATAAAAACTTGCTGTATATAGGCCATAATCTGCAAACATGTCTGACGCTCTACATGTACGCTCTGTCAAAAAGCAGATGCTGCTCTGTATGTCTGTACAGAGCACATGCCAAATAGAAAGGTCTTGAATCTCATGCTCAGTGAGCCGTAGTTCTGTCAGTTAGAACACAGACGGTAGCTATGCAAATGCATGTCAGTAACAACTGCCAAGTTGCTCCTGGAGAGCCTCTTATTAGGGTCGGGATGTTTTCAGCTTCTCTGAGCAGAGCAGAGGGCAGCAGAGGGCCACTGGTGGCAAGAGCAGATGTAAGGGAAAGTGAAGTAGCTGGCTGGCTGGCCTCTTGCCCTCAGGTTTATGTGCTTCAGCCACTTACCTGTGCATGTGCGTGTGTGCGTGTGCGTGTGTGTGCATTGCATGTGTTAGGCTGACGGATACAGTTACAGGTCAGGATGTTTACCTTTCTGAATATACTAACATCTTGGCATGCTCATGCTGGCAGCAGAGCAGCAAGAGACTATGAAGATCATCACTGTTGTCTTTTTTTCTTAGAAAATAGGAACAGGTTTTTTTTAAATATTTATTTATTTTTAAATCAGGATTAGAAAGTCAACAGTTGAATCAAAAGTCAAGAAAATCCTGGATTTTCTGCCCCTGTAGCAAGGCAGAAAGTGAGATTTGTTATGACAGTTTTTGTACTAAAGTTAATCTGATGGCTGGCTAATTTTATTTGACCCCCTAATCCCAGGCATTTTCACAAACTCTCAATTATTGGACTAAACTATAACCTTCCTTAAAAAAGTATAATTCACCCATAGTTCAAGTCAAAGCTCAGCAGACTTGTTATAGTATTATTTCAAGAGAGTAAATTGATAATTTTGAAGTTAGTGCAGTTTGAGTCTATAATTACCACCTGCAGTTACTGCAGCACCCTGGAGCTGGAAGGGATTTAGTGTCTTGCTCAAGGGTGCTTTGGCAGGGAACATACTTGCAAAGGACATAAACCCTCAAGCTCTAGCATTTGATCTTCACTGTGCCGCTCTGCTCTCTCTCTCTTTTTCATTTCTCTTTGCAAGTTTCATTTAACTTCAAGATTTTAAATGTGTTAAATTTTGAACGTCTCAACTGTTAATAAGTATACCTTTTTAGATGCATGTGTGAGTGATGCATATTGTGTTTCCTGTAGGAGTGTGGTGGTGCCTGTGAAGAAAACCTCCCCTGGCAGCCTCGCAGTGAACACGATGGGAAGCAGCAGCAGCACCTCTGCAGGGCTGACAGCTGGCAGCACCCCTAACATCTTTGCTGCTGCCTCTGCGACCCCCAAAAGCATGATCAACACTACGGGTAGGGCATGCACAAGGTCACTGGAATACACCTATATTTAAAAAACTAAATTCAGCACTTGTAATGTGGTTTATTTTTACAAATTATACTACTTTAGATAAATTAGAGTAATTCTTAATGACCTATCTTTCTTTGATTCTAAGAATACAAACAAATCACTTTCCCTTTGTTGGATCATGTGATCCTGTTTCCCTGTGCAGGGGCTTGTTGTTACCACTAGATGGCCCTCTTTACCTTCCTGTCAGTGTCTGCAGCAGCTCAGTGCAGTGACAATTAAGAACTGCCCGTCCTCAGCCAAAATGATTCCTCCTGTTAGTACCAAAGCAAAAAAAATCAAACTGCATAATTTATTAAACAAAATAATAGTGACTATTATACACATGGAGTTCCTGTGTTTTCTGTGTTTCTGTCCGATTGACTGCAAGCCCTCTCTCCCTCCCCCTGCTGTCACGTTGCTTCTCCCGAGGCTCTGCTGCATTAAGCCAGTTCCACCTCAGGGCTCCTGTAGTCTGGGCCTCTGAAAGGACCCACTTAACATGAAGAACCATTAGGAGCTCCAACACCTTTTTAATGTGCTCCATTAAAGAAAAAACCTCTCCCTCTCCACTCTGAGCACCTCTGCAGGAATGTGAAAAATGTATCCAAGTCAAAGTGTGCATTCAGCTAAAGCCACAGGCCGTCATCCAGATCCCATGATCTCACCCGCTCTGGTTTTACCCTCTCACAAGGACCGTCAAAATGATTTTATACCTGTGCTTCACGGTTCACCTTTTAATTACTGTTGTCACAATATCCCTAATTTAGGCTTTGATACCAAAACTAGATGTAATATGTAATAATTTGAGGCGGATGTTGTTTTGATAGGTCGGTTGGTTATTAATCTTTGTCGTCTCAGTAAGCAAAATAGTCCCATATGTTGCTGCTGGTGCCAGTTTGAATAACCAGCTTAGGTGCACTTGGATTTAGTTAAAGATTGGTGCGCCCCAACCATGTTTTCAATTGTTTGACTTGGTTGGGATTTGCGCTGACTGCTGAAATCCACTGTCAGCAGCCAGATTGCGGCTGATTTTGTAACTTTTTTTTTCTTTTTACTCCTTCTGTTATTTCAGGTTGTGTGCCATAGGGGTGGGAATCACCAGAGGCCCCACAATATGATATTAGCAGAATACTTAAGTCTTGATATGTTTTTACAATTTTAAACATTTTGCAATATGCTGAGTATTGCAAAAACACATATCTGCCATTACATGAATATACAGCCTTTGGAGGTGACAGTAAAATATAATTTCAACATTACAACATTGTTAATATATTAAAGTACTTAAAGTAATTATTCTCACGTGTGTTTTTGTTGCCTAAATGTTAATCCTCACCCCTCTCTTCAATTATTTAAGATGATTAAAGACAAACATATGTATACTTATTTTAGTATTGTACTGATGTTGCATACTCCTGATGGTCTTCTCCGCAGGAGCAACTGATGCAGCCCCCTCTACCTCATCCTCCTCCAGTTTTGTCAATGGAGCCACCAGTAAGAATCTGCCGGCCGTGCAGACGGTGGCCCCCATGCCTGAAGACACAGAAGAAAACATGAGGTACAACAGAGCCCTCTCTGTTCAGCCATACTTGTATTGCTCCAGTGTTAGTAAACTTGTTTTTATTCAAAAGGTGTGACTGCTGTGTGAAATCTTCTCATGCAGATTTGTTTTATCCAAAATTTTCAATAATTTCTCTCTTTGAACTGATTGATATATTTAACCTGATCTGACGGAAAACTACGGTGCCTCTGTGCTCACCTTTAATCAGACTATATCTTTGTCTCTACACAGTCAAAAGAAAAGACCACAAATAAAATGGAGGCGTTTTTTTTCCTGAACACTACGGCAAAGTTCAGCCTAATTCTTTGTGTACACATTTCTGTGTGACTTGTTTTGACCTTGACTCATCTTCCTCATTTGCTCTAATAGTTTGTGACAGGCATCCTTAGTCCAGCTCTCCCACTGACTGCAGAGAGCCCGGGTCTTTCTCCAGAGTCTCTCTCTATCTTTCTCTTTTCAGTTGCCATGGTAGCAGTAACCGACATCACTTAGCGTAACTGTGAAGTCAATGATAGTACTATCTGCCTGCAGAGTCTTATATTTTAGATGAGGAAAGAAACAGCCAAGCTGAACTGTCTGCTCCAGTCTACTGAAAATAACAAATGGATATGAGTATAAGTATATATTTTATAATTCATTTCTCATAATTAGTTAGTTAGCCAAAGTGTTAAGTCACAAAACAACATGTAGGGAGTACTGCCTGTGTTTCATATTTTATTTTTTGCTCTATTTCAGTGCCTTTTGTGACGTGGACCAGGAGGGTCTGACACCTCCTGAGCTCAAACCCTTTAGCTCCCTGACAGGATTCCAAGCATCCTCCAGAGATGCAGGACAGTGTCTTAGGCAAGGACATTTTTGTTAGCCACCGAGGCCCCCTTCACCCTGCTTTTAATGTCATCCCTCTGCTGTGTTTTCCCAGGGTGCTGGAGGGCAGATTACACCACACACTCATACAAATCCTAACAAAACCTCTCTTCTTCCTGCTCTCGTTTTCTCTCTATTCTGCTGCTTTCTGCCCATCTTAGCTGGGAAAACAAGCCTCCCCTCTCCTCATGTTGCCTAGTATCTATGTGTGTACACACAGGAGTGCAGAGATATGTTGCAGCTTGAGTCATATCTCTGCGTGTATACAGTCTGAGGTGTACTGTATGGCTACATGACTCCAGCTCACAGTTTCTCTGAGGTGCTTAGATAATGTCAGGCAGCAGCATGTAGTGAGCGTGTGGAAGATAAGGAACTTCTCTCTGCAGTCTCGAACAAGTGTGATCCCATGTGCAAACCTGGTAACATGTCACAACAAAGAATGCAAACAACTGGTGAGAAACATGGTTTTAACATGGATTTTGACAACATAAAATCTTCTCTCATTGACATCAATGACAGCAATCATAATCTCATTGCTATCCAGTTTTGTTTGCATCCTCTGAAATGTGTTGGTTACCTTCTGCACCTACCAGGACTGGCTAAACACCAACTCGTGTTAGCGGTGCGCTTTGTGTCAATAATGAGGCCCTCACTACTCTTTTTCTGTCCTACTCTTTATTTAAATTTCTGTTTATTGTTGTTTTTTAAAATACACTTACAAATTTTCCCTCTGAATAAATATGCCTGTACATTCTTAAGTGCAAAGAGCATGTACTTAGTACAAGAACAGACAGGCAAACAACAGATAAATAACAACAAAGAAATTAGAAATGAAAATAAAAGAAAGATAAAAGAAAAAATATATAAAAATAACATTTAAAGAGGATGTCATTACTGTAATTACAGTGTTATCAAGAATCAGTCATGGGTTTATCTTATTGAAATTTTCTATAAAGGGTCGCTATGTCCAGTAGAACACATTTAACTTTCCTCTTAATGAAAATTTAGTTTAGTTTTTTTTTCTGATTTAAATGCTTCATCACATCATTCAGTAAATTTAGGTGGGTTTGGGGGGATTTCTGTTTCCAGCTCAGCAAAATCAGTCTTCGTGCTAAGAATGTCACAAAGCATATCATGTTATATTGGCTATTTGTCAGCTCTGTTGTAACTGCTCTCACATTTTCTGCCCTACTCTCAATTAAAGAGCAAAATGCTGCCTCCCTTACATTTCTAATTCAGGTGCCTTATTTCCTTTTTGTGACTTCTGTCCCGATGTGTTTTCTTTGACAGCATTACTACGAAGCTGGAGAGGGCGTTAGAGAAGGTGGCACCCCTGCTGAGAGAGATATTTGTGGACTTTGCACCCTTCCTGTCACGCACCCTGCTGGGCAGCCATGGGCAGGAGCTGCTCATAGAAGGTACAGATGTTCTCTAGTGCATTTTATTCCCTAAGCTGTGTGTGGTGTCCTGCCTCCACCGCCCTGCCGCTGTATGTACCACATTGGCTGCCTCATTGATGGATGCATACGCAGTAGTAGGTGTTGACAGGAGAGTCACTATTTTGCACACAAGCTGGGAGTCTGTCACAGTCTGATTAAATCTACTCTCTCTTTCATTCATCTTGTGACGTCTGAGTGTTTTGTCTTCTTCATGACTCACTCCACATATTGAGGATTATTCCAAGATGTAGTATTTTTAAACATCAGTGTTTCACAGTCAGAGCAGATGTCATGTTGAAATGATTGTTGATATAAGTGTTGGCCTTTGCCTCATGCAGGTGATATTTTTAGTATCATCAGGTCAACCTGCAGTATGGTGAATTTTTGTCCCATTTTTGTCTAAATTTCAGAATAAAATCATCAGAAGTAATTTTTGCCAGAAGATTTGCCGTTGTAGGAAAATCTCAGAGCTTTAGATGTAATTACATTGGAAGTAAAATTACCCTCTTTCTGTTTTGTCCCCTGAAGATCCAGCTCATTTTTTGCACAGTGCAACCCGATTCCATTTACTTTTTTAAAAAATTTCTGTAATGTCTCAGAGATAATGCAGTAATGCTTTGTTTATGTTAAAGTGACATAGCACTGTAAGTTAAACTTTAAGTTATGGATGTTTTTGCATAGACGTTGCACTCTGTCACAATAAAACAGCCCTCAGGTTTTATGTCTTTACCATAAAAGACTCATGATTTTATTTTAAACTGCGTTACAGCAGTCACATTGCATATGTTTGAAGTGCAGGTCTCACTGGGTTGGTTGTCCCTCTGCTCCACTCCAGTCTAGGCTCTAGTCTTATTTCTTGGTGGCTGTGTGAAGGCTCCCAGTGCCTTCCTCAGGCCCCAGGTTGGCAGTCTTTCACAGTGCTACTCGTGCTTAACCTCAGGGACTGTCTGCGTGCATGTGTGTGCTCTGCCACTCTACTCCCAATGCTTGTTTTGGCTTGGATCTACAAGAACACACTGCCGCCACATACACACGTGCATGAGCTGATTTTGCAGGCATTTGTCTGTGTGTGCACAGTGCAGAATAAATGTGTGTGGCCTCTGGTCTCTTGACTTGCAGTTTGCACAAAGTGAAATGATATCTCTGCGTTTTCTCACTGCCAAAGTCTTTTCTTTTAAGTGTAAGCTAAACCGATATTAGTTTCAGAGGTCTTTGCAGAGGATGACAGCAGGCTGAAAGAATGCAATCCCGTGACTTTATTAAAGCCGGATCCAGAGAGAAGTTGTCTGACACGTGTCCGTTTTCCAGAGCACAACATACTTGAATACTGTTTACACAGCCAGCTACCTTTAAATGACTTAATGACTTATTTGCTACTGATAGAATAGTAATTCAAATATTATCATATCAAGTATTATATTTATTTTTGTAGCTAAATCTGAAATTTAAAGTACATTTTAATTTTTCAACTGTTAGAATTAATTCAGTCTGGCTATCTTAATCGTGTGAGCAGGGTCTTATTTATTTGAAAAAAATTTATTGGTGAAATGATGGATTAAGTCCCTGTCTACATTTATTAAAAGGACATTTAAAGCACTACTTTTTAAAAACAATGTCTCTATTCCAGCCAGGAAAGTTCCACAAGCAGGCCGTTTTTTCTCCCATACATCATGCATATGCCATACACATATGTAAATAGCCATGTGGGTATGCCGTGCACAGGTGGAAGGCTACTCACTCAAACTCAGGGGAGAGGAATGAAAAAATCAGGTAGCAAAGCCTTGACAAGTGTGAATATGTCTGTTACCCTTTCACTCAAAGTCTGTCAGCAGACTGACCAAGCTGACAAACCAGAGCTGAGCTGAGAGTGTAACCCCACAAACAAGGTCGTAGATAGACAGCTCAGGCCTCTCTGGTGCTCTTCCCAAGACGTCTTTAACCCTGTCTGGGTCTCTGAAAAGTGCACCCTTCTCCTGACATGAATTAGAGCAGATTTATCAGATAAAACAAATACACTTTTTTACCACAAATACTTTAAATCTTTAACGTTATCGAGCCGCTCAGGTCTGCCCCAGTTGAAAGTGTGTTTGTCCAGATGGTTGAGCTTTTCCTCCCTCTCTCTCCTTTTCTTCCCAGCCCTTCCCAGGCTCACAGTTGAAATACTGTGCTGTAGTGCAAAGGCGCTCCATTTACCAGTAATTACCAGTCATCCATCACTCCTTAGATTGCCCGGGGTCGAGCCCCCCTGTGCCCCGTGTGCCCCTTTGCCTCACCCTATTCCTTCAACCCCCCTGCAGACATTTGGTCACTGCGGCAATTATGTTGAGTGCACCCTGAGCTTTACACTTGGAGTTGGTGGGTCAGTCCTGTGTATGAACACTGCTGCTGTTGTGATGCCTGCCGCCTGCTTCTCGCTGTCCCCTGAGTGGCCCAGCCTGCCGGCACATTGCCCCACAATGCCACATTCACCCGTGCCTTAACCCTGGCCTGTTTACAGGAAAGGACTGGCAGGACGTGTTTAAATAGAATGCATTTAGTTTGTCTACCAGCACAAGGCCAGGGTCAGCTTGCCACCTGACTCCTGTGTCAGACTGGACTGACTTATGGCTCAGCATGTCACTGCTATAACAAGAGGTCAGCAGTGGCACTCTGTGTACAAGAGGAGGGTCACATCCTCTCAGAGTATTTACAATATGCTCCCTCGGACACTCTGCACTCATGAATAGCGACGGATGTGGAATAAAAGGATCCATCCATCTACTAGTGAATAGTATTTTATGAACTACTATTCTGCATTACATTGTGCATTTACACAAACAAAACTACTGAATGTCAATATCAAGCTGTGACATTAGCATATAAATATTTTGTTATTCCATATAAGACTCTATATTGGATCGCGTTGCAATGGTATGATATATATATATATATATCTCAAGATTTTACTTTATCATGGTATATGATATTACACAATAAGTATTGTTACTATTATCAGTCACTATTAGCCTTAAAGAAATGAAAACAGTTTTTTTTTAGCAAACAAAACTGTAGATAAGTAAAAGCATGCGGTACGATAACCATCAAATTTAATAACAAGGTAAACCTTGAAACCGGTATGTCACTGCAACCCTAGTACTGAAAGACCATTCAACCAATTTGAGTCATTGCAGGTTCTGGTCTTGTGTTTTGAAATTTGGTGGTGGGGCTAAAACTCTGTCTGGGAAAAAATAATTGAGTTGAGAACTTTTATGTACTGTATATGGCTAGTTTAAACACATCATGATAGTGCAGTTACAACAGGGTGCAGATTCTGTTGCATATGTCATTAAGTTATAAAGTGTAGGGTCTGTTTTCCTCTATTAAAAGTGTCTACATTTCTTCTGCATGCTACCATGCCACTCAATGAGAATTTAGCAGGGTTCATGGAAAACCTGGAAAAGTCATGAAATTTCACAATTTTATTTTCTTGGCTTAGAGGAGTCATGGAATTAAGTTAAAATCCAAGTTTTGGAAAAGTCATGGAATTCTGTTGTGTAAAATATAATTAACTGTTACGTTAATCTTCCAGGGATAACATTTCACATAATGTAACATAACAGTAAATTTATTTTCTATAAGTTAGCTGTTGACATAACATAACTCAAACATGTGTAGACTAGGGTTGCGCAATATATCGTTTAATCAGCATTTCAATGTGCAATAGTGGCATCATAGGATGTGTGATGTCGAATAAGGCAAATTAAGGCAATCAATTTATTTGCAGCTTGATATAGAAGGAAAACTCACATTGTTCTCATTTTCCATGACAAATACTGACCAGGCCTTTCCCTTTGAGAAAGGTTATGTGACGTTGTACAGCAACGTTTGTTATGGTAAGCAAAACTCCTGCGTGCTTGTGTAGAAAAGAACCGTAACCAGCGGGCAAGTGCTGCAGACACAGTAAAGCGTGTGCTTTTCCCAAGAAGTTTTATCATGGGTCCTTGAAAAGTCATGGAAATGTTTTGAAATTTTATCTGTTAAAATGTGTGGGAATCATGACTTGTTCTGTGATAACAGCCAGTAAAGCATACTGTTATTTGTTATTGTAGCTTTTGCACTGTACACTGCACAACTTGTGAATGTGAACTGAAATATTTATTAAGAATTTTAAAGATTAAGAATATTTTGTTCTCTCCTTTGATCGACACCCTGTCATTCATGAAACATTCACAGCTGTGGCACTGACTCCTGCCAGCCTATAATGAGTCATAGAGAGTTGCACTCCTTCCTTTACTAATGAGTGCACCTTTAATGGTTCTCAGCCAGCGCAACAGAAGGTGCTGGAGGTGCAGAATACAAGACCAGTTGCAGCCATTGTTTCTGCAAATGAGCTTTTCACACCTGCCCTTGTTTCATTAGAGAGTTGTCTGCTTCTGCGGCTCACTGTCTACAGAATGGAGATGGGGGAAGAAGCTGTGAATGTGTGTGTGTGTTTGCATGTGTGTGGAGGGGATGCTTACATGTACACGTGTGCATCTGTTCTGTACACATGCTTTTTTTTTATTTACAGTTTTATGATTGGCAAATTAGAAGCACATTTTAAGGGACTTGTAAATTGCTTGTCACTGCCTGAAGTGTATCATGTGCCAAAAACAATATAGCTTCATCCAAGTACTATATCCTATGTCAGAAATTGAAACCAGAATATTTATATTTACACACACACACACACACACACACAACACACACACACACATACATATATATATATATATATATATATATATATATATATATATATATATATATATATATATTATCTCTTACAGCCACATAACTGATTAAATAACTAAAGACTGTTCCCACAGATATTTTACTGTTGTAATAACTGTTATAGTTAATACCCAATTCTATTTTTGTCTCTACAGGTCTAGTTTGTATGAAGTCAAGCACCTCAGTGGTGGAGCTCGTCATCGTCATGCTGCTTTGTTCTCAGGTGAGCTTTTTTTCTCCTTTCTCCTGTTCACAATCCTGATCCCCAGCCTCTCTTTGTCTTTGTCCCATCCCCTCTTCTTTTCTCTGTGTGATATGCCTTTCTCTACAACGCTTTTCCTGATAACATATTTTCTGTCAACAGTATGTGGAGAGATCTATGAGGCGGGTTTAAATTGGGCATAGTCACTGCAAATTGTAATTGCAATTGTATTTCTCTCACCTCTGCAACTCATCTAACATTTATAGCTTAACCCTTAGAAACCTTCATTTCGTTAAAAAAACATATGAGGAAGGTGTTGAGCATTTTTAGTAGAAATGACCTATGCATTGCCAAGAAACTTGTAAGAAGAAAGAAAAGAAAAAAAAAAAACAAACAAACTGAAAAATTGTTTTTAAAGGAAAAGCAAAGTTTAAAAAAAAACAGGGAAATGATTAAAAAGACTACTTGAAAATATTAAAATTCTGTAAAATATTTTAAATATTATAATTTTAGTATTATTATATTATAATTATCACTATAGTTATTTTGCCATTTCTGAATCTACTAATTTCTTGCAATTTACAGGAAATTCTTGACAAGTTGCTAATTGCCCTTCTTTCCCATGTTTTTTTTTTTTTTTTTTTTTTACATTTTTTCTAAACACAATTTCCTTATGGGGTTCAAAGGTTTAAATGCATGTGAAAGGCATCTGAATGCAGCACAAGAGAAGTGATGTCGATCCAGGTTTCAAAGGGTTAAACATGCAAAAATAGGTTCAGTTTATCCTGTCAAAACTACAGATATCTTGTAAATGTGTTTTGGTTTATGCAGGGTTAAATGCTAAGGGCACTGTGTTATGTTACAGAATAAGTTATTCTAATCTTTGCTGAAGCTTTGCTTATCAGTGTGCTTTTTTTTTTTTTTTTTTTTTTTTTAAGATATATGACCTAAGCAAATACTCCAAACTGGTGACAACACACAGACACAAACAGCTCTCTGAGAATCCGGAGACTTTCTCACAACACCCCAGAGCTTTTATCCAGAGCCCTCCTTTCGAGAATGAGCCCACCTCATGCAACGCTGCAAGTGACTGATCACCTCCGAGCTGACCCTCTGAATCTCTTGTTAAGCCCTTGTTTTAGAGAAGGTCAAAGCCTCAATGTAGCAGTTAGAACGGGAGATATTTAACATACCTTCTGTCAGCCCATCAGTCTTGTGTCGGTAGCCCATAAGGAAGCCATTACTTGGTGCCTCTCTGTGTGATCCAGACTGCAGGGCCAGAGCCTTGAGGAGGTGGATAGCCACTATGTGTGCGCCGTGGTATCCGCAGTCCAAAGCCCTCTTCAGCAGGGAGCTCAGCCTCTGTTATATGGAGGCCATTATTCAGGGGCTTTCCTCCAAAAAAACGGACATAAACGGGGCCAGCCAGCATTGAGTTATTGTTGCTCTTTTGATGGTTTCTCGACGGGGCTCCTTTTTGTGCTGCTTTTCTGTCTGTAGAGTATCTGTGCGAAGTTGCTTTTTCCAGCTCATGGATTTATTGCAGATGAGAGCGTCAGCATGCTGTTAAGGGTTCTGAGTCCACCCCCCTTTATACAGATAGCATTACTGCGGCTCCAGAGGTTCCTGCCATTAGAGGCTCTAGGGATGAAACCCAGGCTAAGATATCGATCAGACAGCAAGGCCTTGAGCCTGGACTGTAGAGCTTGGTGTCCTTCTACAACCTTTCAAAAAGAGATGAGCCATTACTTCATATCCTAATGCTGCACCGCTAGTAATGAATCATGATGTTGAATCATTATGTTGCCAGCTAATATGATTTAAAAATCACACTGTAATGATAGATGATGGTTTTCTGTGTCTCTCTTGACAATATTTTTATTGGGTTTTTTCAGTTGTATCATATATATATATATATATATATATATATATATATATATAACATGTACTGAAATAGTCTTGGCAACTAATATGGTATACCATAAAATGGAAAGCTAGGCCAAAAACAAGTCAAAACAAAAGAACAACAACACAAAATCAAAACTTTGTAGTTCACTCTGCAAATTTAAAAAAAAAAAAAGTATGAAATGACGTAGTAAGCAAATGCATCACTAGGGTATGAATGTTATTTTGTTTTTGAATCTTTTTTTTTTTTTACTTCTGATGTTTTGTTTTTGTTTTTTCAAATAAAACTTAGTAGTAAATGAGTTACTAATATGAATATTCCAAATAAAAAGGATAGGTATAATAAGCGTCAGCTTCAACCTATTCCTTTATGGTCTTTTTGTTTTGTTATTCCTTTCGACTTAATGCCTTGATGCGGTATTGTACATTCATCTTGGAAAGTTAATAAGAATCTAAAAAAACTACCATTACCATTAAAATTAACAACAAGAACAACAAGAAAAAATCACAAAGGTGAAAAACAGATGTTACAGTAATTAAAATGTCCAGAAATCTTAAAGATTACATGGGCTACAATACTTAATGTTTTTATTTTGCAATTTCCTTGACCTACTCCCACCTTTGGTGTTCTTCGTCTTTATCAACATGTTGTTTCAAAAAGTCCATGAAGCTCCCAAGATATTTTCAAAAACTGCCAGCTTTCCTTTTGTAACATGTTAGTTTTTCCATAGCAACACATGTTGATAAATCCTTAATGTATTGTTTTTTACTTGGTTTGATCATATTTTTTCATCCTGTAGCTCACTTGGATAAATACCCAAGATGCACAGCTTTGGCCTACAAGGAATATTCAGTTTTGTTATGTGGCTAACCATGCCAAGAACCTCCCTCCTTGTTATCAGCATCGATTTCTTTCAGGTGGCATAGTTGATACGTGCTGAGCTGTTATATCACAAGCAAATCTAATTTTTAGTCTAACTGATAATTACATTGCAATATACTCCTAATGAATGTCTATGATGCCACATACTGTATCCCAAGTGCTCGGAAAATCTTCTCAGATGCAGGAGGGGCTTTGGCTGACATCACGATAAAATGCCAACTTCAACGTACCCCTCACATATTTCAACATTAATGTTTTAAGACAGCAAGGAGGGCAATTTGGTGACCTTTAGTCCTTCTCTGTTTTGTGACCTGTCACTTTTATGAATGAATTAGTGCTAATTATCTGCCTTTTCTTATTTATGCATACTAATCAGAGCAATCATCGTGTGGCCACGGCTGCTGACACTTTGTGTCCCTTCTCAGCCCAGGCAGCTGAATGAAAAGGTCAAGCATCTCTGTTTCTTGTAACAGCTTAAACATACAGGAGGGGATCCAGAGTGGAGCCACAGAGATTTAGTGATGGAAGGCCTCCAGATGTTGAGAGTATAACAGAGCAAAGCAGAGCAGATAAAAGCAAAAGTTCGTCCGCACACTGACAGGTTGGATTGAAACACCACAAATACTTAGTGCCCTGCTGAATTTCAGCGAGATGAAAGTGGGAGGAAAGAAAATTTTCTTAAGGACAAAAAAGTGTTCAGTGGGATTGGAGTTGTGGGATTTCAGGTCCAGGGTTTTTTTGAGGATAGATGGATCTATCTCCGAGTGACTTCACAAGCTCTTCAACAGTAAACAGCTTCTTAGCAGCTTTTAGCAAATGGTTTGGTTTCCACACATTTGTATGGGCAGACAGGAGATGGTTGTAACATCGTAGCTTTTTTGTCACTGGTTTTCAGGCAATAACATGCACTGTTTTGGCTGTAATGCTATTTATGTACTAAGTTTTAAGTTAAGTGCATTTTATTGTTGTTGTAAGCCCATATGTCGTTTACATTTTGTGAAGTAAAATACTACTGACTGATATTTGGTCATTTATCTTATGATTGGACCTTAAACTAATGACTAAGTAGAAATCTGGACGCTGTGGCTGCATCAGTTGGGAACTACTGATTTAGTCCTTATTCCTAGGAATTAGCATTCAAACTTAAATCCCATTTATTGTGCGACAATGTCAGTATTTTTCATGCAAGTTTTTGTGCTAATGTTTTATCTTTTAGCTGTAAGATGTTGTAATGTAGTAAAAAGTCTAACATACTTGGTTCACACACACACGCTTCCAGACACACATACGAGTGCAGTACAAACAAGTACATACACATATAAACAGACAAACACAGGCATACACCAATTATGCCATAAGTCATTTAAGTGTTGAATTAATTGCTTTCAGTGTGTTAAGTTTTTGACATAATCCTTATTTCATAATGTTACCATTCACCCCAGCTGTTTCACAACTAGTTTAGACTAGGAGTTAATTTTAACATTTTACTCCTTGTGTTGAGACTAAACCATGCATTTTCTGTATGTTACAGAGATAATAGCTGCATCATTTTATAGCATACACATGAAATAATGTATCCCATTTTAAAAGCATTGGCTAAAAGAGCTCTAAGATACAGACAGCAATATCAAGAATGTTTCAATCATTCATCTCCCCTTCTATACTCTTTTTCATCATTCTCATTAACATTATTTCCAGCAGCAGGCAGCTGTTTTCACACAACCTGTCCAACACCTGAAACAGTGAGAGCAAGCTATGAGAATGTTTTTTCAGAAGTTAAAAGAAGCTAAACCTCAGATAAAAATTGAGTGACTTTGGACTTTCACTTTTGGACTTTCAAATCACCTGAAACTTGACGAAAAGAATGCAAACATGATCTGCCCAATATTTAACTCAGCAACTGGTAGCTTCTGTTAGTCTGAGTAACAATAAAGGGCAACAATACAATGTTTGTTAACAATGGCTTTGGGCAGAAAATCCCCATGTCACAAACATAATGAAATGGCACTGAGCAAACGCTGGCTCAACTGGTTATTTTTAGCCACCTAAAAAAAGGCCCACTTACAAAAAAACTATCGGTTTAAATGTACGCTGTTTTTAGAATATTTTCGCCACTTTACCTTCATGTCACACAGCCCTTTTTGACAGGTTACTGAAGCCGTTATCTCACAGCCACCAGACTCCACTGACAAAAGCAGTCATTTTAGAATGTGGGAGTTGCTGCTCAGGTGCTGCCTCATCGAGAGGTGAAAATGTTACAAATATAATGTACAGTTACACTGATATTGATTTTTTTTTTTTGGCTACAGACCCAACCACAGATTTGCAAAGACACTAATAAACCAACATACTACATAATAAAAACACAGTAGACAAAAACACGTTGGCTGTCTTCACATATCTCTGCAATTAGAAACAAAAACCAGTTGTCTCCCCTGAAGTATTAGTGCAGCGTATTTTATATATAGAGGCTGTATTTTAGTTTAATGTGGAGCTCTTCTGCCTCCAGAAGGCCAAAACTCTTCACTTTTAAATCCAAGCTTTTTAAGCTACTAAACAAACTTCCAGTGACCAGAGGTTTTGCACTCTGATCATGGTCTGCATTTATATCAAGGATCACATCTCTTATTTTTAAGGAGGTGCATGTCATACCTAATTCCCTTCAAATGGGCAGCAGAGGAATCTCTGCAATCAAAGGCAGCCGCCTCTGGGAGCTCTGTTCTCCAGTAAAAAAAAGAAAAAAAAAGAAAAAAAGAGAGCATCTGAAGTGCTATCTCAGCTGTCAACAAGGATGCCTCAGACAAGATACCAAATTTGACTAGTTCACGCTATACCTCCGCTGACCTGCTGCCATTTCCCTGGCAATACTGAAGTGTCACATCTGCTGTGATTTCTGTATTTATTTTTGTCACGTGAGCACAGCACAAGTGGAACCTCAGAAGTTCGGCTGCACATGATCCCTGTCCAAATCAAGAACAGCTTATTCCAGGCAGATACTGTAGCAGAGGAAGGGGGTCACGGGGAACATTTGGAGACCAGATGCTCAGCAGTTTGTCAGCACCATCTCCCTGACTTAACGCATTGTAGGGTCAGACTGTGTACTCTTGCGTGAACCAGTATGTGTCAGGCACGACAACTGTGTACAAAAACACTTGCACATACATAATAATGTCAATGTCAGTTATTCTGGTACTGTACACAACAAATACTACTTACCTCATCCAGACACTGACATGAAACAGGCAGTGTATACAACTGTTTTGCATCTACGATTACTGATTATGTTTTCCTGTGGAAGCTTTTTTTCCGAAATGAAAATAATATCAATTTCTGCAGATTGTACATGGATGGTCATGTTCAAACGCTCCCTCTATATGTGAGTAGCTGTGGGTTGCATATACATTAGTACCCCTCAGGACTAAGACCCCTTTCTCCTTCATTTTCCTGTGTGTCCCTCCTCTTTTGAACTGTGGCCCTCTCTGTTTTCTCTTCCATTTGCACCTCAGTGAGGGTACAGGAGAGCTGAATTTCCCACAGTGAAAGGCACGCTCTCAAACTGCTTTTTAATCATTTCCAGAGCATGTTGTGAGACAGCAAGTGCTGGCACTCTGGCCCAAGGCTCGGATCCCTTCCAGGCGCACACTGCAGGGCTCGGTGAGCCCGCTCGGTAATCTGTCACTGTAAAGGACAGAGGAAATGGCTGTATTTAAGTGAGAGGATACAGTTTCATCCCACAATTACATCTCTCCTGTGTTTACAGATCTTTTCACAGAGGAAGAAAGGATAGTCACGCTGGCTGTGCAGGATTTCAGTTTTTTATAGTTTTTTTTTCCTCAAAGGATAAATGAAGTAAATGCTTTCTTTACCCACTTGAACTACAAGCTATGAAATGTAATCTAGATTGCAGTTGAAATATGCAGTTTGGATGATGAAATATAATTCTTGTTATGCTTTTCTAAAAGATGTTGTTGCATATTGGAAAAATGGTGCTTTGATACTCATACTCTAACTAAAGCTGAGGAAGTGTTTTTTCACTACTGTGTTAGCCACTAAATGTGCCTTTTTCGTTTTTGTTTGGCTTTTAATTTATCTAATTCTTACAATTATTTTATATCAGTTATCTCTTTTTTATTATTCTTCTGGTCTCTGTACATTTTACCTTCATCTTTATACTTTTTTTATAACTGACTGTCTTTAGATTGTGTAATATTGTCTTTTTGCTTTGTGTTGCATTTTTTTTTTATTGTGAGGCACTTTTAGCTGCATCCCTCATGTGAAATGTGCTCTATAAATAACATTAACAACAATAATAACAATAGTTGGTTTTTTTTTTAACTCAAACCTAATATTGATTGTAAAAATGTATTTATTGTTTGGGGTTTTGTTAGAACTTTTATTAAACTATTTAAAACCCATAAAAAATCCAAATCATCTGTAAGTAATAGATCTTTTTTTTTTTATTCCAGGAATGGCAGAACTCCATCCAGAAGAACGCTGGTCTGGCCTTCATCGAGCTAATCAACGAAGGAAGGTAATGTATGCATCCACTGTAATACATCCAGTGAAATCACTCAGCCAGACGGTCATGTATACATCCTTCTCGACCAATATGTGCTTTTTATAAAATGTTTCTCCTACCTGGTGGCCATGAAAAGGTTGTTGGGCCAAGTAGCTGGATTAGCTCTTAACCTCTGTTTGGCAGCTCTGCAGGGGGTAACAGTAAATAAGACTGTGGTGATTGTATGTAGCAACCGTGTTTCTCTTTCTGCCCCCTCCCTCTTCCTCTCATCTCAGGGTGTGACTAGACTCAGGGTTTTCCGTAGAGCAGATCGGGGGCAGCTCAGCCTCCTTGCCCATCTGCTGACCCATCTGGCCGGGCCCTCTGTATGCCCGGGCTCTTGCCGCAGCCCAGCCAGGCTTCTCTGAGTCCCCTGCTGGCCCTGGAACAAAGAGTTTCAGTCAGTAGGGCCACACGGCGCTGTCCAGGGTGCTGCTGACAGATACATACTTTCCCAGTGTTAGTCAACTCTCTGTTCACCTGCTCTGCTTAACTAGACAGATTCAGAGGTAGCTAGAGTCTGATAAATCTGTTTGCCTTACCAGGCGTGGCTGACAAAGACGCTGATTCTGCTGTTTATGCAACAACACATACAGCAGGTAGTTTGTTCCTCTGTTTTATGACGCAGCTGTTTGAAAGCCACTACCCAAGATACTGAAAATGCTCTGAAGTTGTTGCTTTATTATTAGCACTTCCTCTCTCTAGTATGACTGTAGCTGTAAGCCACCATCAATGTGAGCGTGGGTGGATTATGAGACGGTGGCCACCTGGAAACAGATATATAACGTCCCATCACCTCTCCTACCTTGTGGTGATTTTGCCTCTTGTTTTTGGGTCGTTTTGTGTCTTTTATGTTTGTTTTGTGTGTCTTTGTAGTCAGCGTATTTCTCCTTTTGATTGATTTCCCCCCTTTGTAATTATTTTGTGTGTCTTGAGGTCATTTTCTGTCTGTTTTCATCATTTTGTGTCTCTTTCTAGTCATTTATTGTCTCTTTTGGGTTATTTTGTGTCTCTTTGTAGCTGTTTTGTGTCTCATTTAGATTATTTTGAGTGTGTATTTTGATAGTTTTCTGTCCTTTTGGTTTTGTTCTGTCTCTTTAAAGTTGTTCTGTCTGTCTTTTAGCTCATTTTGTGTGTTTTTGAGGTTGTTTTGTATCTCTTTTTATTTATGTGCCTTTGAGGTTGTTTTGGTCTTTTTTGTTGGTATTTTTTAACTTTGAGTTCATTTTGTGTCTTTCTGGAGTCATTTTGTGTCCTTTTTGGTCATTTTGTATCTCTCGGGGGTCGTTTAGTGTTTTTTTCTGGTTATTTTGTGTCTTTTTTCTTTTTTTGTCTCTTTTTGTGGTTGTTTTTCCCCTTTTGAAGCTATTTTGTGTCTCTGCAGTTCCAATCACATTTCTTTGTGGTTTTTTTGCTTCTCTTTCTGGTCAGTATGTGTGCATTTGAGTGACATTTTGCAGTCTTGTCCTTAAGTCTCAATAACAAAAGCTATAGGAATCACAATGTTGACCCTGCCCTGACTACTGTTGATAAAGACAAAATATATAGTGCTTTGATACATAAAATGGTGTGACACATAATCTGATAATAAAAAAAATGAATTAAACACTATCAAAGACCAGTTTCACATTTCTGATAGATACAATTGGATTGTTTTTTTTTTCTCATTTACAGCACACATACAGTAACCAAACAACAAACCTTAAAGTTTGTATTGATTAGTGTTACCTATCTATGAAATAGTAACACTAAAGTGTGGTAGAGAGCCTGCATATCTTTTTTCTGTCTCCATATATCACTCGTCAACTTGCTTTCTCATCTATTCTTGGTTTCAAAACAAAGCTTGGCGTTGTCAGCCTGTGTCTTTGAACACTGAACGTCTGTCTATTAATGAGTGCTTGTCAACAGTTAAAGAGGCAATAGCAGCTGATGAATGCAGCCTTGGGATTACTGCCTCTCCTTGGGACAGGAGGGAAATTACAATCTGTATCAAGCACTGGAGAGGAACAGGGGCTGCTTTAATTAAAACAAAGCTAGCCTAATGGTGTGTAAAATGGCATGTAATCTACACACAGTAGCCAGGGTGTTCTCAATTATTAAAGATACTGGAATTTAAATGTGAATGTGGGTGGAGACCACGGGGCCTCCAGAGTCAGCCATGTGAGAAGTTGTTCAGGGCCAGACTTCAACGCTGGGTTGATGTTGTGGTCAGTGGGAAGGAATGCTCAGTCAATCAGGAGTATGCCAGACAGGCTTCAGTGCTCTAATGACACCATTCCCTCCTTAATGCCACAGAGGGATCTGTCACTGACCTGCAGCCTTGCAACATAACACAGACAAATGATGCTGTTTACTCGTCTGCTCTTTCAACAAACACAATGTTGCGCCATCCTGACAAGACGTATACGCCTTAACCCTACTCCTTCCTTAAAGGTGTCATTACAACAGATTTTTGGCAATAAAAAACAGATATTTCCTAATTAATTATGACGTGCATGTGTATAAATATATTCTGCATTTAACTTTCTCTGTGATATTAAAGGTTACTCTGCCATGCCATGAAGGACCACATAGTTCGGGTTGCCAACGAAGCTGAGTTCATCCTGAATAGACAGCGTGCAGAGGACGTCCACAAACATGCAGAGTTTGAGGTATAAACTCTGCCCTTCCTTCTTGCGTTTGCATGTAAATGGTAAAGTTGGGCAAGTACAGTGCGTGGAGATAAGTAGTCAGATAATCTGACGATGCAAAAATAGGCACAGAGTCAAACAAGTTAGTTAAAAGCAACCAAAAGTTTTTCAAATGAGAGAAACTACACATGATCTGAGAGAAATTTGTATATTGGAGAAACAATTACTGGAGACTAATGCAAAATGTCATTGTATTTCAGTCAGAGAGGTTAATTTGAAATTAAAAATTTTAGTTTTAAAAAACAACATATTGTATGGCTATGAAATATGTGATCGCATATGGATGGTATAGTTGTTTTTGATTGTGTTGTTTGTTTTGTCTTTTGTTTTTTCTTTAATTATTTTTTTATTGTCACAAGGTTGTGATAAAATATAATCTAGTCTAATAGACACAATTCTGTAAAAGGGAAAGTCAAAACAAAAGTTAATCGCACTAATGCAGATCACTGATTCTCCAAATTCAAATTTTACCGTCACTTTAAATCTTTTGTCAATCTACTAATGAATTTATAACTAATCCTGTTACTATAAAAATGTTGTGTCATCTGTATATTCTCAGTAATTGTGTCCCTCTGTGCCCTCCTGAGGATTAATGCTGCACCCTTTCCATTCTTATAAAAATGTAATTACTGGTAGCTAAGGGAAATACAAGCAATATTACTTAAGGATTTTAATATGAGCATTTGCCACCCAAATCAGGGGAAAACCTCCTGGGTCTGTATTTGGCACACCAACATCAAACCACTGTTTCAGAGATGAAAAGAAAAGCAAACAAGATTTAAACAATATCTGAATATTCGTTGCCCAGAGATAGTGAGTATTTAGCTCGACCGGTTGTCTCTGTATAGAAAATGCAAAAAGTTAACATGGTCCTTGTATTTTTCAGTGCAATCTAGTTAGCAAAATAGCACATTAAGCAAATACATGCCACAGAGACCGATAGCAAAAATGTAAAGGAATCTTGACGTATTATAATAGTTGGGTTGATGTAAAACATCAGAAGGTGTATAGGTGTGTGTGTATGTTTGCAATCACACAAACCTGCACACACACACTCCCACTACCTCTGTTAGCAGCTCGTACATGTGAGGAGTGATGAGTTTCTTATCTGGGAAAAGCAGCCATCCTCAAACAGCTGCTTGATATACAGTTCTTGAGGATCCTTGACCTGCTAGATAAACTGGAAGAGACGGCTAGATATGCAATGTCAGTAGACGGGGGGAAGTGTACCTGGCCCCATCCGTTCTGTCTGCCAACTCCAGACAGCCTACACTTTTCATCTAGGTCTGATGTTACTTTATTACCCACTCTCCAAGATTGAAGATTCAGGACGCAGATAAGACACTTTTACAATTAAGTTGGTGTCAGGGTGAAGCGTCATATGCTTTAAAGTGATAAATAACGTTTGATATTTGTCACACCGTCACGTGGTAATGTGAGGTGACAAGCAGAGATTGAGTTATCCGCCATATGAAGAATATGTTGAAGTATAATATCTGACAGAATTTAAATTTGATGCCGGAAATTCAATTAACTTGCAGCTTCTGTTAGCAAATTAGATTTTGAATATTAGCAAGAGTTCCCCCAGGGTGGCATAGTGAGACAATCTTGTATTTGCAGCAAAGACAGGGTCAGATGTGCTCCTCCAGATTACTTTCAGCCACCTGGAACTCTTGGTGAGTTGCACCGACTTCTGGAAATGTATTTAAACCCAATATCACCATTTTTCAGATTGTGGCTAGTTATTTTAGAAAAAGATAAGTTACAGAATGTGTCTTTATGGTACATTTTGTTCTGGCTGCATATTTACATTTTACACCTCCCATACCAATGTACAATAACAAATTCCTCGATATAATGGCTGTGTAGATTTGTTAACCCTGACAGGCTATATTCTTTGTGGATCTATTAGAGTATTTTCCCTTCTCCTCTAATAGCACCCTCCACGGCTACCTAGCAGGGAGCCTCATCTGTCTGCAGTTAGGGAATGGACTGCCTTCATGTGCTTGCTATGATTTACTACACTCCTCCGAGGGAGCAGAAATATATCTCTCAGCTGTCCACTAATATCTTTATGCACTCAAGTGTGTTGAATGAAGCCATAACATTCTTCAGTGTGACAAATGCTCCATTAGAGGGTGTATGTTATTCTGGCTTTATTCAAGTAAAACATTCTCAAATGCTATTAGCACAATGTCAGACATCACTTTTGGCAGTGGATACTGTACTGAAAGCCATACGTATACAATTAGGTTCACATTGTTTTTTTTTCCTCTTGTTAATCTCAAATTAGTCCAACTGTGCCCAATATGCTGCTGAAAGAAAAGAAGAAGAGAAGATGTGTGACCACCTGATAAGCGCTGCTAAACACAGAGACCATGTGACAGCCAACCAGTTAAAGCAGAAAATTGTCAACATCCTCACCAACAAGCACGGCGCCTGGGGGACACTGGCCCAGAGGTAAGCCCTGGCACTTGTTCAGAACGACATAGTGCAGGTTAAGTCTTTAACACGAGCGATGGCGGCTCGTTGTTGGGTCCAAGATCCAGGACAAAAGTTACCTGTTCACAAAACTCTCCAGTGATGGGATTGGACCACCAGTTAATGTCATTTTCCCAGGATCCGATAGGGTCAGCGATCGGGTCAGCAAACGCAATTACAGTGTGGAGTGGCTTAATCCCCCGGGGACAGCTGATTGGCCAGTCTTCCGACAGGCTGGGAGAGTGGAGGGGGAAGTAGGGGGTTGGGGGGTTTCTGCAGTGTTGTCCAGGCATTCATTGACCCTCTCAGTAACACAGCCCAGCACCTGGTGGTAGTTGCAGACTTCCCCATGGGCCCTGTTAAAATAACCGTGGGCTCTCCTGCTCTGCCTCCCACCTCTCACCTGCATCCACATGGTACAGAGTGGGGTAGCAGGATCCAGAGACAAACAGAGGTGTTACAACATACTGTTTGTATTTTGTACTGTGCCAAGAGCTAAATGTTTGACCATTTATCTTTGGATAGAACAGCATACATGAAATTGTTTAAAATGTAACAGGGAAGCTGCTTGCATGTGAGGCTCTTTTGAGACTCATTCTGCCTGTAAAAACGTCAGCATCACTGGATCAGTGATGTAATTTAAGTAATAATACTGCCTTATAGTACTAAAGTATTTTTGGGAGGATCTGCACTTTCCTTGAGTCTTTATATTTTTGTCAACTTTTACTTTTACGCCACTGTATTTCATAAAATAAAAAAAAAAGTGTTTGTTTATTTTTACTCCACTACATTTCCTGTGGGCATTTTTGTTACTCACTACAAAATAGGGAAGGAAGGGAGGGGACGATGGACAGAAGAATGGATTTTGTTCTTCAAACCTTACTTTAAGTTGTAAAAATAAAATTAAAAACTTTTACTTGAGTACTATTGCCATAATAAGTGACTTTAACTCTTTTTCTGGTAAGATATTTGTACTTTTAATCAAGTGTAGCGACCAGGTACTTGATTCACTACTGCACTAGATGCAGATCTGATGTACAAATACTTAGTAAAAGAATGAAATCCCAAACATGAATCAGAATACTTAATTATGTTATGAGCTACAGTCTGCAGGACTTGGCACTTGAGAGAAAGTTGACCACATTTACACAACCAACCACTGCTCATTTGCCAAAACAAACTGCCTCTTTGCTCAAACAGTAGCTTTGGTTTTGTTATTAAATTTTGGAAAATACATTGCAGATGTTCAAGCATGTTCGCTGAAAGTGGCTTTGTTTCATATATTAAACCATGTTTACCGTCGTCATGAAAAATATTCAAGCTGGTGTAATTACTTTTTACGGCTGTATTTTATGTCTTTGACTCGCAGTTGAGTTCAAAGAGTTTCCTCCAAAAACAGCAGATGCCCTAAGCAGCTACATTTGGTTTCTTTTTTTCATGGATTTGTGTAAGATTGTGGACTGGGGCCAGTGTCTATTTACTCACTGATATCAAATATATTGGCATCATTCACTGTGTCATTATGTTTCTAAAACACCATTAATTTGTTATGAATTATTTCAGAATACTAAAGAAATCTGAGCGTGTATAAAAATATTGTTCAGTGCTTCATTATAGATATTGTCAAATTAGAATATATATGGTGGCCATGACTAAGAAGACTACAGTTTTTCATAAAACTGCTTGAACCTTAGCATCCATGACAAAATCTATTGGATTGAAATCTGGGCTCTTGTTCAAATATTTATGGAGCCTCTCTCAGCAGCATAGCATTTGCATTGAAACAAAAGGTTATTGAGCGCGGGTGCATTGTAAATGATACCGCAAAACTTCCAACAAATTCAAATTTAATGGTAACCTGCTGGTGAAGAAAAATGATGCAATATGCTCACAAGCTCAAGGCAGTGTTGCAGTTCAGCAGCTTAGTCTTATTCAATGCTACATTAACTTTCCCATTTATGCTGCTCTTGTAAGATATAAAGCCCTCAAGCGTTTTGAGGTGGCTGTCTGTTATGTCTGAGAAAGAGAGAGAGGGAGGGAGAGAGACTTTAGTTGTTGATGTTTGTTTTCACCCTCATGCACAGAAATTGCTTTGCCTTTTACTCCTAAGTTCTGCCTGGAGACATGCCAGAGGATATTTATTATTTGTCTAGAATATATTATAAGCAAAATTTTTCTTTGGCTAACAGAGAGCAGAAAGTAGTATATGTTTGTATTTTTTCTTTTACCAGTGTGTCTTGAGATTGATATAACCACCTCACCTACTATTAGATGTGTCCGTTTCTGTCAGAATTACACACATCTTCACATTATCTGCATCTCTGAGGACCACTCCATGTTAAGCTGCTCTCTTTGTGGCAAACAGTGTAAGAAATTGTGTGGGGCACAATGGCCGACAACGAGGAAGTAATCTTGCAAACAGCTGCTCTGCAGTCATGTGATCTGGGTTAAAAATAAGCAGATCAGACCCTATGGTGCTGGGTTAGATCATACTATATGCTTGCTTGATGATGAATGTCCCCCTGTATAGAGTCAGCATAGGAAAATCAATACTCCTCAAATTGAAACAGTATAGGGTTGTATTGATCCGCCGTGCTAAATCAAAATGAGGAGGCTTTGATACATCTCTCCCAGACAGCTCCCTGCCCAGTAATGACACACTATCAATTTTAGCTTTACACTGATAAATCAAGTTGAAAATTGGATGTCAGAGTTTTTTCCAGGGAGAGAGTGATTTTTCGTGCCCTCTGGTCCCCTCTGCTGCTGACCTCTGAACCCTGCCAGTGGATTATAAAGTTCAGGCTCGTCTAAAGTGAAAGTAGATGTCAAGGCGAGGCTGATGAATTCATTGAATAGGAATACCCCACTGCGATAAAGTCTCTTATTCTGTAGTTCTCTCGCGATATTGAAAAGTAATTTAAGCGGTGACTGATTCTCACACATCGAAAAGGAGTAACTCATCAAACAATTTAAAATACTCCGTTATAATTTTACAAATTCTAGGTGGAATATAGGTTGATTGCATTTCTGCATCACAGAAGACTTTTGAAATAAAAAGACAATTTATTTTATTGACGTTTGCACCATTAACTTCTTGCGCATGTAGTGTGGCCTTGGGTCTTGTTTATGCTCAACATTAGATGCGTATGCTGACACATTTGAGCCTTCTGTCCATACTATACGTTGATTTCATCCGTATTTGTGCACATTTTCTGAAAGCTTATAGAAACAGATGAAAAGGAGCAGTGCCACTGCAAATCAAGGGGGCAGTGTAGAGTTGTTCAAGTAGGATAGGCAACGAAGGCATTAGAAAAACGGTGGAATGGAGCAAACCAATAGTCAGATAAATCCGCCTTCCTCATGTCGCCCTGTATTTAATGGCCTCACAGACCACCACTGATTACAATGCTGTCTTCATTATAAGGTGTATTATTACCACACCCTCCACTTTTGCCTCATTTCTTTTTGTCTGAGACTTCGGGTTCTGCCCCCTAGTGCCATCTCTTGGCTTTATTTGTGCCGACATAAAGCACCCAAGGATGTATGAGGCCAGACACGTTAACGTTTGACATATCTATTTTCATACATAAAGGAGATTTAAGTAAGCCTTTACTCAGACACGCAGGAACGCCTACATACTTCTGACACTTAAATAGTCACAATCTCTTGTGTCGTTCTCTACCACTCACTCGGCAGCACTCCTCGGGTACTAATTGTTTCGACATAGCCGCCCTAACAGAAATGTAAAAGGGGCTGAAGGAGACAAACCTCCCTTTGTTCCCATGCGGGCGTCCGTGTTCACATCAGCAGCATCAGTGACAGCTGACGGAGGAGCCTCCGCTGGCCCCCACAGCAGACCTTAACCTTACCTGACTAGTCTATTGATTGTCAACATTTCTTCTGTATAATTACTTTTTTGTAGCGTAGGAGAGAAAGGAAAATGGCGGCACATATTGATCTGTGGCAAGGCAGTGAAACAGCCGTTTCCCTTGACTAACAGTGAGTTTCATCTCTCACACTTGATGAATGGTAACAATCTGCCCGTGGATAATAACTTTGTGATGGAATGAGCCTTTTTACTCACGATGCGTGTGGAGTATTTGGTCTCGCCTGAAAGGGTTATCAATTCTAATAGAAGTCCACTAGCACAAAGCGGGGAGCACCGTTAGAGGGCCTTACAGCCTCCAGGGTTCGAGGTCTTATGGCCCCTCTGGGGGCAAAAAAGAAAGGCCAAGGTCTCGGGTTGAGCCTGATAGTACAAACAAAAATCAGGCTGACAATATAATAGATGTAATTCAAAAATAATATTCTTTTTGACATCTAGGGTATCTTCTTTTTTGCTGTCTTTGTAAATTATTGTAATCAATGTAGTATATTCTGTATTCTGCGAATACAGTAGAATTAGGTAATCCTAGACACCAATATAAAATCACTGTACTTCTAAGTGCCCATATTTTGCGGAAGACTTTAGAGCAGATTAATCTACTTATGGCCCGCTGGCTAAATCTGGCCCCGGATAGGCTGCTGAGTCCCATCACCATTTTCTTATTCACAATAAAAATAAAGTGATTCACTTGGAATTGTTTTTTTTTTTTGGTATACATAAGATGCATAAAATAGCATCAAAATAGAGTTGCTCCTGCTGTCCTAAAATCCTAAAAACATCCTAAAATCGGAGAAATGTTATCAAATCCTAGATATGTTCTAAAATCCAAGAAATGTCCTAAAATCTTAGACAGGTCCTAAAATGCTAGAAATGTCCTACAATCAGAGAAAAGTCCATAAATCCTAGAAATATCCTATAATCCAAGAAACATCATAAAGTCCTAGAAATGTCCTATCCTAGCAACATGCATTGAGCTGTTGCAACTGGCTCCTGACCTCGTGTTATTTTTTAAAAGTGGTCCCCACAGTAAGCAAGTTGAGTGTTCCTGCTTTAGAGTTTTCTATTCTGCCGATTCCCCCAAAGCTCTTTTTGGGGGGGTCTATTTTCTATGAAGAATTCATTAAGATGAAGCTCCTTTTAAAACAGCCTGTTAAGTGATAATGTTTCTATTCTTCATTTAATTCGATCTTCTTTAAAACATGATGCTCCTTTGTTCTTGCAAACTTATGTTCTCTCTGCTTGTATTTGTTTTTGACCTACACCAGGCTATATTCCCGTGGGGCACTCTTAACCTTGCACACTGTGCTAATTATCTCTGGAAAGAGGCCCATTCACACAATCATCAATTTCGAGGGGTGTTTAAATTGAGCTGGGCATCGCCTGACCGTGCCCCATTTCTGATGAAAGATGGGGATCTGCAAAGCTGGCGATGCAGGGGAGTTCACCTACAGTACAGTACGGCTCCTCATCCCTCGTCTGATCGCATACGTCTGTCTTCATTACACCGCATGACCTGGAGTTAATCTTGTTGCTGCTGTGCTGTTTCCCTTTCGTCTTTGTCCAATACCCATTCCTCAGTGTGTCTATTCTCTATCTCTCAATCTACAAAAGAAAAGTCATAACCAATAACTAGAAGCATTTGGATCTAAGCTCGGTGTCCTCACTTCTGAAACAGTGCTGAGTGTAGTGATGATAAGAAATTACAAAATTTAAGGGATGAAAGTCTTATGTACCATTTGCAGCCCTCTGTGGTAATTTGATCATGATGTTGGCCATACAGTCCCTTCACACTTGGCACTCGAGAGACGCATGATCAAACTTGATGTGTTTTTATAGAGGAAATTACTGTGTATTTTTTTTCTTTAGTTTATAGGTTACTTTGAAAGCAGTGGGCTGAGAAATGCTCATCACCATATGGTTGCCAGTCACCACTTTTTGATGCACAGTGTCTTTTTTTGTTGTGTTTTTTCATCCAGCAGCAGTATGTTGAGGAATGTGCCGGGAAAATGCTTACCAGAAATAATGCAGTTGTTGACAGACATTGTTTTAGCATTTCCTCGCTTTTGGTTTTTAGACTCTGCTGGCTGCCTGATGGTTTTCAAGATGTGCGGAATCCCTCTCGTTACAGATCTGCAGATGTGGTTGTCATTTTAATGGGATCAAAAGACCACTTTCTTCAAGTACAGTTATTTGGTCAGATGAGAGATTCTTTCTTACATTTCTGGACTGAATATGGTGACAGAATTACATGGATAATTTTGTTTGGACAAGTATGTGTGAGGAAGGTTACCAATGTATTTTCTAATCAAGTTTCATTTATTTTGTTGTATATTATTTTATATTTATTGTATTTTTAATCAATTGTTATATGCAGCAATGCTTGTATGTCACATAAATTCCTCATGAACTGTGTAACTCAAAGTCAGGGCCTGATAGGACAACTGAAATTGAAAGAAAAGACCACTTGTCCTCAGAGTTCCACTAAAAACTGACGTGTGTTCAGTGTCGCAGTGTGTGTGATAGAAACCAGTCACTGCGCCTTTGAATAGAATTGTCACTGATTACTGGTATTTATTATAATTACCCCCTACTCATGTCACCAATGGAAGCTTTTAAAAGGAATATAATGGAGTTTTATTGAATCAGCATGTCCCTGTCCTTCCTCCTGACCGCCACACACAAAACTCCTCTGAGCACAAATAGAATAAAAAGGAAATCTGTTACCATAAGATCCTCATATGTCTGTAGTCTGGCCCTGTGCATGTTTTATTGAGCCATTCTGCTTTAAGTGCCTTGAAAAACATGAAGGTAATTATTGCTTTTGACAGTGGAACCATGTAATTGCCTTTGTGTCGATGATTTTACCGCGATTGTGCGGGATTTTATTTCACATGGCAATAGCATGAATTTTAGTGAGCATGAAATGATCTCAAGTAGCTGATCTGAAATGTATCAGGGTTCCTGTGGATCCCTAAAAAGACTTAAAAGGCGCTGAATTCATTCGTCCTTAATATAAAATGTCTTCAATCTTCTGAAAATTTTAAAAATCCTAAGACATGGGAAGAATCATTTTTTTCTTATGTTGCATTGTAAAACCTCAAAAATAATTAGGAACATCTATTTTCTAAAAATAGTTTACCGAATGCATGCAGATCAGATCAGTGCAAACAACATCATTCTTATTTTGTTTCGTGTTGGGATGCTTGCAGTATATGATCTACTTTCTGTTGGCTAGCTCTTACTGTACCCTTGACGACATGGGGGAGTGCAGTTTTTATAAATATCGGTTATTTAACCAATATTTTACAGCGTGGTTGAAACCGGCACAAGGCAGTGCAAGGTGCTCAGTGTATTTTATGCAAAAAAGTTTTTTTCTAAGGTTGCCAAAATTGTAATCAAAGAGGTGGAATCCCACGTGCAGAGTGAGAAACACAAAATCTTTTTTTTTTTTTTTTACAAACCATGCTAACAAACCCCAGGTATTTCTGTTCTACCCTCATCTTTGCCTCATATAATTATGTCATAATAAATGGCATAATAATTTAACACTTTAAAGTGTTAAATCTAGCATGCCATAAAATTTAGGAAACCACTGTATAGTTTTTTTCACTCATGTGCCCTGAGCCTGCTGATTAAACACACAATTCAGGCCTCAAACAAGCATGCTGGACCTTGTAACATCACTAGCATTTCTGTGCGCTGGCTAAAATTGACCTTTATTCTCTATAATACCATTTTCCAAATAATTAGACAAAATATGAGAGCACTAAACAGGGTCTCCACTGCCCTAAAATAATAAAAGCACCAAAAATATATCACCCTCTAATCCAATATGAGCCTGTCAGCTTTCAAAAGCATCTCTCTCTTGTAGAATAATGTTATAGTTTTCCTATAAAACTGTTATCAATCCTTTTATTTTTTTATTTTCCTTCCCATTTTATTTTGAAATATGCCTGTCAGCTTTCCCTTTCCTTAGACAAATAAAAGACATCCCTTGTAGACTGGGGTGTTAGAGCTGGCAACTCAAAAACCTCAACGATGGCTCCTTGAGGAAAGATGTGCTTTAAATACCTATTTGAAAGAGAGAATAGACGAGAGTCCGCTTACACATTTATCCTGCTGCACTTAGCAAGTCTGAAAGCATCTATAAATAATGGTACTCCTGCTTCCTGTAGGTTATCAGTGCTGGAAAATTAGCTTTTAAAATGCGGTTTGAAATCCATTTGGGTGATTGATGGGTGACGGGACTAATAAATTTTGGCAGTTTCTAGGAGGCCGGCTCACAGCCATTCTTTATGGTTGTCATGAAGCCAGACACATTTGATGTGGAAAATAAGGAGGTCCCGAGCCAACACTGCCTAATCAAGAACGCTATTGTATGGACAATTTGTTGTTGTTATGCCAACAATACAGACAATCAGCTTTCTACTAATGATTCTGAAACAGGTTTGTATTTTATCACCTATACTGAAACTGGTATTGTCTGCATTCTTGAAAAAATAAAGGGGATCACACTCAATTGTTAGCTTTTGAAATATATAAAATGGCTCATATGTGTAAATATGTTTGCCAAGTACCATTTTACTATATGGTTTTGAGTCCCATATGAGTGAGAATGACACAGATTTTAATTAAAAGTGAAACTTTTTGCTTTTTCCTTTTTCCCCCCATATGCTTTATAAAAACAGTGTGTAAGATTTATATATTGCCACTTAGCAGTGGACTTCCACAATACATATTATGCTCTGGGTATTCTTGTGCCATCCGGGATGGCGCTACTGTGATGTCAGCATATGCACATGGTGGGATGACGCTGCACATGGTTATGATAAAACAATGCAATCACATGGCAACCAACGCAGGGACATAAACAACAGATATGAAAGGTGGTTTTTGGCAGGGAATTTTATGCTGAAAGAACTGCAAAACTGGGTTATTTGACAACTTTGGAATGAGAATGGGGTTGGTTTTTCCCAATCCTTTTGTCACAGAGAGGCTGCCAACTACAGAAACATAAATGTCCATATCTAGAGCCAGTATTTGATTTGTCCGTTCTGGTTTACTGTAGAAACGAGGTGATCACTATCGACAAGGAAGGTAACAAAGGTAACAAAAACACAACAATTCAAACTTTCTGGTGATTATACACTAAAGAAAACTACAATACACTACAAAACCATATTCCATTTATGCCAATATACCCCCCTAAACCCCACACACTGGTCTCTGTAGACATAAATGTGTTCAATGGCTCAGTGCCACCTCAGAAATCTCGTGTGAGAGCTCAGTAGCTCTCAGCTGTACATCTCCATCAGGAGTGCAATCCTCCTGAGCACTTTTTGGACCACCCTCAGAGAGGAGGTCCCTTCAGCACAGCACTTTGGCACTGTCCAAATCCGGTCAAGCACTGACCACATAGTCTAGAATATCACAGGTCCCATTCAAATAGCAGCATACCACATTCAAACTGAAACCATCTGCAGATCAAGGGGAAGACAAATCAAAATGTTGGCATCCAACTCATAAATCAGTCATTTTAGGGTTTGGTTTGCTGTGTACTTGACTGCAGTTAAAAACAAATGAGAAGCTTAAACCAAAGTTGTACTTAAATGAGCGTCACTAAGCAGACCAAATAAATTGCATCAAATGCAGTTAATACTGTTATAAGGAAATCTTCAAAGTGGTGGATTTATCCCCCACTGGCATCTGCTGTCTATTTGAACTAAGAATTAGGGGACATAATCTTCAGCAGTAATCGCCCAGTTGCCTTCAGTGGATTTACATTTTTCACACTGTGTAATCTTGCATTTACAATATCATTTACGTGGGTTTCTCCTTTCAACCCACTGACATCTCTTTTTTCCTCCGTTAAGCTTTGAGGGAGATTGACAGGGGACAAGCTCAAGGCGTTGAGTCTTGCTTTGCATACAGCGGCTCGTGATACTTTGTGCATACGAGCGCACACGCGTGCACACACGCACACACACACACTCAATTTTGATTGATACTTAACTGAAACTGAGCTCTTGTTGCTGTCAGAGCCCAGCTAAGTCTCCTGAGCCTCTTGATTTCTGACATTTGTAGATATTATATTCATGGAGCAAGGAGGCTGTATTTTGTGATGTGATCCCCTGTAACACTTTAATCTGTTTAGACTGCTTCAGTACTGTGGCAGGGAAGGGGGCAGAAACCATACAATGCAATAGACGGCTGCCTGCCAAAGTCTTATACTGTATCCTGCACGCACTAAAAAATCTGGATTTGGACACACAGTACCAGCTCTAAGGTTTTATTTGGAGATTTGGGTGGTTGTTTTTATAATTTTAGTTTTTTTATAATGGGCAAAGACAACATTTCAGATAATAGCATAAAGAGTTCTGCTCTACTACAGCATGTGTTGGGTGGAGAAGTGAAATGTTCTCTCTTATTCGCATGTACTGTAGCTCAACAAAATGAGGCCAAATGATGCCATATTTCTTCCAAGTTGGCTGACAATTAAGTGAAAATGAACCTCATGCCAGGCTGATGTAATAACATCTTATGTTACTCTCAACTGCACATTAAATATTTGAATCATCATTATTGTTTTATGTTTTTGTCTTCCCTGTTAAAGGTAAATTGAAAGTAATGTTTTTTGGGTTTTTTTTGCTGCACTTCCCACTAAAAAAAGCATAAAGGCTTTGAAATCTCTTCACCTAACTGCACAGTTGGACCAAGTAGCACTTAGTAACCTAATGCTAGTCCTGGTGCTTAATGGTTTGCATTAGCTGCAAGCAATAAAATTATCCCAGGTCCTCACTAATGTTGGAATAATCATTTACAAAGATGGTTACCACATGCTGGTACTGTTTTCTTCTTTTTCTCTTTTTTTTTACGACCCTAATCCGCTGTTATTAATAATGAATAAAAATGCAATTTTCAGCCGGGTTGCTCCAGGGCTCTGGGAATCATTTCAATGAATATTTCAGCACATTATTTTAATCATGGCTCCACATATGCAAGGAGGGGGCTTGTTTTATAGGCTCATGCCTCAACCGCCCCAAGACCCCGATCATTAAACCCCACGCTGTCTGCGTTGAGGTTCCTACCTTTGATTTACAAGACTTGTTAAAAAACATTGTAAAAAAGGAGGCAAGCTGTGCCATTTATACTTGTAATTTGATGCTGTATTTGTTAATGGGAGTGCCTGTGATTTATGTGTGCTGCGGCTGCTGCTGCTCCCTGCTGTTCTGATGCTATAGGATTTAGCAGAGCTAACATTACTGGGCCTCTGCAGAGCATGCCACTAGTCAGCCTAATAAATCTGCTATCTGTGGCCTGATTTTCCTCCTCAAGATGTTTCTCCTGATAAGGAAGTGGCTGCTGTAATCAGACCCTCACTGAGGGGTGTGCGCTACACCTAACCTGCCTGTCCTCTTGTCTCTCATAGTCAACTGCACGACTTCTGGCGTCTGGATTACTGGGAAGATGACCTGCGGCGAAGGCGGAGATTTGTCAGAAACCCATTTGGCTCCACCCACCTAGATGTCACATGCAAGTCACTGCAGGAATATGGTAAGTTTATTATTTTTTTTGATTTGAGTGTGTTTTTCAAACCCAGCATAGGGAGCCAAACATTCGAGAACATCATTACATCATATTGAATGTCCAATATCAATGATGTCATTAAAGCGTGACAGAAAAGGCATGAAAAGGGCATTTAAGTTAGCTCAGGCTTGTCCATATAGTTTAGCATATTGCCTCGGAGAAATTAAGTGTCATTTTTATAGGTGACGTATTTATGAGTGCTTTGAATTGAACATGACACATACATTTTATTGCACTTTTTTATTTCCATCACAACACATACTCAAGAACAAATTGGATCTCTCCCTTTATTGTTTTTTTCTCTTCGCCTGAGACTTTTTTTCTTCTCTTTGCCTGAAACTTTTTTTATTGACCAGGGCAGTCCTTTAGTGTTGCCCACCACCTTGTGTCAATTTTGCCTTACGCTGTGCAACACCGACTTTTAAAGGAAAGCAGCTTAGTACTATTAAACACCCTTGGCTCTTCTCTCCCGCCTGTAATTGAATAGCAGAACAACTGTATTAATGGCACAAGCGTGAATGTATCGATTCTAAAGTTAATGGAGTAAGCACCTTTTTTTCTTTATAGAAAATAAAAAACAGGCATTGCAGTATGGTCAGGGAAAACTTTTAAAATGACTGTTAGACTTACAGCAAAGCATGCATAATGATCACTATGTTCACTGACCTCTAGCTGTCAAAATGTTGAGCCACTGGCGCTGACCATTGGTTGGGTTCAGGATGTCTTTTTACTGCTCTCAGTTCTAGTTGCACCATAGTTGCTTTATGAAGATCATTTTCAGCCTATAGCATAACACACACCAGCTGCTGCCTCGTCTGCAGGTGGTCCATATATGAGAATAATTGCACCGTCTGCTTTAGATTTTGTGGTGGTTACATTATTTTTAGCCAAAAGCTAATTTTGTAGGCTTTTTGTAGTATGTGGATACTAATTTGGGGAAGACTCTGGGAAACAAATGTAACACTGGCTCGAAATATTAAAGGCTTTTAAGACTTTCAGTATCATCATCAAAGATATTTCATTACATTGCATTAACATTGTCTACCTGTAGATACCATCTCACCTGTGAAACACATCAAAATCAATAGAAAATTCTCAAACTACTCCTGCCACATAATCCAGCAACTTAAAAACCAAAATAAAGATGAATTTAATTCAAAAACAATAATTTAAGAAAAAAAAAGGCTGAAATAATGAAAATTGCATTTAGCTAAACATCTGATGTATGTGGAAGCAATAGTGCATTGTAGCAGTCTTGTATTAAAGGTCCAATTGTGGGATTTAGAGAAACATAGAAATTAAATATAATATTCATTGTTAGGTATCCATAAGGTTATAATCACTTGAGGGTAAGAATCTTTGTTTTTTTGTTACCTTGGAAAGAGCCATTTATATCTACATAAAGCAGGTCCTTTTTCATAGAGTCCACCATGTTGTTTATACAGTTGCAGAAACAGACAAACCAACCACGGTCTCTCAACAGGGCCACTTGCATTTTCATGTTGGCCGCTGAAGTTTTTCTTCACGCAACCTCAGTGGACAACAACCGCAGTTCATCTTCACTGCAAGATGCCGCTTTAAGCTATGTTGTAGAGAGACAAATGAATGTCCTTTACAGCCTCTAGTAAGAGGCAAGCTACAAAAAGCTGCCTTTAAAGCCTTTGTAAGTATATGATGCTTAAACGGTGTGCTAGAGGCTAAATGTCTGTCTAGCACATCCATTTTGTTTTTGATTGGATCCATAAACATAAAACACATAATTTTGGTGGATAATTTTAATAAAATTACTCCAGTGTTTGTATAAAACTAGGGGGGAAGAGAATTATAAAGGCAGATTTTTTTAAATTAATTTTTTAAAAGCATTTTCATCCTGACCATTGCTCCATCTGCTATTTTAGTTGGTCTCTTTACCGTACTTGCTCATATTGGTAAATGTGTTGATCACATCCTCTAGTGAGTTGTGTGACATATGTCCTCAAGTAAAAGCCACAAATACACATTAGATTATGTATTGTATCAGTCACTACAACATCCTTTTGAGCCATCAGCTTTGTTTCTGTTGTGTGACATTAATGCCTCAGTGTCACTGACTGAAGACTTGTTGAAGTCCTGCTGGCTTGCGGTGGTTTTAATGAGCGGAATAATGTATAAACTTGTCAAGTGAAAGGGATCGCCTGCGGTCGGATGGCCCTCTTGCTCTCCTTGAGAGGTGAGCTGCACTTTCAGGCTTTTTCCAGCAGGCTTTGATGTGGTTGCACGGCGGAGACCAGGTTTTGTTATGAGTTAAACTGAGAGGGATCTTTTGTTCTTTTTCAGAGCTTCATTAGGTTTCGTTGGCAGTGACAGTTGGCAGTTTTTGCTTTAAATATACTCTGACAGTTTTTTCTTTTTTTAATGAATATTCATTTTTAATTAGCATGGTATTGAAGATTGGAACTGTCTTTAGCAGATAACCCCAGTGCAGAGGCTCAGAGGTTGGATATTAGTCACAACAGTCAAATTTTGTTTCCTCCATTTGACAGGGACTCTATTGAACTTTTAGTGGGTTGCTGGCTGCATGGGCACCAGAGTAGAAAAACAAAGAGGTTGTTTGAGATGGCCCTTGAGAGTAATTTTTAAAGCTTTAGGATCTGGGACTACTGGAGAACCAGTAGGTTGTCCAAATTGAATACACCGTTTCTGGTTTGACAGCAGGATATGACAATATACACTCAGACACCATCTTGAGTTTGAAGAGGGCAGACTTACACTGTTGTGTTCACAGTAAATGTCAGTCTTACGAGCCCACATGGGGAAAATGAAAGAGCATTTCAGGAAGTGAGTAGCCTATGTCATTTTAGACAGCAGTCTTACAAGAGTCTCACAATATTCTGTGTTTTCTCTCAGAAATTACCAAATAAATACGTTGGATTAATTTATCCGTTGTTCTGTGGATTTCCAAGAGATATTACTTGAACAAACCTTCTGACCAAAGGAACTACATACTGCATGTACTCAATATTATAATTACTACATATTACAAGTACTGCCTACTACATGTACTAAATACTACAGGAATGACATACTACATGTAATACATACTCAGATACAACATCTAATGTACTGCCTACTACAGGTACTACATATAACATGTGCTACATACGTTATGTACTACATACAACAGGCACTGTATTGTATGTTATAAGTAAGTATCATGATAAAATCATATTGTGGGGCCTCTTGAAATCACCAGTGGCCGAACGATACAATATTATATTAATACTTAAGCTACAATACAATATTATCATGATTTCAAATGTGTTGCGATTTGCTGGGTATTGATATAAATTATATTGCAAATAATTACATTTTTTTCAAGTGCAAAATATATTACCAAAAGAAAATTTTGTCAACATCTGTATTACCTAATAAAAAAATAACTTTAGTCAGCAAAATGTATCTGGTGGACTGAAAAAGCAATTGATTTTATAATTCTAGTAGGCTAACAAACGTTTAATTTGCATTTGTAATATTAATAATGCATGTAGTTAAACAAATCAGTTCTTATTTTTTTTAAAGATTATTTTTTTGACTTTTATTGCCTTGAATGGACAGGACAGTTTAAGCATGAAAGGGGGAAAGAGAGAGGGGGCGACATGCAGCAAAGGGTCGAGGCTGAAATCTAACCCATAGCCGCTGTGGCAGGGATACAACCTCTGTACATGGGGTGCTGCTCTATCCACTGGGCCACCATGCACCCCTAAACAAATCAGTTTTGGGAATCTATGTAACTATACAATATTGCTACACAAAAATACTGCGATACTATATATCATCTGTTTTTCCTCCAACCTTAACTGTACTGCATACTGCGTGTACTACATACTCCAATGCATTAAAGATTACTGTTTTTGGAAGTTACCCTAGCTTTAGCATTCACACTCATCTCTGCAGGAAATGCATTTTCTTTCTAATTGATTGAATTTTTGGTTATAATCCGATATTCTTGAACCCACATATTAAAATTTGATTTTTTTTTGTACAAGATATAGTTTAGTTTAGCAACATTCTTCTGAAAACTCTGCGTGCAGATGTCAAAGGGTAACTTAAAAAAAAAAAAGAACACCAGTGTAAGCACTTTTGTGCAGAGTGTGTGTGTGTGTGTGTGTGCGCGCACATTCATGAGCATGTGTGATGGGAGGTTAAACTCTGCCTTAAACTCTGCCTCGTTGTCTATTAGCAGCATTGACAGCTTAGCCAGCACATTCGGTCTCTGCCCTCTGCCTGTAATAACCTGCCCTGTTACAGCCAGCCACGGCCCAGTATCAGAGTATATTGTTAGGTGATTGGAATTGGGCAAGCATGAAATGGAAGTCACGTTAATATTGATCCAAGTGTTTAACGGGGTGTTTTACCTCAGGGTGTCCTTGCTGTCTCATTTCAGGTGAGCGGCTTCTCTCAGAGCTGATTGCCCTGGGCAGATCTTTATAGCTCTTTAGAGGCACTAGCCTCATGATGTGATATTAACCCTCTCCAGCTTTAAAATCAAGATATTAAACTGTGAAAAATAACATTGGGCCATTTACTAATATGCAAATCCAGGCATTTGAGTGCAGCCTTTATGTTCAGAAATGGTTATGTGGAGTACCTATGTTCAGGTCCAGATGTGGAGATTATTAGACACTGCTGTTAATGTTTTGATGGAGAGAAAATGAGATTGTTTGTAACCTCTGGCAGCACAGTAGACACGAACGGCACATACCAGGATATTGAATAAAGAACACCCCAAGAGGAAGCGTCTGCACCATATAAACTTCCCTACATCAAAGTTATAATGTTTACTTTTACGGTCTCAAAACACATACTCTGCAAAACGGATGGCTTGCATCACAGGAAGTATGAAGCTGTCATTTTTCCTCCCCTCATTTCATCTTTCAGTGCAGAGTAAATAAAAGCGAAGAGACAAAGGGCAGAATTGCATCGCCGTACCGGTAATGCAATCCCACTGACTGGACTTTTTCTCTCCACATGGAATGTGGAACGCATGGAGAAGGGTGCGTAGGAGGGCAGGATCTGAAACACATAGAGTCTGGGAAACGGAAGAGATATATTTAAAACATTCTATGGCACTCACGTTATGTGGCTGCTGGAACGGCTGCGCAAAACACTGATGTACATCATAAGATAGTGTAGTAAATAAGCCATGGAGCAGAGGCTTATACTAATGCATGTTATCTATAGAGATCTGACAGAATGAGACATAAAGCAGAATAATTCCTGCAAAAGCTCCAGAGTTTAAGCTTTAAGTCTTTGTTTAGAAAGGGATCTGGATAGCTGTGTGTCTTTAGCCGCTTCCAAAATATTGCCTGTCATATCAATTGACAAACATTCAGTGATTTCTACAAGAGGCCCACATTTACCCTTTTCCAGCATTATCCAGATCTTGCTTTGCTGATCAAACCAGTTCATGAAAAATGACCAACCTTGAGATATTATGTGTTTTATTTATAGCCGTGTATATTGAATTACCCAAAGTATTTGTGAATCAGCTTTTTTTCTGCTGAAGAGAAGTACCCATAGACATAAGTTGAATCTAAGTGAAACATTATGTTGTGGATTTCTATTTGAGGAGCTGCAGTGAAGTGGTCAAGGCAGGGTGTATAATACACAGGAGACTTAGAAAAAAAACTCATGGTCTACTGAGGCTATAAAAATGAAAAGCCAGTGCCACAAAACTCTCCAGTATTGCAGTACATGAAACATGGACCCTTGGCAACAGTATTACTTAATTCAGCAGTGTTTTAAAGGGCTTTCAACTCTTATGTGTTCCATACTGAACAATAAAACTACTGATCGCTGAAATATCTCAGAAGTGGTGGCCAATATCTAAGATTAAAAAGTTTATTAGCATTAGGCTTTAGCTTGTTCACAAAAGAACGCATTTACGCGATTTCATCACTCTGAGGAAGAGGAAAATTATTCTTATCTCTTTGTTTTATGTGAAACACAAGATAAAACTACTGTGCTTGTGCAGATTTTTTTCCACATAAGTCATTTTTTTATTTGTAATAGTGAAAACTATAACATTTAAAGTATTTTAAGGAGAACCGTCACTATCACCATTAAAAATGCATCTGTAATCTGGCCCCCTGTGCTCCTTCTATCAAACATACTTTTTTCCCCTCTTAACTGATATTACTTTAGTTTGCAATTCAGAATGATCCCTCATTGTGTTACATCCAGGGACCAACTCCCATCACTATCTATCTCTGAATGAGGGAACACAATGAGGACAGAGCCTGTAACCAATTGATGAAAGTATTGCAACATTTATGTATTCCCATATTAACTTAGACCAAAGATTTCCTTTTTGCTGCAGCTTCACAATAAAAGCATTTAACGTGAAGCAAAAATTGATCTTTATTTTGGAGCTGTCAAGGAAATGCAGTGTGTCGTTCAGTGAGCTTAGCAGTTATTGCTCTACTTCATCATAAATGTATCTACAAAACAAGACAATGATCATTTTTTGACTGCAGATCTCTTTGTAATATTACAGGGGGCAACAATACAAGAAGGATCAGCCATAGTGAGCTGCTAGATAAAAAGCTGCAGGCAACAGGCTGCACACCTCAAACTAAGCAAGGTTGTCTGACTCACAGGATATAGGCTGTGGGTATAAGCCTGCAAATGGCAGACTATTTCTCAGCCAGCATTCTCCACCCCTTCTACTATCTGTGTGCTACCATTTTGCAAGGGCACCATTACTAGATCCTGAGCTTATAGTGCCGCTCAACACCATTGCAATTGGTTTTGAGAAATACAAACAAACCAGGGTGTTTTTTTCCCACTAAAACCAGAATGATAATGGGTGCTTCCAGACCTTTCTTAAGCACTGACACACAGTGCTGTAGTGGGGGTATATGCAGTTATATATACAGACTATATACCTCTTTTTGTGGCCGTTTATATTATACCCACCCATCAGCCAAAAAACCATTGGACTCTATGGGAGAGTATACCCACTGTCTCTTTGATAACTCACCCATCTACCCACTACACCCACTTTATATGGTTCCACACCACTGCTGACACAGCACTGTGGAGATTGGTCTGGTTATACAAGACTATTAGCAAGGTAACCGACTCTTTTCAACTCACCCTGCTGTACGCAGAGTCATACTGTGTAAGCATAAAGTCGAATCACTGTTACTCACAGAACAATAGAAAAATTACTTCTTTGTCAAAACAAAATTAGTTTGTTTCGCTGCCCCCAGAACTCTGTGACCTGTACTACTAAATCAAATTTGCTTTTACAGCCAGTGAATACTGGTGTTGCCCAATCCGCCAGGATTGATATCCTCAAGGCTGATATTTTAAAGTAAACAGGGCATCTCAAGGAATCCCTAAAACACAAAGCATCCCTTTTTTCACAATTTTTAACGTTGCATTATAAATGTATTTTCAAAATAAAACATCATTCTAGTCAGGGTGCACCTGCCACTGTGGCTGGTGGACTCCAAAATCGACCAGCCATTCAGTAGATAACCATTGTTTTTGTGGCTGGTGAGTGAAGCAAATTTGGTAGCCACTTGCATATGTTATGTTATGGTGGCTGGTGCTAACTTCCAAACCTGATTTTAGTTTTAAAAATACATCAGTTACTTAATGTAATAATTCTGTAATTAAGTTTCTGACTCAAGGATGAAACCCAAAATCTAAAAAGTGACCCATCAGGTGACTGCTTGTGATTTGTCATGAAGATTATGTAATAAAAGAAGTCAGCAACGTCACCCAGCACCACAATGTTGTTGTTTTAAAATGTAAGTGTTGTTAGTGTGTTTTTTGGAAAATTGTGCCACAACAGGCAGTCGGTAGACTCCCCAGAGGGAACTCAGGAGCATGGATCCTTGTTGAACCCCAGTGCTGAGTGCTCCGGGGCGTCCTCCCTTGGTCACAGCTGGCAGGTCTTCATCAGCCTCCAATGGGGTCATGAAAGCTCTGAAATGCACTTTACTGAGTGTAATTAGTGCACTCTGAGGCAGTTTTAACTCAGTGATTGAACAAGAGGACCCATGAGACTGATGATCGGTGGCTTCTCCTGGCGTTGTTCCTGAAGGGCTTGAGAGTAGACATGAAATAAAACTGCTGTGACTTTTTTCAGAGACATTGAGAAGTCAGCGGCAGTGGCCTTTGATGGACTGCTCACTCTATAAGGTTAATTAGAGATGATAGTTGGTGAAGCATCATTATGCAGTGACAACATTTTTTTTCCTTTCTTTAATTTGTATAACTCAAAGAATTTCAGCTTCTCACACCATAAAATCAACCGAACAAATACTGCTTAAATCCTTTAGTACGTGATAATTGGATATGCACAGAGTATCTACCCCAGAATGCACTTGTCTCTTGTCCTTTTTGAGTTTAGGTAATTCGTGTGAGTTGTATCAGATATTCAAAGGGCCATTCTCTTTGTTTTGCTATTAAGTGGTCAAGGGTGAGCAAATGAAAATGTTTGTAATGAGTCTGCCTCCACACTACTGCACAGCAAGTCCTTTAATAGTGACAAATGGGGACCCTTTTCACTGCCTCACTTTTAATACAAGAGTATCTCCGAGTTGACGGGCTATCACTCAGGAGAAGATTAGTTTTCATTTCAGCACATTTGGTCCTTTGTGTCATAGCTCTTCATTTCTTGTTATTTATACCCATTTTGCTTTGTCTGTGAGAGCAAAATTGGATCTTGGGTAAAGCTGACCCCCCCACCCCACCCGACAACAGTATATGTTGGTCATTTGCGTGTAGAAATCAGCATGGTTTATTTGCTCTACTCAACCCTGCACAGAGTTGCCAATCAGAACATCAGCCTGTCTGCTGAACTCTCCCTCATTTGCTCTGAGTGTAATGATGGTTTACAGAATTACAGTTTTAAGTTTCACTCATACAGCTTTGATCTCTGACCGCTGGCTGGCTTTTGCCTTTAACATTACACAGAATTCATTTCCGAAACGCTCAGACTTCTTCCCTCCCTCTGATGAAAGCACTCTAGATATGAGACAGAGCAGGAAGCAGACTTTTTTTCTCAGTAGCAGTGTTGACAACAGTCAAATGTGACCTCTTCAAGACAAGGTACATGTTCCTCAGGGGAGGGAGAGGCGAATTAAGAACTGTGCTGAAAGGAAACATGTCAGATGGGTGTCAGCCACCTCCCATTTCTTGATATGTGTTCTTCCTTTCATACACGCAAGTTTTTCCTCTGGTTATTTCCTACATTGGACTTCAGAAAGACAAATTCACATAAACGTCGTGAGCAGCCGTGTGGCAGGCACATGTTGGAGATGGGCTGATTTAAGCTGATAAATGTGTTGCAAGACCCCTTTGTTTTGCAGGATGTATGAACACATCTTTTTCAATGAGCGTACTCCACTTTCGCCATATGATGAAGTCCTGGTGTAAGCAGCCTCCTAATTGTGCTGTCTGTTCAGTCTCACTCTTGTCAAGTCTCCAAAAGCTGCACATGATATCCCTAATCGACTATGAGCTCAAGATGTATCCCCCGACTCAGCTGTTGGTCTTTCAAGATGCAGATAGTGTTTCATTGTTGACCTTGTCTAAAAATAAAAGCTGAAACACCTCTGATGTTCAGCCACGTGAAATGTATTCAGTGAACGAACGTGTACCCTGACATTCTTTCATATGCTATGGCATATACATTAGTGAGTATCTCATATCAGGTTCATCCTGCATATATTATGTTTTTCATGCAGAGATTCTTGATGGTTTATTTCGTTTTATATATTTTACTAGATGTTATGAAATTTAACAGCCATTAAAAGAAGATTTGTATGTTTAAACTTGTGGATATGAAAAAGTTTCATGAGAATAAATCTGTTAGCTCTATTCAGAATTTTTTTTTTTTTAAAAGGTCCAATGTATAGGATTTAGGGGATAAATTGTCAGAAATGGAATCTAATATTACATGTATGTTTTCTTAAGTGTAGAATCACCTAACATTAAGAATGTACATGTTTACATGACCTTAGAACGAGCCATTTATATCAACACAGGAGCAGGTCATCGTCTTCGGAGTCTGCCATTTTGCACTGCTATGTTTCCACAGTAGCCCAGATTAGACTAACCAAACACTGGCTCCAGATCTGTATTTTCGCATTAGCCACCATAGTTAGCAGCCCCTCAATTCAATTCAATTTTATTTTATCTATAAAGCCCATTATCACAAAACACAGTTTGCTTTAGAGGGTTTTATAGCATACAACATCCCTCTGTCCTTAGACCCTCACATCATCTAAGGAAAATCTCCCCCCAAAAAAACCTTTAACGGGGGGAAAAAATGGTAGAAACCTCAGGAAGAGTGACTGAGGAGGGATCCCTCTTTCAGGACGGTCAGACATGCAATAGATGTAGTAAATAACAATTAAATTACAGTAATGACAAAGAGGAAAGAGAAAGAGAGAGGGGGAGAGAATAATAACACAGCAATAATGGTAACAACAGCATATCATATAACAATATTGATAGAAGTAAAATTACTAAATGCACTCTATGATAGCAGTGCTGAGCAGCAATAGAGAAACTGATTTTTTAATGTGGAACTGCTTTTACTGGTTTAAATCACTGGGTGTGTTTGTTTTAGAGTGGAAGAGACCTCGGTGGATAATATGGATCCCAAAAAAAAAATCTAATCATCTTGATGTTAAATTATCAGAGATTAAAAATGAATACACAGTAGCAGGTGCAGGGCTAGCACCCAATCTGCAACGTGCTGAACAGCAACGGAAAAACACTGATTTACAACATAAAACTGCTTTATTCAGTGTTTTACTGGCTTAAATCAGCTGGCCCATTTATTTTGGAGAGAAAGAGACCTAACAGATAATTTGGCTTCCCCAAACTCTTTTACACCTCCCCTTTAATTTCCAATTTTCTGCAGTTTGTGAATGTGTAATTGTGCTACTTTTGGTTTACGTGAGTATTCGTTTTTTTTATCCTATTTTTCAAATGTAATCTGAAAACATTTCTATTTTTTCACACATCATGAAATACTTTAATTCTTACGAGATAGAACACTATTGCTGAACAGAAATGTATAATCAATCAGTGGAAATGGTGATAATTATCAGCAAAATAGGAAAGGTGATGGACCATCCCCAGGTATTTCTGTCTATTTAAGCAAAGTGACATATTCCGAGCTGAGCCTCAGAGGTCAGAGTACAATACTTAGTGGTTTCTCTTCCCCACATTTCTTTTGACAGGCACAGAGGAGGATCAGGTGGTCAAGTCCAAGAAAGTCTTCCGCAGCCAAACTGTGGCCAGCCAAAACCCTGAGACAGAGCTGATGCTGGAGGGAGACGAAGATGCCGTCAGCCTGCTGCAGGAGAAGGAGATGGACAACCTGGGTGGTAAGTCAGCACACCAGCACCTCCATTAACCCCAAGTCAACATCACCACTGCTGGGACATCAGTGCTTTTATCGGTCTTCTTTCTAATCGCTGGCGTAGTTACAGTGTGCGTGATTATATTGGTGGCTCAAATGAAGTGTTTGAATCACCGTAGGGGGTTTAATGCTCATTATATTGGCAACTCTTATTTATGGAATGAATGTGAGGTTTGAGTTTATAGGTTGCTTTTTGCACTTCACCTTCAATTTAGATCTGGAGTCAGGAGTCTATGTCTTCTAATCTGGTCAGCTTTTCTGAGGTTTGACAGCTGCATATTTTTTGGTCTGACGAGTGTCCTTTTCTGTTTTGTTTTGGATCTCGTCAGCACGGTTCCTTCCTCGAGTGTTTATCTCCAGAGGCAAGTCTTCTAAACTTAAATTAACACTGGAAAGATGATCATTCCAGAAATGTCACAAGTCATATTTAGGATTTCTCAAACAATCAGTGATTAAAATTAAAATGAACAACTGCTTGCTATTGCCTCATGTTACAGAGGCCTTGTTTAACCTATCAGCTGACCTAATAATGTACCCTCTGAATCTGGGTGACACCATTAGAAATCTATTTATATCTATATCTATTTATATCTATCTTGTGTTTAGTTCATTTTATTATACTAACAGACCAATCAATGTGAAATTACAGCAATTATCTTTCCCTATTTAAATGAATAAAATGTGTTATATTTTAACTAAACCTGGAAGGAGTTTGCCAAGAAAACTGCATGAAATGTGTAATTTCCGTGAGCACTTGGATGTTAAGGGAGAGCAGAAAACAACTTAATTATCCTGAAGTCAAACTAACCCTAATTCTCACTAAAGTAAACAATCATTTACAGATTAATTGGCCCTTAACGGCTGAGGAAAGACTAAAACAATATTAAATCTTTATTAATCTCTGATTTATTTTACTCATGTGACTGTTATCATTTGTTTACTTGTATCTTAACCTAGCTTTAATACTTTATCTGACACAATTCAGTCAATAGTGCAGCTTATTGCCAAGGTGATCGTTGCCCAAAGATTCCTGTAATTTATCCAGCATCACACTCTGTGTGTGAGCCAGACTATCAAGCCAACCTTGAGCTGCTTTTCAAGTAACTGCCATGGCCGTAAAAGGTAAGTTATCCAGAGTTCACTTGAGTTTTGAGTGCAGATCAAGAATGCTGCATTACGTTCTTATAAATAAAGCCAAATCTTCACTAAACACCCCCCGCAAATTCCTGGTCATATAAATAAGCAGAGTTTGTTACTAGTTTGATGCATAAATGACAGGCTTTTTTGTAGAAAGTAATACTCATCCCTGGCAGCCATTACCAATTCTAAAAACATTTGTTTATTTCAATGACAAGGATAATAAAGCAGTAAAGAAGTGAAGGTTTCTCCTCTAATGGTGAGAAGTCTGGCCTGTTGTTGTTGACAGTTGTTGTCACTGAATGTGGCTTTATTTTTTATTAGCTACTTCAGACCATGTAAATAAACATCATCAGCTCCAAATCTTTATATGGATTTTCAGCTCTTAGGATGTCAGTTTTCGTATCAAAAATGTTGTTTCAATTGTTTCTAATTTTAGAGATTTTCCTTGTTTCAGTGAATTCTCTTATAGTATCTGGATAGTCCAGATAGTCCAAAGATAGTGCTTTAAATTGTGTTTTAACTGATTTCACATGTTTAATTGCATATTCCCTACAGGGACATTTATAGCATTACCAAAATATCTTTACTAAACCTGCCACTGAAACACGTTATCAAATATGATACATGTATGTAATTCATTCCAGGTGTAAATTGTGATAGAAATTGTATAGAAAAAAAAGCCCAGAGACTGCAGATTACCAGGCATAGCCCTGTGTACATTACCTAGTTATCACGGCTTAGTATGTAAGGCTCATGCTGAACCAGGGCACTGCTGAGCAGTGAAATCCCCTCAGATCAGATACATCTAGGAGGAGGAGGCAAACCCCTCCCCTTTGTCCCAGAGCCAGCAGGCAGCCAAACACTCCATGTCTGTCAGATGAACCCTGCACTGCCCAATCAAAAATTCAAGCAGAGCGTATTCTCATGAGAGAAACAATAATGACCTTATAGAAAACAGAAATGCTGAGATTTAATATTTGTGATAAATTTATGATGTGTGAGTTTATGTGAAATTATGAGCCAGTGGAAATTGACTCTGAAGAATAAGCGCTTGGATTTAAGAATTCTTCTTTTTTTTTTTTTTTTAATGTAATGTTGAATAAAAGTTAAGTTTATGTTTTCACCAATAGGGGAGCTCCCTCTCATTGTAACATTTGGGTAATGTTTTTTGCTCTGGCTGTGTTTGGCCTCTATCTAATCTCAGGCATGAACAGCCTTAATGAGAGATCTGGGACTAGATCCTTGTCAACAACAGTGCTCCTCCTGCCAGCCGTTGGGTCAGTGCCTGCTGCTGCTGCCAAAGGGGCGGCGCCTGCATTCAAGGGCCAAGGCAGTTGTGGTCACTGAACCTATGATTAGTTTTGCTCCCCCACAAACATTGGAAATGCTGTCAGTGCTTGCTCTGGCATTAAATGAACCTCTGTGTATGCACACATTGCATCCAAAAACAGGTAGAATAGAAACATAAATTGGGCATGTGAGAGGAAAAAAGAGAGGAGTCTGAGCCTCACAAGGCATTTCTCATGTCAAGTACGCAGTCGGTAGATTTGACTGTTCTGCTGGCATACCAAAGTATCCGAAGTGTGGTTTAGCAGCCACAATCATTTTGTTCTTCCTTTATTTAGCCTTTCTGTATCCATTTTAGTCCCCATTCACAATGCTGATCCCTTGAGTGGTGACATGTTTATAAAAGGGTAAAACCAACAGCATTTCTGGATGTGTAATCTTAGGAAAAAAAAGCAAGAGGAAGACAGTTTTTAGCCCACTTTTCCCGCAAGTTTCTTTTTTCCAGCCCCCTTTTTTTAAATTCAATGAGCTACACATTTTTTTTACATTAACCGGACCAGGGTGATGTTAAGAAGAAAATATGCAAACAACCCTGGAAAATATAATTATTTATATGAAATAGTTATATATTTTTCTATTTTATTTAATTGCTGTATGCTGCAGCCTTATTAAATAGTCTGTAGAGCAAAAGTATTCCTCCAGGCTTTTACATGTTAATGCTATATGTTATGTGTTGAAAGATAAATGCATGCTTTGAAGACGATGGGGAAAAAAAGACCATGGCTTCAGTGACTCAAATGAACAACAAGGCTCTGTGCCTCAGTCAGCATACAGCAGGTTATAATGGCTGCAGCTGTGCATGCACATACATGTGTGTGTGTTTACACTGTAAATCAACATGCACATGTTTGCAAGTGAGTGATTGTGCTCAGATGTGCAACTAACCCACTTCCACTTGTATTTCTCTCATTATGCAAAATATAAAAGCACTCGGCCTTATCAGTCCAGTGGATGGATTGTGGGTAATAATATACCCATCTTCTCAGCAGTTCTCCCAAACTCCCACCACACCGAAACGAGATTTTTCATCACTTCATTAAAACCGACCTGTCATTTGACAAATATTTGCATTTTCATTAAAACAAAGACCCAACAGCCAAGTGCTCAAAGCTATAGCCCATATACACCACTCATCCTGTGTAACTTGCCCTTAATTTCATTATTCTCATGTAAACATTTTAATGCCATATAGCCTAATTATGGAAGGATCCCTGAGGGGATTACTGCTTAATCCTCTTCCTCCCCATGAGCAATGGATGCTGTGCCTTAATGCCTCAGGCTAGTGTCTTTCTCTCTGTGAAGCCCTTTAGGGCGCAATACAATGCATCAGCCCTAAAAGTGTTATTTTTACTCAGAGGTGAAAGGGCTTGTAATTTAGGGGCTGAAGTTAACACACAAAGTCTCCTCAATTGGCAGAAATAATAATAACAATATAATAATATAATTTTACTTTTTAATGGCTTTCAATTGTATATCTTTTACTTTTTTATTTTCTCTACATTTTTAAATGCACTAAACGTTATCAAAATTTCAGTAAAATGGGTTAGTGCAGGTATTTACTCTTCATATGAAGCTTGTAAGCAACGTGTAGCGCATGGGCTGATACCATCAGCAGATAGGATCACCGTTAATGGACCCGAGCAACGCAGAGAAAAAAAAAATCAAGGGAGGGCGGTTTGACTGTGCAGCCTGCAAGAGCGATGAAGGGGCGCTCTGGGAGTTGAGACCGAAATCCACTTGTATTCCTGTAACACTATCGGCCATAATTGGCTGAGGAACGCAGATTAAGATTGATGAGACATTAAAGTGGCTCTTTGGAGTTTAAGGGATCGATAAATATCCCGATTTCGAGAGCTTTCGTTTGAGAGCAGACAAATCACTGTAACGGTGCTCCACAGCGACACTGATCTGAGAACATGGAGGATGAGGCAGAGGAAGAGAGGGAGGGAGGAGACTGAAATAAAGATGTGATCACTATCAGCTGGCGGGGTCACAAACCCGCCTAAAAAATTCTGGATAATTATTTGGGCTCGAGAACAAGAGTTTTTCTGCATGTCTTCGTCTGTATGTGAATGCACTGGGAAAAAGGAGCAGCATTTTTTTTAATTGTCAGAATCAAATTATAGGCTGCACCTTTTTAAAGCAGCCCTGAGTATCAGTGATGTAAATCCATATTTCAGACCTGCACTGCAAATACGTTCCGATTATATGACCTCATAAGGGGGGAAAGCGGGGTTGTTTCTCTTAAATTGTTTTTTTTTTCACTAAATTAAATAGGCGAGTGGTGGTTGTTTGACCCTAATCCGATCATAACGTTTTTCTGTTATAAGTGCACCACTGGTTTACAAACAGGTACAAATAGTTGCTGTGTATGTGTTTAAAGACTTGATAAATACGAGGATAAATCCACTGTGTTGTGCGCATATATGCACATATGCAATACAAGGGGAAAAAGGCGTTCAGACGCTTTTGTCTTGTGGCGCGCTTAATTATAAATGCTTTAAAAAAATAAGGCATTCACCGAGATATCATAATGCGTTATTTTTGACTGAAGTACAATAATTAAGTTTAAAATTCCCTGATTTTTAAAAGCGCATGGTGTGTGCGCATGTTGGCATAGTTTGATGCAAACAGGCCGCTGACATGATCTCCTAATCGCGACGATCATTTTACAGAATTAATTTAAACCTTGCATTATTTAACATACATATATATGTATTTTTGCATGTTACTAATTCAGCATATGGCTACCCCTTGTGCATTCTTTAGGCCCAGTGGTCCTGAGCAGCCCGGCTCAGCTTGTTGCCCCCGTCCTGGTGGCCCGGGGGACTCTGTCCATCACCACCACCGAAATCTACTTCGAGGTGGACGAGGATGACCCTGCCTTCAAAAGGGTCAACTCAAAGGTAAGTAACCTGCAAGCAAGTGTGCAGCCCAAGTTTAAAGGCTGGTTTACAACGGGCAGTTTGGCTTTCGACAGTTGATTTTTTTTTTTTTTTTTTTTTTGGCCGACAGAAAGCCCTACTAGACATTTATTTTAAACACACAAATTTTGCTCTGCGCTGCGCCTCTATCCACGCTCTATCGGGCTCTTATTAAATGTCATTTTGTGCCCAGAATTTTGTTGTTAAAGTGCGTTTAGGTTCTATTTTGTGTCGTTGAATTTGCTGCATCTTTATGCATTTGAAAAAATATATATAATATGATGATCATCGAGGCCTACTCGGGTTGAATCATCAGACTGTGTTGACACATGCCAACGAACTAATGTTAAAATAAATTAACATTATAAACGCTCACTTCTAATGCAGGGGGTTGTGATATAAAAAATGCAACTGGGCGCAAACTTGCAGATCTGTTTAAAATATTGTGTTAAAAATTATTCCTTCATTTTCTCCTATTTTCCTTTTTACGTGTCAACTCAGTCTACATAAAACACGGAGCCTGAGACCCTCTAATTAAATATTCCATTATATTAATATTGCACGGCATTAGGCCTACTGTCAAAAACACATTTAAGAAAACCATAATGGGACACGAATATAAAACAGCTCGTTTTATTAGCTCTTTAAATTAGATCAAAGACAGAAATAAAAAAAATCAGATCACAGATGTTATAATCCAGTGTATTTCAAGTGCATTTTTTTCAATTAAACTGTAATATATATTTACTATATATATGTTATCATTTTCTTTTCTTTTTTTATCATGTAGGCCTAAGCATGGTAGAGATAAACAACAACCAAAACATGTTCGAGTACTTTAAATAATAATTCAAGTAAATTGATGGAATGTTTTTTTCAATGTAGCAAATGTCGTACGCCTATCAAAATGTAAACTTTCAAAAAATAGACAATGTCCATTGAAACAGATGAATCAGACTACCACTGATGCAAGTATAAATTAATAACGTTTCTACCAGATAAAGAAAAAAGTTCAGAAGTAGATTTAAACAGGTGGATCCTATTTACGTGTCACAGAACAACATTCACAATTTCAGACCACTTGAATCACAATCTATGAATGTATTTACAGTATAAAATGTACAGATGTGGGTATTTAATTTTTTCCAAAGTTTGTCACGGGGCTTTATTTTAAAGCATTTAAGGAGATGTAGGATTTAGGCAACCGTGTGGCACGGAGAGAAAAGATTGAGGTGGCCTCATGGGTTAATAATGGTAGCCAATAATTTAAACTTGCTCCTAAATATTGACACCGCCAAAAGGTGCACGGGGAAAATGGCAAACTAAACTGTCATAAAAAATCATCTTCAAACAGGCTAGGCCAAAAACGAAAAATATTCAACAACAGAGGACACATTTCACAAGACTTTGCAAATTGGTTGGCAATATTTTTTCTGTCCGTTTAAGAGCTCGTTAGGCCTCTTTACCACATTTTTTAAAGACGAGGAGAACTAATATTTTTACCTCAGAGTTTCTCCAAGCTTTTGGGGTTGGTCAGTATTTCTCTTGCCAGTCGCCAAGTCTGTTTGGCTGCATTCTCTAGAGCAGAGTGAGGTTTTCCTTGAAACAGGTCTAAATTAGGCAGGAAATAATGCGGGCACCTTCTGCACTGCAAACATGAAATAAGCTGCAATAGTATCCCGTTCAGGCGGTCGCCGAGGCAGTTCTCATCCCAGTCTGACTCCCTGGGATGTTTCTCACACTCGTAGGAAACCAAAGTTTTCATGTGGTAGTTGTTCAGGGGCTGTCCAGGCAGTTCGAGGTGACGGTCGCGCAACGCTTTGAGGACTGACAAGCATTTCTTCCTGCATCCACCCAGGAGCAGCCGGTTCTCGGCCTCGGCGAACTGCAAGACCCAGGCGTCGCTCTCTGCTGAGCTCTGCTTGCCGTTCAGGGAGTAGCACTCTTTGGATAAAAGATTGAAACCTTCCGCTTTGACTTCTGCCACTCGGTTAGGTCCCGGCCAGGGGATGTGCGGGAGAGGCCAGTGCGCAGCGCTGCGCGGCCAGATCCCAGTGCACTTGAAAGCCGGTGTGATTTGCACCACATATCTGTCTCTAATGCGCAACTTCACCTCACTTGTGTCAGCGACCATTTTGACAACATCTCTGTAACTGCATTTATCCACTGCCTGCGCCACCAGCGTCTGAAATCTCGACCGGATCTTGCGAGCCGAGAGGTAACCGGAGGCTGTGATGAATTCAACCCAGAGAGACATGCTTCTCTTGCGGCCGTCGCTGAGCTTGAGCACGGCGCAGCCCGGCAGAGATCCGTCATCCACAAAGTTGAATACTCCCATCTGATTCAGATAGAGTACAACCTCGAACTCGGTGGGTGAAATGACCTCCAGTCCCTCAAAACGGTTATCCATCTCGCTGAGAGAGCTGATGAAGCGGGGCTCCTGCACCTCGACCTCCTTCAGGACATCCGATACCACCTTGCACACCTCACGGATGGTCTTGGAGATGGCTGCTTTTCGAGACTGACATTTCTCGTTGTAGTATTTGTTGAGGTGATACACCAACTTTGCCTGAGCGGCTATCATATTAGGGCAGAGATCCGGGTTATACACCGGAGTCTCGCAGTAAGCCGAGGGATCCAACGCGGCTGTTTGTACGGGAGCCAATTTTAGAGAAGAAGGAAAGCTATTTAAAAAGAAAAAAAAATGTCTATTTATAAGACAACTATTTAAAGCTGTGCTCAGAGCACATGCGTTATAATCATATCACAACATTCACAGCTGTTGTACCGCAAACTGCATTGAAGTGCACGAAGCAAGTCCTCGAGTGTATCAGGATGGCCTGTTTAAAAGTCCATTTCAACCCCGTGAGGTTCAGTTGCAGCAAAAACGCCTTTTGCTTTTTCTCTGATCACTGTGCCAGTTAGGAGTCCGCGTAATTGCGCAGAGTGGAGTGTGCCCTCCCGACGCAGACGACCGGTGTTGCTGTGTTTTACAACAGGAGACACACACACACACACACTCTTTATTATAAGGGAGGAGTTGAAACCAAGATGTCCAATCACTGTCCGATGCGTCACCGCTTCCCAGTTTATCGAAAACAAATTCATCCCCGGGTGTTATATACAAGTCAAAAGTACAGGTAGTAGTAGTATATCGAGGAGCGGAAGTACACCTACGCATTTGGAGAGAAGAGAAAAAAACAGCAATTTCACTGCGTTACGTTGCTTTTTCTTGGACTCTATCTGCTGCTTTTTTAGTCCGCTATATTGAATCATATATGAAACAGTAGGTGGATTAAGATTTGTTTAGAATATATGTCTTCGCCTAATAAAACATTTGAATGTGCGATATTAATTATTTTCTTAATTCTCAAGTGGAGCGAATTTAATTTATTCTCGGCGCATCAGATAAATTAAAATTAAAATGGAGTAGTTCAGTGAGTTTTAAAAATATATAATTGCAATTTACAAATGCGATTTGGTTTATTTACGCGTTTTGTTTTTTTAAAGCCATATCTCTTTAGAATAATCATGAAGTAGTTTATTAAGTAGAAATTTCAAGGTTATTTGATAGAACCGCGTGTTGAGTCTTGTTTTCTAAATACGCCTTGAAAGATGAGAAAGATATCGCGCTATTTGTTTTTAGCATTGCGATTATATTTGACACATTAATTATTGTGGCTGCTGTGATGCTTGAGAAAGTTTATATCCCGAGTTTACATCTCGGGATTGTGTTTCCATGCAGATTGTGTTGCTCTTTTACTGCGCGGCATCAGTCTCTAATGTGTCGTGCAATAAGTCCACGCGCCAGTATTTTTCAGTCATGTAATTAATGTATATTGTAAGAATTAAAAAAATGTATATAATTACAGTTGTGATCTGAACATACATTTCTTTTCTATATGGCTCAAAAATGAAAAGCACATACATCTAAATACTAAGCTGTAGCCTATTTTGCAATGTTTCTTTGAGAGTTAATGTGTGCGATTTTTTAAATTGTCAGATCATGTAGAAATTTTTGTAATAATTATTATTTTTTAATTTTCATTAATGTCAATAATTCAAATTAATTATTGTATTGAATAGAATAATTTACATTTGTATTCTAAAGCCTGATAATGATATTTCTTAACAAGATAAATATAGCAGCAAAAAACAACAATAGCATGAGATAGTAGCTTGATTTTTTTTCTCTGAAATATAAAAACAAAAAAGGAAACACGTTAATTGCAAATAATTTTAACAATTAAGACCAACATTGTCTTAATATAATTTTATGTTAAGTCCCATTATGTATTAATGTGATGTTTTGGGGTCCGGGCACGTTGGTCTGCTACAGACAGTGATTTACAAATAAAGAAATCTTGCATCCACTCTAAAGCTTCTCTGGCTCTCATTATTGCACTGGCACTCAATCTCACAAGGTACAGTGCACACTTTGAAGATGACTTCAAAAAGATAATGCTGCACGGATCAGATAAGGAACACAAAGGCATTTACACTCATCTCTGCTCCAGTCAGAACTGCATACGACCAGACATTATGAGGGCAAACAGGCGCTCGTCAGCTCTGACTCACTACACGGATGCGGCTGAGCAGGAGGTGGCGTGTGCGGGAAGGACCCTGATAGATAGGTGACTCCCATTATCATCACAGCCTGTCACGGACACACTGCCAGTAGCTTCCTGGCAAACCCCAGTGATAATTTCACCCTGTTACTAGGCAGAAATTACAGATAGTATCCTCTGTACATGGAACGCGATAGAGGTCTATGTTAAGGCTTATTCTGAAATTAAATAATAAATGTAGGGGTGTATTGTAGTTCTTATCATGTTTAGATCTGCTTAAATTTCACAACAAAATTTTTACATTCCCATTGACATATTTCTGGAGGATATGGAGGACATTATAGAAGGTTTTCATGTGGTGAGAGGTAGCTGAAAGCCTCTTGCCCTCTCAGGCTTTGATAGTCTTTTCTCTCACTCTCTCCCACTGCCTGTGGCCCAGCAGGTACTTGCCTTTTATTGAAACCAGACTAGCCTCACTTTCCAGGCTATTGTGCTCCAAGTCAGATATCTCCGAATCCAGTTGCACCTCTTGAGTTTGTGCTTCGGCCTTTGGCCATCCGTATGCGTGATAGAAGGGAGGATTTTCATTGAGATTATCACCTCTTAATCTAAAGCATGTGGCTGCACAGATCTCTCAGTAACTCAACCTGCTCTGCGGTCCCAGGACTCCAGCAGTTGTCAGGTCTACCCTAAGACAATCGAATCCTCTTAGCCATATCTTTACCATTACAACATTGCAAGCTTTGTTGCTTCATTCGCTATCCTGCTAGGCTATTGGAGGCCCTCCAGTGTGATATATGGGTCCATGATTCCAGGCCTATTTCTGACCCAGCAAAATGCATGATTGTGTAAATCAATACAATGACTTCTACTTCCCCTAATTTTGCATGAGCATGTGACCCTGTTTTGAAGGCCTCTTTGTTTCCAGAGCATGCCTCTACACTTATTCATTTTTTTCTCCTCCATTTTTCTTTTTCCTTTCTTCTTGCAAGACTGATCGTCCTATTAACATGGCCGGGCGTAAGGTCAATGGTGCCTGTCTCATGGCTGAAATTACCCATTGATGACACCACTCATGCTTTGAATGACTTGAAATGATATTATACCGTTTGCAGCCAAAGTCATTAAACACATGTTGCTTTATTTTATATTTCATCCTCAAGGCTTCATGCAGTGTTTATACATATAAATTAGTAATGCATGTGTATATAACTAACTATATATCTGTCCATATACACATTATCTGAGTATATTGCCTCAAGCATTCAATGAAATATAATGTTTTGAAAAAGTGAATCTTCGAGGGGGAAATGAAAGTTCCATGCTCTACAAACATGAATTTTTATTGGCTTTATAGACTAAAACAATCCTCTGTGGTTTTATAAACAAAGGTTTTACAGTAACATGTATGCATGACGTCTTTTCAATTTTCTTTTTTACCTCATTACCATTAAGAAAATAGTTAATGATGTTATTTAAGTATAGCATTTAGCTGATTTTAAGCTGGATCAAGACTTTTATGGCCAGCAATCCTCTGACTGGTATCATAGTTATGGATGAGGTTTTATAATTTTATTAATCCTATTACACGAGAACAAATAACGTCTGCCATAGGCTATTTCATTAAATTTATGGGGTCATTTAGTTTTTAAAAAAGAGAGACTTTAAAGCCATGTTCTATACAAAGGGAGTTTACCAGCTAGCTCCCAAGCTAATATGCAGATTAGTCAAAGTGGACTTAATAGGATGACATATTTCTATATAAATCAGATTAAAAGCAGTGACACTTCAGAGAAGTGACATCAACACTGGCTCTCAAACTGTGAGAAATAATATACTTTAATCTCTCGGGATAGCCACTCATTTTGACACATTTCCTATAATTTTATTTGTCACAAAATGAAATTGTCATTGGGATTTTTAATAACGGAACATTATTATTCTAAGCAATATGGTGTCTCTGTAGGAGGCCAGTTAATTTTTGGGCTCGCAGCCTCACTGAGGACCCCCTTTGGATTGTGTCCATTCATTTGTTTGTGTATTAACAGCCTCCTTTGGAGAAGTCATGAAGCTGGACCACGTAGCCAGAGGCTCTCAGAGACCCTCTAGTGATCACCTCAGCAGGGTCTGTTCACTATGAACACATCCCCAGCATACACACACACACACACACAAACACACACAATCACACACACACACACACACACACACACACACACACACTCACACACAGACACAAACACACATATCACCAAACTTCTCTTCATGATGGGAATTTTGAAAAAACAGAGAGGTGGAGAAAAGTGTAAATTATGAAACTTAATTGATTGTCTCAGCTTCATTTGGCCCTTCACCCCTCCTCTCTGCAATATGGTATGCTTGTCAGCCTTCGTGATAAATTACATGCATGTATTTGCATGAATTTAGCATGAATACAATTCAGTTTTGTTTGCCAAAATAACGATCCAGAAAATGCCTGGTATTCTTCACAAAAGGAAAATACAGCCCTACATTGTGTTCTGTGCACTTATTTCCTGCATAGGTTATACAATTGGCAGTTGAGTGCAGCGAAAGTGCTGGTGCAGTGCTTTCCACTGGTTTTATTAGCACACAGTTTAGCGTTGTATTTTGTTGTACATGACAATGCTAAACACTGGGTGTGTTAGAGACTGGGGCAGTATTGTTGCTGGTTTAATATTAGTTTATTCAGCATGTTTCTCCTGTTGTTTTCTACAAATTGGTGAGGCTTACAGTGTTGAAATAAAGGACCTGTTTGTTCATAAACATGCAGTTCTTTTCATTTTCTCTTGTTTGTCAAGGGAAACTATAAGCCTGTCTTCCGTCATGTCTGTCAAGAAAGGCAACTGTTCAGTAGCAGCAGCAGTGTGATTAATCTTAATGTCAGATGAGATGTCTACCATCTAAATGTGGGCGCTGTAATCATCTGCCCACTGACCCCATGATGCTCATCTACAGTCCTCTTTGCAGCCCCTGTGTTTTATAAGTAATTTCAAATCTCAGACTAAATGAACACAGTTCTCTCCCACGTGTCATGTGATCTTGGAGTGGGAGTACATCGAAGCACAAAACAAAGGGGTTGGACGAATTGGTTGCATATAGATTTGGGGCTGTTGGTAATCAAATGCTGCTGCCGAGGCCTGTGATGAAATTAGGCAATGTTGCCTAAATAAGGGATGAAGGGTTCATAATTGCCAGTCCTGGAGATCTGAGGTGCCGGGTGCCAACTGTCAGAGCAAGGCTAATGATGACAAATGTCTCTCTATGCAGATTGCTGCAGCGGCACGGGTGTGCAGCTGAGAAAGAACAAGAAAAGAAAAATGCAGAGGGGCTAATAAGAGAAAGCCTGTGTGCACATATTTAATGACCTACATGGAAACAAACACCCTTAACTGATGGGCTGCCTTTGAAAGTGCTAAAGCTTGATGCTGCTACCATAAAACGGAGTCCCCTACAGTACCTGTGACTGATAATAGTCATTAATCAGAATCATTACTATCTACATTTTTACCTGATACAGTGAACAAAAAGTAGAAACTGTTACTGACTTTCATTTGCTTGCAAGCTTGTCAAGATGATTTAACAATTAAAAAAAAATTGTCATACTGGAAAAGTTAGCTCTATATTTAGCCAGACAATTCATCAGCTCAAGAGTAGAGGACACAGATTAGCATTGTCCTTGCATGTAGGTTTGCTCATTAGCTTTTTTGTAAGTTGATTGATGCTTGGGTCATTATTGTGCAATACAGCAAAGTTTTGTAAAAAGATAAATTGTCTGTTACTCTCTGGCTCATGTTCAAAATAGCGGGCTGTTCCTAGTTAACATAGCTAAACTGTTGTTGGTTAACATGGTTTTAAAAAAAGTTTTTGTGTCTTAAAAGTGTGCTTGATTTTAACCTCCTTTGTAGCAGAGAGCCATAAATCTGATTTCACTTACTGTGACGCAAGGCTCACGCTAATAAAAGAGCAAACCCAGAGTGTTGCATGGCCAGATTTCCCCAATTTGTTGCATGAATGGCTTTTGAAAGGGGTCCCTCTTTGTACAAAGGGAGTCTCGTCTTTGTTTGGTTTCGCCCCATCTGTGTCATCTGGTGGTCTGTGCAAGAGGGTGGTGTCTCGGGGTGCTCCCCAGCGGCGATGCCAGTTGTTTTATGGACTCGCTGGAGTGGTGCTGGGAGTTCATAAGTTGGCTGGCCCATTGTGTGCTGAGCCCAGCTGACACGTGTGAATTGACTCCAGCATATTGACAGATCATTTCCATTAATGAATCGGAGGAGTCTGCCTTGTTTCACTCTGTGATTTATGCCCTTGCTTCATCATCCTCTGTGCTCAGGGTTAACTAACAGCCCCCTGAATGACTCAACTACAAATAGCTGGATGAAGGGAGTTTGCTTTTGTGCATGGATGGATTTTCTTTAAGTGATATTTATGCATTTTATATCCTATATTTCAAGCCAAATTATGTATATAATCCCAAATCACAATTTTGTCTTAGAGGATTTTATATGACATCCTCTGTCCTTAGACTATCTCAGAATAATCTTCAAGTTTTATATCTGATTTTAACATCTAATATAATAGCATCTTAGTTAAATCATTGTTATCTCATCATTAGTTCTGAACATATAGTTCTGCACATTAAAGCATTTGAACTGCATATGAAGATTGACTTGGTGATGTACAGTTGATTAATAAAATGGAAAGCGATACATTTTCTACTTTTTAATTCTACCCCCACCTAGTGTCTCCAAGTAATCTTATTGTTGATGCCACTGTCGCAGGACTAGCAGGATTGCTTTCTGTTTTCCTCAGAGCTTATCCACAGATGAGTGATTGATACTAAACATCAAAACACAACATTGAAAAGAGAGGAAAAACATGTTCACTTAGGAGGTAAAGTAACTGTATTATTTATATAGTTATATATTGAGGATGTTTAAAAATGAAATAAACACATAATTTCTGTAAACTAGCGTTACTTGATTTTGACCCTTTGTTATGACCTCATCATCGCAAATCGCCTACATTCAGTTGCTTTGAGAAATACCCGTTCAGCTTGCTGCCATTTCCACTAATTCTGTAGACAGTAATGACACCTGCAAAATCACTTGTTCACTGAAAACTTACTCCTTTGATGCAGATAGCTAGTGCTGGACCTTCCTGCTTTTGTTGCGCAATGGTTGACGCACTTCCTTTTGTGCCGAAAAGTGATTCTTCATTTTTTCCCAGGAGATCGTACCTGGAGGCAGGCAAAATTGCATAGTGAAAAATCAGCTAATAGCAAACCAATTTTAACACAGTTTATGTCATTGTTCTATAGCTATTACATTGTGCAATCCACCTTTAATTCAGGATTAAATGTTTAAACAAAAAAGATATCTTTGGTGGCTTTAACAAGCCACCTTTGACAAGTAAGTTGACATTTATCAAAGAAGTGTTTTCTGTCTGATAGTTGGCTGCTCTGGCCACTCTGGCTGTTTCTTGATTTGATATTGAGCTGCTTTTTGTTTGCAACCGCTGGTGTCTCATCAGCTCGGCCCTGATCCTCAATGGCGGCCATCCAGGTTGTTCAAAGCAACAGCCACACACTGCTGATAGCGCTGGCCTCAGCCTGGCCTGTCACCCCCGCCACTGCTGCCACATGGAAGGCACATTTGCTTGCCACCATTTTATGCCGCTGTCACCCTCCCTTCAAGAGCAAGGGGAAAGAGGGGAGGTGAAAAAGGGAGAGGAGGGAAAGTGGGAGGCTCACCCTGAGCGGATGCGAGACAAAGATGGCAGCAGAGACATTTTGTCTACTTTCATTAGTTCTGGTGGTGGTGAGCTGTGCTGAATATTAGCCTGTTACTGGCAAAGCCACACAATGTGGAGCGCAGACGGAGAGCATGTCACAATCAAATCTACCCCACCTCATTTCCATCTTCCTCACAGAAAAAGTGGGACATATGGGGCAGGATGCCAATTGCTTATTTTATATGGTAATTAACACCCCTCAAACCGTGTTATGTGGTAGGTGTGTCTGAACCGTGACAAAGTTTATCTCGCAAATTTACATATATATTCCCAGAAAGGCAAGATATTTTAAGATCTTAACAGACTACAAAGGCTTATGTGCTGTGTTTCATTAAGAAATGGATGAACTTTGCTGGCCTTCACTCATGTGTAATAGTTTTGTTGCCACAGTGTCACATGCAGCTAAACTCAAAACCATCCTAAATCAGTGCTGTCATTTCCTTAGTATCTACTATCTGGTATCTGTCAGCTTAAATTGGGACCCTACCTAAACCCGTCCACACACTGTATAGATCTGTGTGTGTATGTGGACGAGGGTCTGTGCACTAGTGCATGTGAGTGAAGGACAGTTGGATGTGTGATATGTTTGCAGATGTTTGTGATGAACGTTTGTTGTTGTTGCTGTTTGTGATCAACGTGACATAATAATTATCACCTGCTCCAAAACTCTTCTTTGGAGCTCTGCCAAAACACAGATGCTTGATCTGGTTTCTTATTCTCCAGCCTGCAACTGATTCTTTTGTTTACCTAAATAACAACATTCACACAGCAAGTCCCTGATTGGCGCTAACCTCAGTGTGTGTGAGTGTCTGTGTCTGTGTGTGTGTGTGTGTGTGTGTGTGTGTGTGTGTGTGTGGAGATGTATCTGAATGTTGTTTTGTCCTGCTGGGCTTTCATCTGTTGGACTCATTATAGTAGTCATCTCACTGGGCTGCAGAGAAGCTCAGGAGACGGGCTCCCCATGAAAGAGTCATGATGGACGAAAAAGTGCTGATGTGCAGGTTCCTGCCTCCAGGCTTTCACCTGCTCAGTAACAGCCCCAAGGCGAAAAAGAAGCAGGCCGCTCAGACCAGCCAATGAAAGAGTGCAGAGCTGAAGCAAGACTGTTTTAGTGTGGCTTATTGGGAATTGATGCAGAAACAAAAAGAAAAAGTTAACTAATTAGTTGCCTGAGTGAATTTTCAAATCTCTTTCGAATGATAAAAACCAAACAAGTCAAAAATGTGGATGAAAGCACCAAAAACGATGGATAAAGTTGTGTCGTTCTACCTTGTTAAATTTCAAACGATTTTATTAGAGTGTCAATTCTGTGGTCTTGGCAGGGCTTGGGAGGTGTCTGAGCAGGGAGTGCGGGAGCAGGGTGAGAGCATGTCGGCTGTTGACACCATCTAACGAAGGGAGGATTAGGAGTTTACAGAGGCAGTAATATGATAGGTCAAAAAGAGGAGGCACTCCTCCACAGCACTTGGCTCTGTAATGAATGATTGACTGGAAAAGGAGAAGCTGCCACTCGCTGGCTGAGTGCTCATCTTGACGCCTGCCGCACCGCTCCACGGCTCCCCTTGATCACGTTTCGCTGCTCCCTTCTCATCTAAGGCACCAGTCTGCAGGGAAAAGCTGCTTTTCCCTCTTATTTTTCTCCCTAATTTACACATTTAAGACATTTTTGTTTGCTTATTTGCAATTCCTTTTTTTGTCAGTGAGCCTCTCTCTATCAGTCCTACTCCCAGCCCTGGAACCAGCCCCCCACACCCACCCAACACACACACGCATACACACACACTCCCTCACTTACAACCTTCCCTTTCTCTTCTGTTTGCCTTGAGGCAATGAACTAATTTCAGGTTCCATAATTGCGGTGTGTTGTACACCTGTCTGCTATTAATTCTCCCCTGTCTCTCATTCTCTTTCTTAATGAGATATTATTGTAATTATTGTCATTAAGCTATTTTCCGTAATGAACTTGATTGATGTTGTTCTTATGGCACTATTTATTCTCTGTAATTAGTGTAAATGTGTTGAGAACTTTTACAGGCACTGATAGTCTGAGAATGTGGTTATGAGTGAACTCGGCCGCTCATTCACTCATCAGCTGACCTCAGAGTTCCCGCTTAGTGCAGAGTTTGTCTTGGATATGGAGAGGAGAGCTGAGCAGCCTGGTCACTGCTGAATAGAGCCCTGCTTGTAGCCATTTTAAGACCATTACAACAGTGAAAGGCTACACAATGGCCAGCGCTGGGCTTTGTTTCAGCCTGTCACTTGCACCCTGTGAAAATCAAATAGTGCTTTGCCTTAAAAGAAAAGGTGAAAAAGGTTTTGCTTATACTCCCATTTTTGGAAAATCTAGTTGTGTTTTGAAAAGGGGGGAAAAAGTTTTCAGTGACTCGATTTTTATTGTTGGGGAGGCAAACTACTGGAAGGAATGCTAAAGAAAATCTCAGCTGAATGAACGATGTTGAATTTTTTTTCTTAGCAGCTCTCAATCCAATTAGGAGTTTAATAAGGGTCATGCATAGGGACTTCACGCTGCAGGTTGGTTTCTTTTGGGTGCTTTTGGGGAGGAGGAAGGGGCTGAAGTTGGATAGGGCCCTAACTGGAGGCTGGTCTCTTTAATGTGTGGTGAGGGGTCTTGTGCCCTGGTGAGTCATTGAAGCTGTCTGGGGAGCACTGATGATGTTTTCCGTTATTCTGTTGGCAAGGTCATGAGATAATCTGACACTGTGGTTAGATTGGTTTCTCAGGTGGTACCAATTATCTGATCTCACACAAGCCTTTGCTTCTCCCCTCATATGCTCCTCCAGTGCTGTCTTATTTGCCTTGAGGATTTATTTCCTTACTCATAACATCTTGTCACTCATCTTTATTCAAGTCAGCATCATACAGCTCTTGAAAACTCATTATTTATTCCTTGTTTTTGATTTAGTAGTATCTTACCTGGACAAACTTTAATCTAGGGATACTGAACTTGCTTTGCTTGGGGGGCATTTTTGCAAAATGACAGAAGGCCAGGGGCCAGTTGTAGCAGCCCCATACATGTTTCTGGGATTTTAGGATGTTTCTAGGTTTGTAACTTCAGGACATTTCTAGGATTTTAGCACAATTCTAAGATTTAAAGACATTTAATAGATTTTAGGAAATTTCCAGGATATCAGCACATTTTTAGGATTTTAGGAGGTTTCTCAGATTTGAGAACATTTCTAGGAACTTTAGGATATTTTGAGGATCTTAGGAGGTTTCTCATATTTTTGGTAATTTCTCTGATTTTAGGACATTTGTAGGATTTTATGACATTTCCAGGATTGTAGAATATTTCTAGGATTTCAGGACATTTCTAGGATTTTAAGAAGATCGGATTTCAGGATGTTTCTAGGATTTTAGGACATTAGGGCTTAACTAGGACCACTGTTGGGGGCACTTTTCTTAATAAACAAGCTCTGTTTTGATGTTGTTTTATGCACTCTGGCACCTTATGTGTACTAGAAGTACAAAGATAATTCCTTATGTGAATCAATTTATTTTTTATTGTGAATTAGAAAATGGGTTGGGGGGGGCTACTCAGCACCCTATCAGGGGGCAGATTTGGGTCGCAGGCCACAAGTTGAGAATCACTGCTGTAACCATCCTTGGAACTTGGAATGTGCGTAAAAATGCAAAAAGGCTATATGGGTCTTTAAGGGGGCCTTAGCTGATCTTTAATCTCTCCCTATGAGAGGGAAAGTGGGTAGCAGGGTCCTAGAAGTGGACACGTCCAGCCTTTGTGGGTTTGTTCACATGCTGAGGAGCTTTGAGTGTCTGACAGCCGTTTAACTCCACACGACCTGGTTCTCAAGTGCCATCGTTTTGGCGCTCTTGAATCCTGTTAGGAGCCATAATTACAATTCATGCACTCCCTGCACTTCTTTGAAGAGGCATTGAGAGAGCATAGAGGGGTGCGGAGAGCCTGAAAGAGCCCTGGCAATACTGGCCCTTCATCAGTGTGGAAACACTCTCAGATGCTTTCAGTAAACTGCCTAAATACTTGGCCTGCATTGTTAAACCAACATGTTTGTGTGTCATATAGATCCACAAAATGACAAGTATTTGGGTTATAGAATGGAAAATGGTGTAAATGTGTATATATGTAAGTATTTACAATTTCCAGAGATGAGTTTCTTAAAATGTAAGTGGAAATATATAGTACATTTTATGTGACACATTTTCTAAAATTGCCCTTCTTTCAAGTATGCAAACAACTTGTGAATTGAAGTGCGTGTGAAGTGAAGCACATTCAATGACTTTCAAAAGGAAAGAGGAGAAAGGGTGAGCATAATGCCTAATAGGTGCTTTAGTAATTTCTGAGTTTTCATAGCTTAATCCGTTCTGAAAAGCTGAGGAGAAGAAAGGCTGCAAATGGCCCTCAGTATTAATTCGATGTGACTTCTGTACAATAAGGGCTGTGGATCCCAGAAAACCATTTTCAAGCTTACCTTCTTTCATCATCCTCAGCCCTTGGAACTTCTGCCTAAATGTTTCATGAAACCAAGGCTGTAAGCCTCTTTGGTATTCTGTCTTTATAACGCCTGGTTTAAGACTATTATTACACCATGTTCAAGGCAGAGGAGCACATACAAACAGTGAAGCTGCCCCTCCATTGTGTGAAACTCAAATTGATTTAGTACAATTGGGAGAGCACTTGTATTAAAACACACATATTCTATGGCTCATTTCCCCCCTTTCATTTTGGAGGTTTGCAAATGCAAATGAGGGCTGGTTTCTCTCCTTTTTAAAAATAAGTATTCTCTCTGGTTCTCTTAGAATATCTGCTTGTTTTTTTTAAGCAGATCAAATGACGTGTCCTTCATCAGTCATATTAATCATAGATTTCAACATTGCATTTTCTCTGAAAAACAATTATGTGACCAAACCGCACATAAAAAACAGTGCCTCATTACTCAGATTTCATCCTGATATTTTGCTAAGATAAAGGTAAAATTAAAATGAAATTCTGCACTGTTGCTGTCAGAATATAGACCCTCCTCAGCCCCCATACCCCCATCAAATGTGTAAAAAAAACTATTTTGTGAACTCTGCGACTTATCTGAGATTCATAAAAGTCCTTATTTTGTTTTTCTTTTCCTGCAGGGAGATAAATCAGGCAAAGGATTTGGTTTGTTATCAAAGAATCCTGTGATGATGTGCCTCAGGAAAGTGCATGCTGTATCTCACAGCTTTCTCTGCTGTGGATGCTTTGAAACACATTCTCTCCTATTATAAAAATAATGTCAGGGACATAGACACCCACTCATTTTTTTGAAATTTTAAGAAACAATGAGCCTACTTTCTTTCTTGTTTACATCGAATGGGGGGAAACTAGCAAGGGACACACTGGGTGGGTCAGTGACCCTGGAGAAAACAGCTTGCATTAATATGGTCTAATCCAATGTAATTAGTCAAATTACAGCATGCCAAGCAGCTTGTCAGGGGCTGTCGGCTTTGGCAGGCACACAAGATGGCCTGGAATCCCCCTGGACAGCAGACAGACCTCAAAATCTCTGCAAAGCCGCTCTTCTGCACTTACTTTTACTCCTTTCAGTCCAGTTTCTTGGCCTCCTCCATCTTTCTTTCTTGAGAAAATAGGGTGGGCTCTTCCAGCCTTGCTACAATGTTTTCACCTTTTTTTTTAGATGTCTCCCATACCCCCAGGCTTCTAGCTTGGCTTCCTGCCTGCCTGCTAAGGTGGATCAAAATGATATGAGGATTCATAGCACGGGCTACAGAAAGTCAGAATAATTATATCAGCGCTTCTCTCCTCCTACGTGATTTTATGAGAGTCAGAATGCACGCTAACTAGTGCTGCTAAGAACCGTAGACACGGTTAAGACACTTCCTCATGTCGCAGGATTAGCGTTGGTAAAAAGATTTAAACTATATAATTACATGAGGATAAAGTACAAATTATCTAGTGCACTCAACAGCCAGATTATCATCCCCCTGCAAACCCTGTTCAGCCCCAAGGGGTGAGCCTGGATGACAAAAGGCCCTCATTAGCATAAATTTACAAGCCCTCTTGTTCAGAGAAGCCGATAAGAACCTGTTCCACCTTTGCTTTGGCCCTGAATGGCTTGTTGTGCTTTTGGCAATGACAGATAAGTCAGGGTAATTCCACTTTATGCCTGAAAAAATGATGCTCCAGATTCTGGCTGCATCCCGAAGGTGTCACCCACGATAATCCTCAAAGAGCGTCCAGCAGAAAGGGGGCTGTGTGTTTTCCAGATGATATACCGCGAATGACAGAAAGAATTATACGAAGGAGGCCAAATCTGTAACATATTATTAAGCAATTGCCAGCGAATAACAGGGATAAAAGGATAATGGATGAGGGTGTCGTTATTACCTTGGTGCTGAGGGAAGCGGCAAAGCAAAGGTAGAGAGACAAGATTAATTGAGGACGAGTGAGGCGCTCATTGCTCATCAGGCCCTCTCGTCTAACCACTTGCTCTTTCTGTCCCTCTCCTCCTCTGTCTCTCCGCCTCTTCATCCTTGTCTCGTTCTTTCTCTTCTTCTCTGTCTTGTTCTGAGCCCCTATCCCTCCCACACACCACCAAAAAAAAATGAAAAAGAAAAGTGGGATTTAAAGCGATCAGCTTGGCACTCTCAGTGGCAGCCAGAGGAAGCTGGTACCCAGGCCAGGAAGATTTCAGTCATCTTAAGGCTGACAAGTCCTTGAAAAAGTCCCATTAGGAAAAGCTTGCTGAAAAGACCCCATACCAAATGACTGCATCCCTTCTCGCAAGCTCCTTAGTGAAGGCATCCTCAAGCTGTTTATCTGGATGATGTGCTCACTAAGTGTGTTCATGTATGTGTGTAGATGTGGCTGCGGGTGGGTCACCACATGAGTATGTTCATACTAAATATTTGCTGTGTCCCTTTGTTTACCTGCTAGATATAATTTACCTGCAAGGGTATAATGTGAAACTATATAGTGTGGTATGAAAACTGATGGTTATCATACTTAGTACAAAAAGTGCAACTAGATAGAGAATCTCAACCGCCCATGTGCATATTGTTTCCTCCTCAACTGCCTAGTAGACTTTTTGCAAATACTTCCTATTTAAAATTATTATTATTGTTATTATTATTATTATTATTATTATTGTTATTAGCAGTAGTAGTAGTACAAGTAGTAATAACAACTGTATAATACCATATACTATTGTGATACTGTGGGACCATGATATTCTCTTAGACAGTAATTGTACTGATCTTATACTGTTGCAACTCTACTTGCCTACTTGCGAGACATAATTAAGTTTCCACTTTTATTTCAAAAGACTTGAATTATGATGTAACTTAATCAACATTAACACTACTACAGAGTTAAGTCATATTAGCTTGAATGCTACTTTGCAGCAATTTGTTAGCTTTAAAAGAAGTGCAAATGTTTTTTCAAAAATACGGCTAACTAATAAAGCCACGAATAGGCCAAAATATGTTATCCAAACCTGTAAGTGGTTGATTATTAAAAGGCAAAGTTATGGAGTTTGACACTCTTCTCACAATATATGCCAGACATAAACAAACTCCCTTAGTAGAGGACCAGTCAGGGTTCCTTCAGTGGATGGAAAAGGGGCGGGTCGTTTACATCACGTACTTCTAATATGCACCAGTGTGTGACAACTTCTTGTTACCATCTTCTTACCATCACAAACTTTTCTTCATTTTCTTACCACGTCCCGTTTCTCCTTTTATATGTGTTGGCTAGTTATGACAGTGGGATTACACATGGAGGGCTATGAATTCCAAATTTCTCATACCTATGCTGTGCCCAACTACTTCTTGTAAATTGTAGCCAACTGCATTTTTGAGGTGGTGAAATGTTTGTTTTATACTTCATGAATGGTCATGGGAGTTTTGAAATTATGTCAAAAATCATGAAAATATGTGGGAGCCCTATATATTGAAATCAGTTGGAATAATCCAATAGGGATACGATACACCTACAAAGCTGTGATTCAGTGGTGAAGCCTTCAAAGGTGTCTTTTTTCCAGTTGTTTCAACATAATTTTAAACACGCTGTAATTTTGCTATTCCTGGTCAAAAGTCACTGTATATTGCGCTGTGCTTCTGTGAAGAGTAAAGGTGTAAACATGCACTTGCAATCAGCACATTTATGCGACTATATTTTCAGCATTTGAAAAGATTGTATCTGTGAATGCAGATTATTATTAAATACAGGAATATAAATTCAATGTGGTTCTATAGATGCATGTAGATCGCTGACTTTGTGTTTTCCTCCTGCATGTGTATATCACTAAGGACGTCAAGGAAATAGACTTTATTTTGTTTCTTCTAACCCCTCAGAAACCTTTCTGTAGGCATCATGTGGCTTGTTGCCAAACTTTATATATCATGCACTGTAATGAACCACAATTTCTGCATTTCTTGAGGCTTTATATTTTAACATGGACAGATAAAGAATGTTTAAGGAGCCTTGACTTTTTAAGAAGAGATTGCACACTAGGAAAACGGCTCCTCCCACCTGTCCTACCATGGCAGTGTTGAAGACAGCGCTGCAGGGCCTGCTAATGTGCGTGAAATACCATCCCTGACATAAATGTTATTGACAAACTTGGCTGGACATTTGGGGCAGTGAACTGCCAGCATATTTAATGCATATTCATCTCCTTTATCCCACTGGTCTTGCCAGAGCACCCGAGCTGTGTCATCTTGCCACACTCCAGCTACCACCCAAATGTATAGTGACACTGATTATGCAAATCTGTATCTTGTTTTCCCCCAATACCTGCATTAGGAGCTTGCTACTTTATTGAAGTTGAGATACGGGTCTCACACAGAGGAGCCAAGTGGAATGCTGATTTTTTAAAAAATTTTATAATCTGTTGGAATCTTTTACGTTTTGGTATTTCTACATTTCATAACACTTGTCACATTAAGAGGGGGAGTCAGATGAGAAATATGCTTTGATGCTCAGGCATAAGACTTGCACGATGGAGAGGGGATTAAAGCAGAAATAAAAGTGTGGACTTTTTGCTGCTTTATAAAAGTTGGATGTTGTTTCATTTCACATGTGGAACACCTGAGTCATTTTTAGAAAGACGAATATGTGGGGTTTTTCTTCGTAAATTTTTCCTTTAAAGGGTCAGTTTACCCAAATTACAAAAAATTATATGTTCGCCCTTTCTGTCTCTCCAGTAACGGTCCAGAATTTCACAATCTGTGCATTTCTTTGGATAGCAATTGCTTCTGAAAAGAGGGTTTGCGTTAATCTTTTTCCTTTTTTTTTATATCTGTGAGCACAAATAAACTAAATTCCATTCACATTAATTGTATTGTGATAGAGGCTGTTATATCAAAATCTACACGTCTACATTGCTAGATATGGCATGAGGTAAATAAAAGACTACTCGTGATTTAGCTCAGATTTAGCATCATATGATTTACTTTTAACTGTTAAACTATATCCTCGTGACCCAGTACATTGTCTATGGCTAATGAAGCTCTCCCACTTAACTGGGAGTTGGTCTCTGCTCTTGCTGGCTTTATGCATTCTTTTTGCCTTTACCGACTGCTCAACCTCTTCACAGATTTGGCCCATACTGCCTGGGGTCAGCCATTGAATACAGTATATGCAGTGTGTGCTGATCCTCCAAATTGCCATGTGTGAAATCCATCCCACTCGCTCCTGGGGGAGTAGTCATATCACTCAAAATGAAACTGCCTCTCGTATCCTCCCCTTATTCTTCCACTTCGCTGTTCTCTCTGGCCGCCTGGGACCATGCAGTTGTGAGGCTTTATAGTGGAAGCCTATTAGACAAATCTTAGATGAATGCAGCAGAGGTACTGTGATACCAGGTTGTCAGAGTGCTCCACAGTCTCATATAAATATATCAGTCATGCTGGCTTGGAGGTCTCACTGAATTATATTATTTTCCAGTTTTGGTATAAATGCAATGGAGGGGGATTGTATTGTTCCATATGGGAGAAAATTGCATCAGGTTTTAGAGAAAATGCTTCGTTAGATTTATTAATAACGTCTGTCATACTGTCTCAGCCAATGTGGGGTTAAAGCTATTCGGAAGTCAGATCTGATTAGAATCTATTTCCATGCATGAAGTGGCTTCCTATTGCTTTTAAGTATGATGTGCTCCATTTGAGCATCTGCACATTATCATATGTGAGTTTTAGCCTAAACACCGGTGTCACCTGTGCCTCTCCTCATCTCATCTGTCACAATATTTTTCCGTTCTCCACCTGTGATGTTCTACAGGCAGAATGCAGCCTGCCCTCTGTCAAATCAGGGAAAGAAGAGGAGGGGAATAAAAGAAAGAGAGGACAGAGACGTTAAATTGCATTATAGCTATTATGCTGTGGAGGCATACCTCCCTGCAGCTGGCAGAGCAGCGCATGCGCCTGTGGCTCTTAATGAGCCTGCGTGGAGGGACCAGTATGGAAACAAAAGGCTGCGCTTGTCGGCCACACCAGACCCCTCCACCCGCCCCCTCACTGCTCCCCCAGCCCTGAGCGTGACAGACCAAGAGCAGAGCGCCGGTCCCTTCCTGGTGGCGTGATTAGATTGGGGCCGAAGTCTCCAGCTGGCAGGCCTGTCTGTGACTGGAGGCGGCCGTCCCCAGCGCTTGTCACTGGCTGACACCTCTGACAGGCAGGGGACAGCTTCAGCAGACAGGTTCATTAAATGGCATTTTTTACAGCTGGGCCTCCAAAAATGAGGGCTGGGCTTTGTCAAATCTCCAAGTCTACAGGGGCCCCGACGTGTTGGTTTAGACCAAAGCTTTGTTGTTATGACAAATTTTTTGATCTGGGCTGTTTGAAATCAGCTCTTTTTTCTCCTCTTTAGCCTCTCTTTTGTTGACAGCCAGCCCTTTGGCCTGTACTTTGTCATGGCAGCAAAATTTTCACTTTAGCTTGGTAACAAGAAACAACCATTGCTAAACAACATATTCACAATCAGTTACCGTGTTATAGATGCTTATACATATTTTTAAATTCTTAAGAACCTTGCATGAAGTGCTCATCTGAAAAACCTGTGTACACTCTGTTTATTTGTATTATGCTGTTGTTGGTTACAATGTTTTAGTAATAATTTGCTTGATTTATTTCAAAAACTTGAATGAGCAAAAAATGAAACCAACAAGAAAGAAATACCCGGGAATTTTTTTTTTTTTAAAAATTAACAATAGAACTTTAAATTATCATAATTATAAATATAGTTTATACTAAGCTTTTTTCTTTTTCCCCCTAGAGATTTTTGCCTAGCTTTTTAAAAATTATTTTCTAAATCTACTAATTTCTTGCAATTTGTGAAACATTTATTGCCAAATTGCTCGACGCTCTTTTCTTTTGTCTTTGAAAGGAATTGCACCATTTAGCTTGGGGTTCAAAGGTGAAATTATTAGAGAAAGGCGTCAGAAATCATCACAAGGAAAGTGATGTCCGCTCCTTGTTTCAAAGGTTTAAATCTAAATATTAAAGTCATAAAATGAATCGAGACTTTGTTGAAAATTAAGTCTTGAGACATCCTGATAACTTAATATGTATTCAAATAACAGCTCACTAGTGCTTTGATGGAGAAAGCTGTTGCAGCCTTCCCATGATGCATATCTGTATGACTTGCCCTTCAGCATTGCACTCAGAAGACTACTTCCACAACATCTGGCTGCGGGGGGGGGGGGGAAAGGTACGCTGCCTCCTAGTGAACTGCTGCTGGCCCTCAACAGTGCGCCTGCAGCTCCACAGCCATCCCTCCATCTCACCTCCTTTCCTCTCTCCAGTCAGCACGCTGTCTCCTCTGGGCCATGCTGTCTCTATGACAACTGTTTGAGTTGGGGGTTGCAGAGGTGTCAGGCAGGGCATTACTGGGAGGAGAGCACCAGAGATGGTGTGCTGCACATCCAGCATCTCCACCTAATCCAATTTTAATTGAGCTCCAGAGATTTTGGATGTGGCACGGAGGTCGGGCATGAGCTATTCCAGGGAGAAATTAAGGCAGCCCTGCTCACGCTGCACTCTTCCAGCCTGTCACTATTTTAAATGAGCATTAGCATCAGACCTAACCCAGTTGAACATCTCACTCTGGCTTCCCTCCCTCCCTGCCTACTCCACCTCAATCACCCCCACACACATACAGACACCAGCACACACACTATATGTACTGTAGGGCTTCACCTTCTTACTACTCTGTTATATCTTTATTCTCTCTCACACACACTCCCTCTGAACTGAACCTATGTGTGATTATAACCTGGGGAGTTGATGAGGTTGCTCTCTGGTTCACACTGTTGGACAAAATTGTTCAGTCAGAGGGAAGTGAGATGGAAAGCGGGGGGAAAGGTGTGCGAGGGGACCATTCTCACCTGTCAGAACAACTGTCTTGGCTTTATGTGTGTGGACCTGCAGTCCCAGTGGGGCGGCGTACACTAATGATCCTTTGTCTGCTCTCTCCTCTCCTTGGCATGATTTTTTTTTTGTTGATTATTTATATCTCACTGACCCAGGGGGTCCTTTTTGGACCACTTGAGTTTTATTGAGTATCTGGAAAAACTGTGAAACACTCAAAGATAATCTGTAGAGAGCTTCATATTATGTGGAAAAGTGCCTTGAGACATGGTATAATGTCTCAGTGATGCTGTGCTACTCTTGTTGTATAATAAGGGAATTAATGAACTGGTACTATAGTGGTATTGACTTTCTGTTTTGAATAAAACTCATATAATAGTTATTAATAATTGATTTTAGTAGCCTAATGGTTAGAGTGTTTGTCTTGTGAGCAGTAGTTTTAATCCCAGCTGTGATATAACTGTACCAGAGAACTATTCAATGTCTTACCAACTATTGCTATAGTGCCCAATAACATTGACAAAGACATACTAAAAAGAGCAACAGTTGACAACTTTTTAATTGTAAATCAGTAAGCAAATATTTAAAAATATTTTTTAAAAAATAACTTTTTGTGTAGAAGTTTGCTCAGGTCATATTGCTGTCATGTTTAGGAAACAGTGATGGCTCAATAATTGCTTTTGTGTTCATATCGCAAAAAGTAGCAGCTTAGTTTACACCAAGATTTTTTTTAGTCCGCAACCCAAAGGGGGTCTTCAGAGTTACTGCAGGGGAACTGCCAAATTACTGCTTAATAGCTGAATTTAGGTTTTAATTTAATTTACTTTTTGTAATGATCAAAATATGTCTGAAAATGCACATTAACCTAAACCCAGCATATTATTAGTAAAGGTAAACTGGACTTTTCATAAAATGCATTCAGTTTAGAGTTCACAACATAAACGATGGGCTAAATTTTTATTTTCCATTGTGCAACGAAGTGAACTAGTTAGCTACCAGTTACATACTACTGAAACTTATTGGCCCCATGTGTTATTGTGCTAAGTACAGACATTCTTGTAATCCACAATAGATCATTGTATAACTTTTCGAAAGACTCTGGGTGCGTTCTGAATCACATACTAATTTTTTTTCAGCTCTGCTGTTGCAACTTTGCAATGTTTGAATTTTTAGTTGTAACTGTATAAATTGTGGATTCTAACATTTTATGCATTAAATTAGCCTTCATTTACATTTCTCTATTATTGTTATTTTCTTTTTGTTGTTGTTGGTAATTTCTATGATTGTTTTCATCAGTTAAACAATTCATATTCACGTTATTACCATTTGACTGGTCATCAGTTACTTGAATGTGCTTTCATCCCTCATTGTGCACGTGTCACCTGTCAAGATCTGATGTATCTTCTGCTGCACAGAGGATTGTGGGTAAAAACAACCAGAAGAGCATGCCAGCTTGCATACTGCAAAATCTGAACCGGATGTAGTACAACATCCTGGTATTTTTGGCATACTGCATTTGACATGCTATGTATCGGGACATACTAAATCTTCTTGTGGCATACTATATAGTATGGTAGTATACATATCTGAATGCACAGTCTGACACACCATTCACCTTAGAAACTGCGGTCGGAAATGCAGAGTATGAGGCTAACGTACCTAGCCGTGCAACTATAACTGCTGCTGACCACAGACCTAAAAATATTCAAAGATTTATCTCAAGTGCAGCTCAGTTTTATACAGTATACTGTATGTTGTCAGGGGTCCCTGCTCTCTCTTTGTTTCAGCTAAGGGGTCCTTGGCTAGAGAAATGTTGATTTAGTCCAAATAATTGAAGTCATAATCTGAAAACTTGCCTCCTTTCAATCGTGATATCAGAAATAGCGTAAATGAAACATCACACATGACATACTGTGCTTTTTCTTTTGCCATATGCAACTTAAACATTGACCACATTGAAATCAACAGTAGTCCTTATCACCTCTAACCTGACACAATCTCTGGTCTATGGAGTATGGAGAATAAAATTCACGCAGCTATTAGAACCTAAGGACATTTTCTTTTCTTTTTTTTCTGCCCTTCTAGGTCTTAGCATACACTGAGGGTTTACATGGGAAGTGGATGTTTAGTGAGATCCGGGCAGTATTCTCCAGACGCTACCTCCTGCAGAACACAGCGATGGAGGTCTTTATGGCCAACAGAAGTGAGTGGAAGTGCCAATTACAGCATTTGAGATCCATGCTTCTCCTGCTTGTCATTACTAAGGGACATCTCTCACTGTTTCACAGCATCAGTCATGTTCAACTTTCCTGACCAGGCCACGGTAAAGAAAGTGGTCTACAGTCTTCCTCGAGTGGGAGTAGGCACCAGCTATGGACTTCCACAAGCTAGGTGAGTCACATGTGCCAAAAGGAAATAAATTCAGCACTGTTAAATATTTCCAATATTGCGATTCCTTCATGACCCATGTTATCTCGTCTGTGTTATGTGTTGGAGCATCTGGGCAGCCTGGCCTGCAGCAGAGTCATTTGAAGTCCCATTGCTGCAGTTATTGAAGTGGATGTGCACTGACCCTGACTGAACCGACCTAATTCTCTGACAGAAGACTCTATACAGCAGGGCTACAGCCAGGCCACTGACCAAAGAGAAAACCACAGATTCCCTTCAGACTCTGATAGTGCTAACAAGCCTGTGTACACACTGCTACAACACATGCACAGTCTTCATTGTGTTAATGGTATAGATATAAAGCAAGTCATCCTGAATTAACACATTGAATACGAACCTACCTTTCACGGAATCTACTGGAATCAAAATTGTGTAATCATGAATGTCATAATTATTCTCTCATTTGCAGCTTGATATTTTGTGCATATGTTTCATCTCAGGATGTTTCTTCTAAAACTGACATGCTATGACATGTATGTCTATTAAATGTTATTGTCTATTAAATGTTATGTTATGATTAGTTTACAATATCTCTATAATGTAGCTAATACTTTGAATTTAACAGTAGCTTCATTTGCAGTTAATTTTCTTTGCTTTTACATTTTTAAGAATATCAATTGAAAAGGAGCAGTTTCTAGCATTCATAGGATTTAGTGGCATCTATCTAAGCATTGCCAATTTTAACCAGCTAAAACTTCTCCTGTTTGCCATGCGCTAACTCACGGTTAGGATTCCTTCAGTGTTTATTGTTCAGGAAGTTTTTAACCGGAAGAAGAATAATCCGGAGTCTCCTCTTTTCCAAAACAAACAGACCCACCTAATGCTTTAAAGTAGTAAAAACACTGGATGAAGCAGTTTCACATTAAGCATCAGTGTTTTTCAAGCACATTTTTTCACATCACAGAGGAGCTAATGACTACCATGGCCAACGCAAAAAATGCAAAAACACGAATGGCCAGTATGGTTTGTCTTTTCTGGGCTACTGTAGAATCATGGCAGTGCAACATGGCACACTCTTCTGCAGTATGCCCCCCTAAATCCTACACACTGGACCTTTAAAAAATTGTAACAAGGGTTGCAACAGTATGAGATTTTCACAGTATAATAACCATTTCAGAAAATATCCCGGGATCACAAAATCACGGTATTACAGAATTTGTCGTTATCAGTTACAATGTCCCTTAATGGTATAAAAATAGACGTTTTTTTGTTAAGTTGAACAAATGTTTTAATACTATAATTGAAAATAGAAATCAGTTTTTAAAATGAAACGATCCAAATCCAATTACATTTTTCCCAATACCGTGGATAAGTAAATGATAACCCCTCATTTTCATACCACAGTATACCTTGAGACCGGCATATCACTGCAACCTTATTCTTAACTAACACCAACCTTCTGTGTCCTGCTTTGTTGTGTGAATGTTTTTTCCAGGCGCATCTCCCTGGCTACCCCTCGGCAGCTTTTCAAATCTTCCAACATGACCCAGCGCTGGCAGAGAAGAGAAATCTCCAACTTTGAGTACCTCATGTTTCTCAACACTATTGCAGGTTAGGATTGCTTTACAATGCTGTGATTCCCAAGTGAAACTCTCTCTTAATTTTGAAGTAGCTGAAAGTATGAAAGTAATGTATTCTCTTTTTCACAGCCATCAGTTAAACAGATAGATTCTGATTTGTTTTCTCCCTTATCCGGGCAAAATTCACAACCGAAGTTTTAATCCGTTATCTGTGTGAAACTCTTCACCATTAGAGTCTCGTGACTTTAAGTTTAGCTATCATGATCAATAAACTTTATGTGTCAGTGGCACTGAAAACATACTATAAGTGGCCTCAGCTATGTCATATTTGTTTAAGAATCCTTGGTAACCTTAAGTGGTGCTCAATGTGGTAGACTTCACTGTTCATGGGAGTGTGCTGTTTGAAGCAAAGAGCAGGCACAGCAGATTTTGCCAGATAATTAGTGCCTGGCTTTGTGAGAGCATACACATGTGTGTCTGTGGAGTTGAGAGGTTCTGTTGTCGACTCTCTGATCTGAACTGCAACTAACAGGAAAGGCGAGAGCGACTGCACGCTACTCTGCTCTGAGAGGTGTCATCCTCTCTCTTGCTGTATATTCATGCATATTTATATTTAGCTCGTGCTTGAGTTCGATACATTATTGTCAGCTAATTAGATGTAAGGCAGACAGAAAAACATGCCCAAAATTCATTAAAAAACCCTGGTAATGACCTGGGCTGACAGGGATGTCAGAATAGTGTGGGGCGGCAGACAGGCGGGGGGGAAGTGCTGGGAAGAGGTGCGAAGGGGAAGTGGTCTTCTAATTAAACACTATTCCGCTGTTATTAACATCCTGCCACCCTAACTCAGGCCTCAGCATCAGTAGGTCGAAACCACACCAACACACCCAACTCTTCTTCCATTCTTAGCTCGCTCTTTCCTATGTGGCATTAACCTGGGTTATTATACTCTCTAGCCTCCCCCAGACCCTGGATATTCTGCAGAAGCCTTGTCATTGACTAGCCCGTCACACATTATCACTCGTTCAGCTAGATTTCGATTCTCTAACGCCAACCTGCTGCAATGTAGAAGCGAGCAGAGACATGTCTGCAGGATTGGTGAAAGTTGATAAGAATTTAGTAGCTTATCATTAAAAACTTGATGTCACCCACATGCAGATTTAAATAGGGTGTTTCCGCTGAGCAATCCCATTTTATTGTAGTGCATAATATTATGAACTAATGCATGAGCTTTCATTTAGACCTGACCTTAGGTGTGAGTGTCTTATTTCCTGCAAAGGTCACTGTGTAATGATGCAATAATGTGAAACTTAAGTTTCACTTGACCAAAGTCATTATTTCAGTATTTAAATGGAAACTAATGAAATCATGTGAAATGCTTCTGGAAGAAATGTGGTAACTCTTTTGGGCCTCATCAATATGTTAATGGGAATATATCAGTATATACGTAAACATAGCTTTCTCTGTATTTTGGCTTTCCTTCCACGTGCAAAGTTTTTTTTAGGTCAACAAAAATTGAGTTTTTGTCCGCCCAGGGTGAAGATTTTCAGAGACTGTACTAGTGTTGATGTGCAGACAGGGAAAATAAGTTTTTGGCTTGTAATGGATGGCAGATTGTGCGCAATTTTACCTCTGTGAGGCATAAAAAATGAGACAACATTTAGTGCAATGGCGGAAGTGACCAAAATAACCTTGCTAACGTGATTTTCTTTACATGTTAACATATAAATGTACAGTTTTTTTCCATTGTATTAATGAACAGGGGTGTCAGAATACACTACAGGGGTCACTGCCACAGGTGCCATAGTCTGATTGGCAAACATTTTCTTGCGTGGCTTTAGTCTTAGGGTTATATTGCCGCCTGTTGGTTTGGCGTGCCCTTAACAGAGCTTCAATTGTGTTTTGCATTTTTATTTGGAGTGAGATTTTTTTTTAAAACAGTGCTTATGTGGATGTTTTTTTTTTGTTTGTATTATGAACAAAGGATAAAACCTAGTTTTCAAAAATACTCTATTCATTTCGACTAAGCCTTATTTATTAAGAGAGAAAGTTATAGAAATGTGGTCACACCATAGAATTAGCACGGCTTCCTCTTACAATTTAGTCTCTTTCTCTTAGAGAGTAAAATAAAATGCTGTTGCCTACTTTAATATCAGTTTGCTTTGAGGTTAAATTTTTAGCTTGATTTATTACCAGCAGTAAAAATTCCAACAAAACCATCTATAGCAGCTCTATCCCACTTGTGGATTACAACTGGCCACCACCTGACCTCACAGCTGTATCAGTGTCATCTTCAAAAGAAAAGTAGAGCATTAATGACAACATGGTACATGCTCTTGGCTTTTCCCATGGATTTCCTATGACACGTTTTGCCATCTGAAAATCATATTCCCACTGCAAGAACACAGAGGGAATGCACATCTGGCCAATTGGCGCATCAGACTTGCAGTGACATTTCAGGCGTTTGGAGTCATGGCCCTCAAAGGAATCTATATCCCTCTAATTACATCCACTCCTCACAACCAAGGGATACTAATGTTTTCTATAAACTTAAAGACAGCCTTCTGAGGCCTCCTGTAACGCCCACAGTCCATTGATAAAGTACACTCAGCAGGAAAAGGCATGGGGAGCACAGAAAACATTCTCTCATAGCAGAGAGAGCTCTCCATTGGTTTATGTGTTTCTCTTGCAGACGCTGTATGAGACAGGAAGTGCGTCTGATTGAGGGCTCTGAGATTGGGGGCTTGTTGGAATGTTGCATGCTGATCCCCCAATGTAACTGAAGCCTCAAGTGTACTCTGCCCCGCTTTCAACCCCTCTGTTCCTGTCCAATCCTTCATCACTCACAGAACCCTGTCTGCTCTGTGTGTCTAGGGAGGACATACAATGACCTGAACCAGTACCCGGTCTTTCCCTGGGTCCTCACCAACTACGACTCAGAGGAGCTGGACCTGACCTTGCCAGGGAACTTCAGAGATCTCTCAAAGGTACAGAGGCCTTTTGGCTGTACACCTCAGTATGACAGAGAGAAGGGGGGCAAGTAGGGGCAGCTGGCTCTGACGGCAGGGGATTTCCTTATTAAGGCCCAGACTGTAAAAGAATATCATATTTAATAGCCAAGGAATCATGTGCAGAGTCTAAACTCATGAGATGGAATGCAGAAAGTGGAAAATGCTGAGAGTAACAATGAAATGAACTCGAATACATTATGTAAGTTTACTCCCCATTTATTTAGTTTTGCATCGTCTCAGCACATAGTTTGCACTTGACTACAAGCTGAACGTGGCTTCCTGGTTTCTGCATTAGAGAGGTTTATACATTTCATAAACATATGTGCCTTGTAAAGTTGACACTACAGAATGATGCTTACAGTTAACTGAAAGACGGCTTTAGATGCACCACGTAACCCAAAAATGATTTTCATGATCTCAAGGAAGCCATATAGTTAAAATAACAATCACCTATCAATCACCCTAAAGCCACTATAATGAACGTTATTATATTAACTGTAAAGTTGAGTCAATTTCTAGTTTTGCAGTTGTGGTCTGGTGTACGAGCTTAAGCTGGTTAGATTTATGCAAACCAGCTGAACTGGCATTTGTCATTATGTGAAGTTCTGACAATTCTATAAGTAGCACAAGTCACAGCGATAAATCCAACTCAAATTGCATTAATAATAAGCTCAATTGATAGTGTGAATAATATAATATCATGTTTGTAAACTTACCATTCTAGTGTCATGTAGGTTGTCATATATAATGTTACTTGCTGTTGGCTATCTTGTGTGTAATTTCCAATTAATATCACATTATAAAACATATAAAAAGTGTTTTCTGATTAAAAATATTACTTTAGAAACATAGGGAGATAGCAAGCTACTTACACATCTTTAAAGTGTTAACATCTCCAATTCTGAGCGCAAAGCTGATAACTACATATGTCATTTGTTTACATAACAGAAGTGCATATTTAATGGATTCCATTTGGACAGAGACCTTAGGTGTTATGTAAAGTTATATGGCTCGCTTTCTGTTGGGCCACTGTGTCTTTATATTCCACTCAGAATTGACTGCTGAATCACGTGTGACAGCTGGTAAAATTCGATAAATCGGTCCAGTGTTTGGATTAATATCAAACCGGTTTGGAAATGTTCACACCAGCACATGAGTTCACTCATACTGATGAATCCACAGAGCATTATCACCTGACTCTGTAGTTCCCCACATGCCAGACAGATAAAGTCAGTGATTAGCTGGTGAACATAATGGAGCATTCAGCTTTTTAAGAGCCAGATACTTATCACAGGAATTGGTTAAGAGCAAAACAGACCTAAAGGGAGAGTGATTGTGCATTCAAGGGCCCATACCACCAAGCTATTTAGTGTAGTATGTCAACTGCAACATACCAAAACTACCAGGATGACCTACTTCATCCGGTCACATCTCAAAATGCAAGCCAGCATGCTTTTCTAACTATTCTGACCCACAATCCTCTGCACAGTGGAAGATATATCACATCAACTGAGCCTCAGACAGATGACAGCTCATTGACAAGTGATAGAAGCTGCAGTGACGGTTGACAGTGCATTCAAGTGACTGATGACCAGTTAACTAAATAGTTAAAAATAGGAATAGGAATTTGTAAGTGAACAAAATAATCACAAAGAAAACCAACAGCAAAAGGATGTAACAATGTAAAAAACAATGACAGAGAAATGCGTATTTAATTTTACCGTCATGAATATCATTTGCTAGAATCTACTATGTATGCATTCATTACTTAAAAGTTAAAACTATGTATCTTACAAAGTAGAGTTCTGTGGGTTGACCTCTGTCTTTGGTGAGCTCTGCAAATGGTGTATCTCCAAAGTATTGTTAAGTGATAACCATAAACAAGAGTCCATGGTGCAGTTTTATGACGAAGGAGTATATCCCAATTGTATGCATAATTCATGAAACAATATGTATTTTGTAAGGGCAGCTGCAGAATGTACAAACACCTTGGAAGGCATAGTAAGCATTGGATGTAAATTCCCTAGTGGCTGGAGCACCCGACTCCAAATGATTATTCATTTTGCTATGTGCTGGATGTGTGTAAATAAACCACCATATCAACTTAAAAAGTGAAAATATGTTAATAATGTGTTTGTCTCATGTTTCCACTACCCCCAATTGGCCAAAAAATCAATTATTTCTCGTTCAATAAATATTTTCCATTGTCGACAGTATATTATGATACAGCAATCAGTGGAAATGACTGTATTTGAAATAAAACTCTTCATATTTAAAAAAAAAAATCATAACTTATTTGGTTAGATTTTAGTTACTGCTTACTCAGAATCAATACCCACAACAAAAAACTGTTCATATCGACAGTTTAGGATTCATACTGAGTTATGCCCAGCTCTAGTCTTTACAACACATCCTCACAAACACGAATCACATACTGAGTGTATAAATAAAGCACATGTATTTGCATATTTTTAGAGCTGGTAATTTCATTAATAAAACATGGTCATTTAATAATTTAAGTTTCTGCTTAGATTAGATTTTCAAGGTTGATGAACTGATAAGAGCAGGTCATAGGCGCAGTGTGGCAGTGAAAGTCTTTCTAAATTTGGTGAGTCACAAAAGCATCAAGCTGTGCAGCAGCAAGAATCCCGCTAACGCTGCCATATCACAAGAGCTCCGACACAATGACACTAATGCCCCAAAACCCTGTGAGATAAAGTTCAGCATTATGTTTGATCGGTGTTTGACTGAAGAAGAGGAGGCAGCAGATCACTCTACCGCAAACTGTGGCCTGGTTTACTTGTTTACCACCCCCCTTATCTTTCTCTGTCTCTTTCTCTCTCTCTTACACATGCAGACTCACTGACCTGAAAACAGTCACATTCCTGTCTGAGCTCTCGCACTCGCTCACTTTATCGCTCCCTCATTCCCCCTTGTTTCCCTCAAAGCGGCGACATTCTATGAGCCTCACTTTGCCATCTCAGTTCTCAACAGTTTGTATCAATTTTAAGCTTTTCAAGGCCTGCGTGTGCTGTGTTTTGTGGCGGCAGAGGAGGAGGAGGACTTTGAGATGAAAAAAAAAGGAGGTTACTGTGAAACACCAAAAGAAGCACAGACAAGTTTGAAAGAGTGTTGTGAATTTGAAAAATGGCCCCCACTGCTCTGGAGCACTTCACATTTCAGTAAATCTAGAACGTTTTGGACAAACAGCTCAGTTGTGTCATCTCAGCACTTGTTTGCTTTTGGCGGCTCCGGCCTGTGGGGCATCCAGGTGGCCTGAGAGAACCACGGATGTGTGTGTGTGTGTGTGTGTGTGTGTGTGTGTTTGTGTGTTGAAGAGGTGATCACGGCTGAGCCATGTGCAAACCTCCTGCCCTGGGGAGACAGTTATGTATTGTAATGTATTCCAGTGACATCCTCCCATGCTGTTTACAGGGCTGAGCTGCCTTCATTAGCATGAGTTCACAGCCCGTGTCTCCTGACAGTTGTCCTTGGAACCCTGGGGCTCTTACCTCCAAAAGTTCACAGCTAGTGTAGCAAGGAGGGACAGCAGCCCCCACACTTCTCCTCTCTGCTTGGTCTGCCCTTTTGTTCAATTATGGATCAGAGGTAGCAGCACAGTCTCTAGAGACTTGTTCATTGTACATTAGGACTGTGTGTGTCTCTCTGAGGTGTGTGTCCAGTGAGTGTAGTTGTGTACCACGAAGGTTGTGTGTGTGTGTGTGTGTGTGTGTGTGTGTGTGTGTGTGTGTGTGTGGCATCTCAGGCTGGGTACAGTTTGAAATGTTTTGAGACAATACTCATGGTTTGGTAACTATATGATACGAATTTTTGAGGAATTTTAACATGTTTTTTTCTGAAAAAAAAATCCTTTATTTGTTTAACCCTTTGAAACCTGAGGAAATTGGCTTGATTTCATTCAAAAACATGGGAAGAAGACAATGAGCAACGGAAGAATAAATTACCCATAAATTAGTAAGAAATTACCTGGAAGGTGCTTAAAAATGATAATTTTCTAACGTAAGTTTCAATATGTAATTATGATAATTAATTTATATTGTTTTTTTGCTGGCTTTTCTTACTTTTTCTTTTTTTTTGTAAATATGTTTTATGGATTTTCAAAGTCTTTGCTTTTTTTTTTTTTTTTTAAAAAAAAAAAAACTCTTTAAAAATAATTTTCTAAATCGACTTATTTCTTGCAATGTGTGGAACTTTTATTATAAAGTTGCTCATTGCCTTTTTCCAATGTTTTTGAAAGAAATTTGACCAATTTTTGCTCAGGTTTCAAAAGTTTGAATACTTGTTAGAGTTGTCTAAAGGCAGCACGAGAATGGTGATGCTACTCCAGGTTTCAAATCAGCAAAGAAGCCTATATTTTCAAATATACAGTGCTGCCAAACACAAACAGTTGTACAAGAACTTTATTTAAATAAAACAAGAACAAAGTTTTAATTTAAACAATTGTCTGATTAAAGACAAGTGAAAAAGAGTACAAATCTAACTTAAAAAATAAAAATAAAATCATTTTCTGATTTAAATTTGTATGTTTATTTTTTTCTCTGTAGCTAAATATATCAAAATACCTCTTGTATCATATGTCACTTCAGAGCTCAGTGAGCTGCAGCATTATGATGATAAATTGTCGTATCATTACTCTTAGCTTAATTGTAATTGCAGCTAAATTACAGACTACAAACTGAAGTGTCATTAATATTTTAAAATTATTCTCATATCCCACGCTGGCCTTGCACAATTTAGAAGGCTTTCTTTCCCACAGATCAGATACATACCTGAGACCTGTTTGTCAGTTACAGGTGAATGCTGCTTGATGGACAGCATTGTTATCAAGCTGCCGGAGTTTCGTGCTGATCTGCCAAATAACATCCTTCCAAGCCTACTGCACACACCTACAATTACCTGCTGGTTTGGGCATTCATTCAGCTGTGAACAGTGCTATTGAACACTGCATTGCTTTGCCTCCAGGCCAGAGTTCTGCATATTTGGATGTCAGACACATTCATGCAGTGAAGTGTTTCATTAGATTTTAATGATTATTTCTTGATGGAGTGACAAGTGTATGATAGATAGGGGGAAGCCAATCTTCCTCATAGCTGTTAAATGATGTGACGGAAATTCATAGAATTGCATAAGAAAGTGAAAGAAGCAGATGTGGTTTAACACGTCTTGCCTTCATCCACTCACAAAAAGGGGTTAGATGTATTGTTTGTAAAATGTAATTTCAAGAGACAAGTAACACCTAAAAGTGACACAAGAGCATTTCTCAAATCATGTAATTTGAAGTGGCTGAATACATTTTCACCTTAGTTAAAATTACTGAAATAATGCTGATAATGTACCCTTGTAAGCATATTTTTGAAACAGCTCTGCTGATATAGAGAAACCTATTTTAATCTGTTTCCTTCTCAAAGCTTCTGCTGTGGCACCAAGTGAAAACCAAGCATCTCTTAGAGATACTCTTTGAGAAGGGAAGGCAAAGCTTGGCTGCTGTGAACACCCCCTCCCCACTTTTCTTTCCATAATGGAGCCTTCTTCACCCTAACTTCCACTCCAGTCAGGCTGTTTGGGAGCACATCTGCTTTATCTTGAGTTTGAGCAACTTGATTGCATTAGACTAGAGCTGCATGCAGCCCTGCCTCTGACGAGGCAAGCAAAAATGACCGTGACTTCTCCTGACAGAACACCATAGCAACATACTGTAATGTAATTACTTTTGAAATATAAAATGCAATATGCGTCTCTTTGAGAGGTAGCTAAGATATAACCAAACAAATGGAGGTACTATCTGCACACTCTCTGCCGTATTCATTTCTTGCATCTTTGGAGCACCAGAAATGATTCTGATTGAATCTGAAGCCGAATCTAAGTTTGATCATACTTTGTTTAGTTGGTTTGATGTATTTCACTGGGTCAGGTGTTATACAAGAAATGAACCTGGATAGAAGCAAGTGTGGAACTGTCTGAATCAGTTGTTTTCAATGTCTTATATCTGTGATCTGTATGATATGCAATGTAGGGAAAAGAGTAGAGGTGATTACTTTTTGTTGAATAGAGGTAAACAAAGCCTGATTTGGCCTTATCGATCATATATTAGCATATTTTTGGCTGTCCTTTCATAGTCAGAACAAAAGCATATCAGAAGCAGTATACATACATTTATGGACAGTATTATTTGACCAGAATTTGACATTTCTAGTGCACAAGCTACTTTGTGCCAAGCTGTCCTGTTCTTGAAACTGAGAGTGAATTGTTTTGGTAAACATGCTGTGGCAGTAGTATCTCTTTCAAACCTACATATGGTCAGTTCATTACAATTATACGTGGTTTCTTTTATTGGTGCATTTAGTCTTTTTTGATGTCAAACAGCGACTTCATGCTACAACACATGAAAGCACATTGGATGCTGAGGACAGTAAAGTTAGGACTAATATTTATTTACATCAATTTGCAATATTGTATCATAACACAGAATTATTAAGCTGAGAATATATAACAAGTTAGAACTTGCGGGGCTGAAAAATGAAGCCTATGGTGAGCTGCCCGATATAGCGTTTCTTGGAATGGCCACTTGAGGCTGGCTCCAGAGGCAAGTCGATCCCCACAGATCCTGTAGTTAAAATGGCCAACTTTACAGCAGAAATAAACATATTTACAGCTTAATACAAAAAATGTTTCTTGTCTCTAGTGGAGAGAGGAGTCTCTAGAGGTGTCACAGACAATGACTCAGCTCACCCCCTCACTCCTCTATAGCTCCAACCTCTCATCCAAACACGGACACCTCCATAACTTTCCATATGGTGATGGCCAAAATGCCAAACTCGAGGCTTCAGAACCAGAGTCCACAAGCCAATGGGTGATGTCACAGTAGCTATGTCTATTGTCTTTATATGATCTATGGTTAATTATAATTGCCAATTATAATTGGAATTGCAGTCAGAACCATTGTACAGTTACATGGTGTCAAAAATCATATCTAAAAAGAACTGAAACAAAAAAGTATTGAATGCACAAGGAGACAATACAACTAGACATTGTTAAGATTTGTTAAGACAGAGAATCACAGTCTTATGTTGTATCTAGCGGGATACAATGAGCTCACTAACCAACAATCAACACTTTAGTTTAATACCTCATGTTTATATACAAGCCACCAGAACAGTTGTATTGCTCCTTCTGCTTTCCTTCTGCTTTCATCTGTTCATGTTCTATCCTTGTTTTTTCACTCATGTGTAAATGTCTACACATACACCTTAAAGCTATAAATATACATTGAATTTGTTTATTATTTGCTTTGGTGCAACTGTATTAATTACCTGACAAATGGCCAGTTGGCCATTTGTTAGCTTTACTTTACCTTATTTATAAATTGTTGTTGTCTTTCACATTTCATTGAGTTGGCGCATATTTGCTGTTTAACATTCTCAATTTGAGCAAGTGTTCAACAGCCTGCCAGGTACAAATTCTCATATAGATGACAGCAACCTGTGACAAAGAATAACTTCTTCAGTGATGTGGGTGAACTGATAAAAGTTTTGCAATGCAGTCCATATAATTATCCTAGCTCACCAACACAAGTTTTCTAGGAAACAAAATAAAAGCATCCTTACTCCTATGTCCTAACAATACACGACAAGTCACATAGAAAATGTCTTATATAATTATTTATGCCTACACAGCTGAACAACGTGATAACACTGTGAGAATATTTTGCCTCATTTATGTAGCACCAAATAGAGAAATTAAATGTATAAAATGTGTCAGTAAACATGTCTTCCGCTATAATTCAGTGCTTCATTTAAGATGTGTTTGTGGTAAGTTTATTCTCTGGAAAAAGGTTGAGAAGCTGGTATCAAAATGTAGTCTAGCTGTATTTTGCATGTACTAAAATAGGATGCTTAAAATGTAATGTTGGCTTGTAATGTCCCTTTAAGCACAAAATATATGCTTCATATTACAAACTCGTGCCTGATATAGTTTGTTTTCCAGCTTCTTCTGGTCCCATTATATTAAATGGACAAGTGAAATATTTAATTACACTGTAAATCAAAATTTTTCCATTTTGTAAGCTCTGGTTCTTATACCTGTCATGTGAATTGTTTACTTATTCCTCTCATTCCCACATTACTATTACCTGCAGCTGTCTTTACCTTATTCTTTTCCCTCTGTCACATGTATTACCTGGATCTTTCATTCAGCTCCAACCTGCATTAGTTACACTAGCAGCGGTTTTACAGAGTGCGAGACGTCTTGTGGCTTGCACCCCGATCCAGCTGGGCCTAGACGTCACATTGAGGGCCATTATCACCCCATAAATCTATGCAGATCTCAATAAACTTCTCTTTCAGTCTATTCAATTGTGCTAACACTGATGTGGACTGCCATTAAATTCTAAGGAAGAACCAAAAGAGAGAGAAAAAAAGGCCCTATTTAATTTTGACTTAGAGCTTCAGGCATGTGCACTGTGCCACACGTGGATATGACCATAATCTACAAAATGACCAAGAGAGTCTGTCTGTCGCACTGAGGTTGAATACAAACTGAACTCAGCCAAAAGAATAAAACTGCAATTTTAATAATGCTAGAATAAGTGAATTTCGAATTGAGGGCTTTTATTTTATTTCTTCTGACCTCTGAGCTGCAGCTTTCAGGTGGAAAAGCTGCCATTGATTACATTACCAGTCTCCCTTTCCCCCTCTGTAACTGAGTCAGTGGTACTGAGTATATTAATATTGACTGCCAATATGCCTCCAAGGCTCTTATATTGGACAGGGTGATTGAAAAGGCAGAGAAAGCAATTTATTCACCACTAAACGAATGTTTAATGGGAGTAATTTTGTTGCCTTAAGAACACATGAAAATGAAACAGCCGCCAAAGGGCAAAAACCCAGTGATGGTGTCAGTACAATATTGAAATTATTACTGAAGCTGCGGTTAAATAATTAACCACGCTATCCACGGTTTGGCCTAACTATGGAATAATTGGATAGATGTCAAATAAATATAGCAGTGATGTTTTTTCTTTTTTAAAATCCTGACAATAATTGGGCAGAAGTTCTTCAAATGGAGAACAACGAATAAAAGAGGAAAGGCTGGTTTTAGAAAATGAGTTTTCCTGTACTTCTTATCTGTACACAACCGAAAAATGTGTGACTCTGTGAAAAACATTTATTAAAAACAGAATGCAATTACTTGCAAATTCTTTTTGAAATATATTAAATTTAATACAGTATAAAGACAAGATATTTAATGTTTAAAATGATCAATTTTGTAATTGTTTGTAAATGCACACTAATTCTGGATTCGATGCCTGCAACAGCTTTCAAAAAAAAGTTAAGACAGCGAGATGTTTACTGCTGTGTTTCATCAGCATTTCCTTTAACAACACTCAGTAAGCGTTTGGGAGCTGAGGACACTAATTGTTGAAGTTCAGACAGTAAAATGTCTTTTCGAGGTTTCACAAGAAGGTTCCCCAAAATCTTAAAGATTTAAAGTCTGTCTGTATAGAAAAACCTGCCAAAATCCCAACTGAACCTGAGAGACATTAGTCTCTTTGCACAAGAAGTGCCTTGAAGCTGGCATTGCAAACAAAGGCTTCTCCAAATATTAAATAAATTTCTGTTATTGTGTATACTACTGCTACTTTAACTCTTTATGCCAGTGTCATTCAATTTTTTTGCATGTCATTTTATGGATTAAATGTTATGATTTCTTTATCAGTGAAGTTTTTTTTTTTTTTTTTTTTTTTTTTTTTTTTTTTTTTTAGTTTATGAGTAATTAACAATGTCTGGTCTAAATTTTGTGTAAATAACTTTTTTCCTCCCACTGTATGTCAAAGGATTTACAAATCAATGCACTGGATTTTTATTTACATTTTACACAGTGCCCCATTTTTTTTTTTAAATTTTGGGTTAAATATATAGATGTACTATATAGATGTATATATAATATTCAAAATTTCACTCGTGATTAGTTTCTACAGACTATAGCTCGTGGTGTTGCATTGTTTGATTGCAGTGTTACGTATAGGTCATGGTGACTCCCATCAGTAGTGCCCAGTAGTAGCAAAGAAGGACTGAACAAAGATGGAAGTAGCGGTGCTGAGTAAAGTATTCGGCTCGTTGGGTGTGTTGGGTGTAAATCAGGTCAGCCAGGGTTAATCCACGTGGATTACCCACAACATTTAGCAGGAGACGCTCATATCTCTTCCCTCCGTCCTCAGCGCGCCATCCTGCTCACCCCTGCCACCATACCCCTGTAAATTTCAGACAGAAGACAGCGCAACAGGAACTTTTTAGGGTTCAGGAGAATAATGGGGTCTGACAGACAAATCCCAGAGTAAAGCTCCTTAACTACCCTGAACTCTCCCCCCACCTCTCTGATGGTCACACCACATGTAGCCTAATGGGGAACTACTAAGACCCTGCAAGTCTATCTCTGTTAATTATGCTCAATTATGCTTTCCTATTCTTTGTGCTGTCCTAACTCAAACAATAGGAAAGCAGGTTATGTACACTACATTAAACAAAAGATTTTACCTGTAAATCAAAGTTAATAAATTTCACTGCAGCCATGTGTTGGGAGCATCACATCATCCTCAACATGATGAACATATTGACAGCAAATTATCAGTGTCACCAGGTGAAAACTCTGTCTGGTCAACATGTTGCCTCTACATACACTATGCATATGATTTAGAATGATATGATGCCTAGTAAGTGTTGTCAAGTCAAAAAAGACCCCTCACTTACAACAGGCTGGACACACACACACACACACACACACACAAATCAATTTTCTGTAGATGCTTTGTGCCCTCAAATAGTCTATTTTATGAGTATAATCCCATAATCCTTTCATGACTGCCATATAACCACATGATCATAAAAATTAGTTTTAGATGGAAGACTCATCATGAGACTTGTTGTTAGCTGTAAGATTTTCCATTTTGAGGCTCAAAAAAGTCTGGGTGGTTCGTGCAGAATAAACAATAGACTTCCAAAGGCAGATCCCTCTTTTATGAGGTTTTGAGTGTAACTTGGTTGCCCAATACGTAGGATACGTAAATGCTTTATATATGAGTCAGACTAGCTTACATTTCCACTGTTTCATAAAATTTTTTAATAGTGAAGACTGAGTTCATTTTGGAGAGTATACGATTTTAGATTGGTGTGCTATGGAAAAAAAATTTCAACAACATTCAAATCATTTTGGCAAATGTACCAAAAGTCCTTTAACAGGACGCATGCAAATCCTTAAAAAAATTAAATGGCGCTTAATTTTTTAATCTAAAAATATCCCCTTAGTTGGTCTTAATGCAGACATTCAGAAGTCTTAAAAAATGATAAGCCAAGACATGGGAATTTATGGATCTTTTCCGATGATACATTGATATGTCTGATGATATAAAGTGTAACATTTAAAACAGAAAATAATGATTTACTGAATGCTTCTGGCATTAACATAATGAAAATCAGGATGGAGAAACCAATAAAAAAAATTGTGTCTAGCAGGGCTGCTCAGAGCAGAGGATCCACTGTCTGCTAGCTGGCTGTAACTGTACCCTGGAAACCAACAATTTTGTTATTGTAAAATGTTAAAGCAAATTGGTCTTAAATTTAATTGTCATTAAAAAAAGTCTTAAAAGTATTAAATCCAACTTGCCTTGAGCTGTAGGAACCCTTTTAAAATGGTTTGCAGTCCTAACCTTATCTATGTTACAAGTGGAAATTGTAATGTTATAGAAGTGTTTGACTTGCAGTTATAAGTGTACTAAAAATGACAGCCTCCGCTTACAGTATTTCAGTGAGCCATGGAACAACAACACATAAAGTGCAGTTTTTACTATCCCAATGACACGGTGACCCAAGTTCAGACAGACTATGTGGTTGTGATGAGAAGGCAGTTAAGACAATAAGAGCCAAGATAGAAGCTCATGTCACTTATATTGTAAAGTACTCACTCTGGTTTACAGTTACTTGTAATATAGATTTTTAAATCCTCAAACTTGTCTATAAATCATGGACTTGTCTTTCACTATATTGTTAATATGCTGCCAAGACATGTGCCTGGTTTAGTACTCACGTCTACAGCCTTTCTGCTGCTCACTGAACCAAATATTCACTGAAGCTCACTGAACCAAACCCAGAACAGTTTAAATACAGCAATATCTGTGACTAGAACTTTTAGTCTTATTCAACTTCAAATTGGTTATTATTTGCCATTGCTATTAATATTGTTTTTATTTAACCTATTTTCATCTTTGATCTATTTTTGAGTTGTGACCAGAGTATTGAGCAAGTAGTACTGAAAGGGTTGTTTCAAGAGATAGTGAATTCTATGGTAAGAGGTGTTCCTGTAACGTTCTCCCTCCCAACTTGTCATATACCAACACTTGGTCAGTGGCCCTACATGTCAAACTGTGACCCTTGAAGTACCCCTCTAGCTTCATTATGGGATGCTCAGGAACAGCATGTCAGTTGCCGCTGACTACATGTAAAGTGTTTTTTTTTTCATTTGTTTTTTTCAATAAACTTCCATTTTCACAAGAAATGTACAGTTTCTAGTGGTTTCATGCACAAAGTCTCTTTTCAGTATAAACTTCCAATGTAGGGTTAACTTTAATTTGTAGGTAAAGGCAGCTATTGGTATTGGTTAGGTTTAGAGAAACATCATGATTTGGTTTAAATAAGTGTGTTTGTTACAAAAGTAACATAATGTGACTTTTGGTTTCACACAGGACAGAATTATTTGACCCCCCACATCAGTTGCTTAAAGCATTTAATCATGACACAGCTTGATGTGTTTTTAAGAGGTGTCAGAAGCTGAAAGCCACTGACAAAGTGTATGTATTTGATAAGTTGGGAGTGAGAACAGGTTGGTAAATGTGATCCTCAAATATACATAGTTCATTACGCAGTGGATGTCAGAAACTCTTAAGAACGGAATCAACAAAGGACGTCGAGCATCCTAATTTACAAAGACAATTAACAACATAGTTTTGAATACTGTATGTAGAGTGTATACTACAGTGTATTTTTTTCAAGCTTGCAAAGTCAATTACAATATAAAAATGGTACAGCTGTAACTGCATAGCAAGTTTGGCCACACAAAGCATATGATTTATAAATGCTTGCTATATGAAACTTGTACAGTTTCTTCAGGATTGCTTTGAGGGGGAAACCTTTGTTTTTCTTGCAGAGGGAAATAAGTAGCAGATTTCTTAGTTGCAAGAACTAAATCTCTTATCTCTTTATTTACTTTCTAGCCTGTTGGTGCTCTGAATCCGAAGCGTGCAGCATTCTACGCTGAACGCTATGAGACTTGGGAAGACGACCAGACGCCTCCTTGTCATTACAACTCCCACTACTCCACAGCTGCCTCCACCCTGCACTGGCTTGTCAGAATAGTGAGCAAAATCACTCCTTCAACCACCTTTACACTCACTATTATTGTACTGTGTTCAAAATCTGCAAATTAGTCAAGCATCTGAATAGGAATGAAGTCAAACCCACATACTCAGACAGCTTTTCATTTTTGAGTCTGCATTAGTTGATTGTCACTTGTCAGACTTGATGATGCTGTTACTTTGAGGTCTGTCGGCTTCTGCACAGGAAACAGCTCGACATCTCAATTTGATTGGGCCCGAGTTAGACCAATGGCGCTCAGAAAACACATTTCACAGGCCAGTAAACCAGCATATGTGAACTAAATAAAGAGTGGCTGGGTAATGATTTACAGAGGCTGCTGTGACAGGTTTATATGTTTCAGGCAACCTAGTGAGCGCTGGAGACATGTCCATCAAGGTTACTGAGCACTGTCCTCATTTACTCTGGGAGAAAAGGAGGAGGCACACATACACACTCTAGCAATCTGTTCCCCAGAAAACAGACCCTTATAACCTGCACAGATTCTTTGAGTTGGTGTACGTTTGATTTTGAAGTCGGCTTATTAATTTGAAAGAGCTTTATGGGAAGTTTGTGCTGTATTTCTCCTCCTCCCCCATCATTAGTAGGAAGGAGCTGATGAACTGAGGGAGCTCCCTTGACAGCAGTTAGATTGGCCTCTGTAGGTTTGTTCCCACAATCCTTTTCTTTCTCTGGTGAGTGATCCATGCGCTCCCATCGACAATGGTCGCCATCTCAGGCTGAGAAAACCAAATTTGAGCCAATTATCATTATGGCTTACTGTACCCAGGAAGAACACTAATTAATTTTCCCTCAGGCTTGGATACAGTGAACGACTGATCACGACAGAAATCCCTCAGACTGAAAGAGAAAAGAATAACAATGAAACAATGAAACCACTCAAATGATTCAGAATATTCACATGTATTTCAAAAAATGAATGATAATCCAGTGAATTTTAAACAGTATTAAGATTTTCATTATGTTAAGTATGATGGATTTCACTTGAAATGCAGATCAAGAGGAAAAGATGATGATGAGTTTGGTTATGGGTGGAGATCTTTGATCTTTGTGGTGCCATGTATTTTGTATCTTTGCAGGAGCCCTTCACCACATTCCTGCTATGTGCCAATAACAACAAATTCGACCACCCTGACCGCACCTTTTCAGCCATTGTCCGCTCTTGGAGAAACTGTCAGAGGGACACCTCTGATGTAAAGGTGAGAATCATAACAAAAGCAGAAAGTGCCATCCATGATTTACATTTATGTGGTTACACAGGTCCAGAAAATTGTTCTCTTGAACAAGTGGAAGTAAATCTATGATCATTATCTGTATATTTCCTTGCCAGACCCCTTATTTAAGTTGGTGTTACGGACCTCTGGGTATCTAATTTGGAGACCAATGACAGGAACTATTATACAGATTGCACAACATATTTGCCAGCAAAATGGCAACTATATAGTATATATAATTGGCATAACCATACCAAGCCCCTCTCTTGCTATGCTCCCCTCCTCAGCCAGTGTGCTTCAACACTGCAAAAATATATACCATTAATTATAAATGCCCCATTCAAACAGCGTATCACAAACACCCATAGTGTACAGGAATACCCTAAGCTCTTAGAAATGCACATTTGATTCATTTCATGCAGAAAACAAACTATCTCAGAGGTAGACTGATCTTGTATCTGTGCATGCAAGCACTCATGAGTTTGAACAAAGGCTGTGTCTGAGAGAAAGACAAAGCCCTCCCTCTGCAAATCCAGAGAGCAGGCACCGAAAACGCTGAACCCTGCTGATTCGCCTCCATTTTGCCCACTGCATAACACGCAGCAGGAATACGCACTGACCTCAAAGTGTCATATATTTCTAGCACACCCTGCATTGGGTAGTGTTGCCCCAGGCAATTAATAAAGCATTAATGACAAAAGCTATTTAAAATGTAGTCTTTTATGTACAGACAGGGCTTTTACTTGCCAGGATCTGGGGGAGAGCAGCCAACTATGTGAGGCAGAGGCAGAAAGCTGCGAGCCAGCGAACAGCTGAATAGTCAAACGCCACCCTGTTAACAAATACAGCCTACTTCCAACTACTTGTATGTCTGCATGCATTTGTTTTTACACACATAGGATGGCTACTGATCTATTAGGAGAGGCATTGTGCTGTGCAGGACAATGGTGGATTACTAAAAGTATTTCATAATGTATTAGAAGCAGAAAAATATTACGCAAGAGCTTGTTTGGTTTACTGATGGTGCAATAGGGGTAAACTATGAGGCAATGACACTATTATAACTGAAAAGATCACTCACTAACATTTTTTGCCATCCTTTTATATAAAATTCTCTGTATCGGTTACTTTTGTGTTTTTCATTGCATTCCTTCTAACCTAGTTTTGATTTTAGATTTTTTATATTTATATATATTTATATTATAATATTATATATATATATATATATATATATATATATATAGATTATATATTTATAATCTTCAACATGAGTATAAAACAGGCTGTTCCTCAAAATGTCTTTCCAAAATAAAATAAAATAATATTACATGGAAGTATAGGTTTTCATACATGCCAACTGAAATGTAGCCAAACGTATAGACAGACGCGCACATGTCATGCACAGCCACAGTGTAGCGACTCAGACTGAGCGAAGAGGCTGGGGTTAAGGTCAGCTTCGGCCCAGTATACTGAGTGGGCCATCAGGCCTCTGATTAAAAGGCAGCTTGTTTTTACCAGGGTCTCTCCTTCATTAACCCTGGCCTCCTCCGGCAGTAATGACGACAAGACCCAGGGAGACTGAACCCCTGATGAGGATGACCTCCCAAAAGAGCAAGTCAAATGGAAACAATACTGCGCTGACCGAGCCCTCACTTCCTTGACCACCCCATCATTATTGTGCATCCATACCTCTCATTTATTTCTGTGTGCGCACAGAGTTATGTTAAGCTGGCACAGCCACCATGGGCAGAGAGAAACTGACTTTTCTTGTAAGTAGTGGGCACACACACACACACACACACACACAGACACACTCACACTCCTACTTTCTCATACACACACACACACGCACACAAACTGCCACCATGCTGTCTGAAGGAATCCAGCAGCACTCCACTGGTGACAGATTTTGACGAACATGTCATTAAGGTGACACAGTGTAAAGCAATGGAGGCATGTGTGATTGACTTGTTAGCCCATTACGATGCTGTTGCAGAATTAATGGCTGCCATGGGAGGGTGGCTTGAAAACAGAGCTGGCAGTTTTAACGGCTTGGCGGTGAGTTACGGCAGGAAGTTTACAAACGAAAAAGTGGAGGGAAAGTGTGGCTGTGTGTGTGACAGACAGAGGGAAACAGAGAGGAATGGCTACTTTACTCCCTTCCCTGTCGTGTGTGGAAGGTGAAATGTGACCAATAGCAGACCAGCAGTGTTATTGGCCTGTACCCTGTCATGCTAACTCGCTCTATCAAAACCCGGTGATTTACGGGGGCCTAAAAGCTCTGCATGTTATGTATCCCATAGGCAATATAAAAATCATAGTACCACTGAATCTGACAAACACTGCATTCATAAAACAAGCCTGATAGAAGGAGTTAAAATACCGCCGTGCACCCACTTTTATCATCTCAGGCCAAGAGACAGACAGGAGTATTTAACTTGACTTGTATGTGTGTTTTCTAATGAGGACAAAGCGGATCTACATTCCTCGTGTGCATATGCCTCATTGTGCAGAGGCTTTACTCACTCGTCCTTTCTTAGCTGGGTGATCAGGGGAATAAAGGTCAGAGTTGGGGCTGAGAAATCATAGACAATACATATACAGTAATTTCTGTTGAAAATGTTCTTAATTTCTGTTTGTCATGTTCTTGACATCGAGGAAGCCAACATTTAATTTCAGAGGGCTATGAAAGTTAAACCTAAATTTAAAACTTTTTTTTTGTATTTCTCATCCTTAAATATTATCTCCTTTTTCATTATTATTTCTCATTAGAGTTGAGTTTTGGCAGCATTATAATACAGTTGGAAGCAAGTGCTGTCTGTCCAAATGTTCTTGCTTGCAGGATGGTATTACATCTCAATTTCAGTATTAGCTGCCAAAAAGCTGTGTTTTTTGGAAAAAATAAGCCCAGAAGACAAATAATAAGCAACCATGAATGTTCTGAGAGTTTATGAACAGTATCTGTATGTAACTCTGGCAACAAAAGGCATTTATGGATTGCCTATCTCAAGCAAGTCTGCAAATTGATGTTCACAAAATGTAAAAAAAAAAATGATGTGTCATTAAAGGAATACTTTACCCAGAAAATGACCATTTGTACATCAGTTACTCCCCCTATGTTATATTGGTTTCATTAAGAAAACATTTTCCTGCATGCCTCTACAGTGAAAGAAGAATCCTAAAACTTCAAATTGTTGGTGAATATGAGTAATAGGGGAACTCATTTATCAAAACTATATCAGCAACCAACAAACTCTCATACAACTCATGCAAATCTTATTTATCCAGTCATATACTTTTTACTTCACAAATACATGGATTTTCGCAAAAAACGTTACTAATTAAAAAACTCATCACACATCAGTTGTGGGCTGGGGCAGGTGCGTGTATTTGAATTCTGCTGGTGGATTCAAGGCATGTGCACAAAACTGTTTATGCAAAAGTGTTTTAAATTGTAAATTGTAAGCGGCAACCTCAGGGGCTGAAAAATAAAGCCAATGCATATGTGCCGGAAATCACAGTTCCTTTAATGGCCACTTGAGGCTGGCCCTAGAAGTGAGACAATCCCCATAGTCCCCCATATTAACTCTTTTAAATTTTGGATTGACATCAATTTTCTTGTTCTGCATTCAGACGCCTTTCACAAGTGTTTAAACTTTTGGAGCCCGAAAAAAAAAAAAAGGTTTGATTTATTTTGAAAGCATGGGAAAAACGCAATGAGCAACTTGCAAAGAAATGTCAAGTTAAAAACATGGCAAGAAATTAGTAGATTTAGAAATTTTTAAGAAAACCTAGGAAAAATGTCCAAAAACTATTTTTTATAATTCTCATAAGTATATATATAAAATTATGTAGCGCAACTATAATTATTCAATAATCACTTTTTTCAGGCCATTTTATTTTTCATTGTTTATGACTTTCCTCTTTTGTATTTTGTATTGTTTCTATTTTTCAGGTAATTTTCTTGTATGTTTTTACTAATGTCTAACCAAGTTTTAGTTCTTGTCCTCTTAAGTTGACTAGTGCCTGATTGCTATTTTTTTTAGTAATCGTCAGTACTCTCAGGCTTCAGAGGGTTGAAATGCCCAACTTTGCAGCAGAAAAAAACAATTTTGGCCCCTATAGCTAATTCCAACATTCATGACAACTGTACAGAGGTAACTTTTTATATACCTTACTCATTTACCTTTTATTTACTTCAGTTCATCAAATTCACTTTTGGATTCTTCATTCACATTAGAGGCATGCGAGAAAAAGTTTTGTATGTCAATTCAGGCTAACAAATGGTCCTTTGTAGGTGAAATATTCCTTTAATGGATAAAAATTATCATAAAATACAATTTTGGTCATTCAACACATGAGTATGTACTTTAAGAATAGTCTTGACTCAAAAAACTGGTAAATATTTGCTCTCTTCTTCAATGAATCATACCAGGCTTTATGTAGGGGGCTCCTTTCCCATGCTGACTTCCCCTCCGCTGCGAGGTCCTGACCCCATCACAAGAGCCCAGAGACCAGGGAGAAAAACCCAACTCAGTTCCAGTTTCATTTAACACACCTAACACCTCTGCCTGGAATAACTGGACTAGCACCTCTCACCGCCTTCTCATGGCCTGCTGTTAAGTTTGTTTGTGTTACCTTTCCCCTTGAATTCTCACTTCATCTCAGTGGGATACCAAGCCTTTTTTCTCTGTTTTTTGTGGCTCTTGTCCTCACATATGTTATTTCTTGCACTTTGCTGAATTGTTGGGCGATTATATTATGAAAGCTGTGGTATTAGACATTGTGGGCTTGTCAGTTAGCAGTAAAACATGAACATCTCTCTTCCTTTAAAACACAGGAACTGATTCCCGAGTTCTACTACCTCCCAGAGATGTTTGTCAACAGCAATGATTACCATCTGGGAATGAGGGAGGACAGGACCATGGTTTGTGACGTGGACTTGCCAGCCTGGGCCAAGAAGCCCGAAGACCTTGTTAGGATCAACAGGATGGTAAGTTTTAGGCATGTGTCAAAGTCAAGATGGTATAGTTGCTTTAGCTAAAACTGCACCTGTGTATAATGTCACTTCCTTTATTATCCAGCTAAAATATTAGTTAATCAGCAATCAGGATTTAAACATTAATGACCAAAAGTACCATCTCATGTTTGCTCTTTTCTTATTGAATGAATGAATGAAACGCTTTATTGCCCCAAGGGGAATTTACTTTGCACAAATGAGCATGAAAACTAACAGTGACAATATATAACACAAAAACATACAAAAAAAACATAACAAAATATCAGAAAAAAAGCATCATCACTGGAAATTTGATAAGGACATTAAGTTAATATTAAGTTAATATTGAGTTAAAGTTAAGTTGAGAAAGTCCTTTAGGAATAGTCTTGTCTCAAAACACAAATATTTGCTCTCTTCAATATATAAAGTCATTTCTGCTTCTCTGTCTCTGCCAACCAACACTACTTTTTTCTCTTTTTATTCCTTCTCAGTTAAGATTGCAGTGAATAGAAATTAAGAGAAAAAATTAATAGAAATAAAAAAAAAACATAGTCATCGCATTAGTTTTTACTGCGATAGTTACTGTATAATCATTATTGTCCCATTTCTGGTAACAATTGATTTGATTCTACGTATATATTCTTCTTATACTATTCAGTGGAGACCATCCTCATTCTCATGAGGTGCAATACAGTACACTGCATAAGGCCATGTTTCATACTACTGTGTGTTTTTATACTTAGAATGCACCACGACATGTATACACAGTGGTGCCATACATTTAGCTTTCCTGCCTCTGTCTCACAGCTTCAAAGAAATCCATCTCTCACTCTTCTTCTAACCTTCCCATGCATCTGTGTCTCCTTGTCTTATTCATGAAGCATCTAATAAAGTGCACCGCTCAATACTAACACTGTACCTCTGACCCCAGTGATGTCACTGAAGGACAGGACTGAGGGCAAGTTTGCCCTATAGTGTTACCTTCTGTAATGCTGGGCCTCATCACTTTGGCAGCATGCAGGACCCTTTCAGCGTGTGCGTGTGTGAATGTCTGTGTGTGCGTGTTTAATACAGACAGCTTATCAACATGTGGTCCACAACTCCCAGCAGGTTTCAGTGGCAGCACGGAGAAAGAAATGGAGATCCAGCCCATCTCTTCTCGTCAACTCTGTTCTCCCTTTAATCTGGAATCACTTATAGTGGAAACTCAACAGCTCTACTCAAATTTATACAAAACCAACATGATGAATGGCCATGTGCTTACAACAGTGCAGATGCATTTTGAATATAACATTACAGATAAAGTCAGACTGTTGAAGGTCTAGAGTTGAATTAAGTTTAACAGTAAATTTTCAGACTGCAACCAACCGAAACTTCCACCATGTGCCAATTGTGATAGTGGGTTACACGAAAACATGAATGGCCTTATCTAAAGCCAGTGTTTAGTTTGTCCATTCTGGGCTACTGTAGATCAACATGGGGGACTCTATGGAGGAGGATCCACTGTATTTGTAGATATAAATAGCTCACTAAGGTCATAAAAACACAACAATTTCAGGTGATTATAAACAAATGAACACATAGTAATGAATATTGAATTCAGTTTCTTCCATCTGATCCCCCTAAATCCTTCACGTTGGACCTTTAAAGCCAAAAAAAGCATGCAGGTGCATGCTGGTGACTTAAAAATCTGTGAATGCTAATTATATGGAAAATTATATCTTCATTGCCCAGAAATTACAACAATATCAGTGCACTGCACACAGCATGCTAATGTTTTCCCATCTGTCTGTTGTTATTACTATATTCAATGCAGAGAAAATAGAAAAAAAAATACCCTTTGTATTTTGTCAACATTTTTGTTTGCATTTTAGTTTTGATTCTTATTCGAAAATTCATAAAGGCCCTCACACAAACGCCCAGATGATGTGAACTGAAACATTACCTATGTGAGGAAAAGACAACATGATCCTCAGATGTACATGCAAATACAAACCTATATCTCAGTGATGTAACAGTACTTTCTAACCAATACATACCATTTTACATTTTGAATATACTGTGGTAAAACTGACATTGAGGACTTTTTTTTTTTTTTTTTTTTTTTTTTTACTAAAAGATAAAAATAACAAGGCTATAACATGACAACGTTGACCTTCCTTTTCCTGGTTAGCAGCAAAAAACAGTGAGTATTAAACCATTTCAAATATTCAGAATATATATATATATACAGTATATATATATATATATAATGTATATATATACATCCATAAGTCTATTTTTGAAAAGACTAATCCCAGTATATGAAGTTGATATCTCCAGGTATGCCTCCACTTTCTAATTTAGGCTTGATGAGCTGTTCCTCCTTTAAACCATAGAAACTTTTTATCATATTGCTAGGAAGACGTAACATTTCAGGCATGTTATGCATCCTGAGGTTCGGGGCCAAAGTGTTTTTGGACCAGAGGTAGAAAGAGGCTCTGGGAACACACCTGACCTTTTCAACTGGAGTGACAGAGCTGGGCTGGTCTTACGGTGGTGACCTTTCCCCATGCTGTACCCACGCTGCCTGGTTGAGCTCTATCAGGCTTGTATACCGGCAGAGAGAGAGAGGGTGGAGGGGGAGAGGCAGGAGGCTAGAGAGAAGGGAGAGGCTGGGAGTTGTTACGGGCATGTCTGCATCTCCAAAACAAGGAGAGAGGATGACTAAAAAAAAGGATTACAGTGAATATTTTCTCACTGTTGAAGGATACATGTGTGATTTTGCCTTGCATTGTTACATTCGCAGACCAGCATATTCGCACGCCCAGAAAATCATAGTCCTCTGCCTCCATTTTTTTGTCTTTCTTTTGTTCTGTTCCCTAGCTAGCCCACACTCTTGCTTCCTCTATTATTTCATTTCTGTCAGTGAATCTCTCTCCCTGCCTCCCCCTCTGTCTCACTCTTCCTCTTTTTTCCTCCCCTCCTTCTCTTTCTCCCTCCCTCCCTCTCTCTTCCTCCCACTTCCCATCTTTGCATGTGCCACTTTCAATTGAAGTGATATGCCCTGTGGCAAACTCTGCCTCTGTGTGCTCGAGCAGGCTTTGTTGGTAATGGCTGTTATTCCTGACGTTAGGGGAGGAGTGTAAATTCCTCTAGCAAAGCCTTACACCAGCATGCATGGGAATTATATTGTAGGAACAATACATCAAACCCCTGCTGCATTGCTTCCATAGGTATATTTATAATAATTATCTGCCTTAAATCTTATCCCAAATCTCTCACCAACACTCCCACAAGAAATCAAGTCTCCCTTTTCACTCTCACAAGTAATTTATCAATGTTGCTGCTGCGGATGGTTTTACAGTAAATTGGAACCCTGTTAGTATTGAACCAATTTCTTTGTCTCCATGCTAAGATAGTTGGTCTGTATTTTAAGTGGACAGAGAAATGTGATACAGGAAGTTAGCTGATTATATTAAAAGGAGGGGATGCAGCTTCTATCTCTCTTTTCTCTCTTTCTCTCCTATATAATTTTTGTGCAGTAATACAGGTCAATTATTTATCTTTAGCTGACAGAATGCAAGTTAGTTTTCTCTGACAGTTTTCTTGATTATTTTTGTATTGTTTGATGTGATGTAATGCTATGGTGGGTCATCTGTGTACAGTAAAGTGGGCTGTGTTTTGTTGTGTTCATTGTTGTGTGGAAGTGCTGTTTGTGTTGTATCTTTTGGCCCATGTGCTGCAGGGATGCCTCTCACCTCTAATTGCCCTGTACTCCTCTCACAGGCCCTGGAAAGCGAGTTTGTGTCATGTCAGCTGCATCAGTGGATTGACCTTATTTTCGGCTACAAGCAGCGAGGCCCCGAAGCGGTGCGCGCCCTCAACGTCTTTCACTACCTGACTTACGAGGGCTCCGTCAAGCTGGACAGTATCACTGACCCTTCGCTGAGAGAGGTAAGGCACACACACACACACACACACACATTGCCATGGAGACAAAGCCCCTCCTCCTCTCTCTTATTCAACATAGGCACAACTTCCTGTCTCTATTTGTCCTGGCATGTGTCGGAGCTCCAGGAGCATTCATATCATGCATCTGTCAATCAATTGTTGTGTCATGCAAATGTAAGACGTGAGAGAGTTTGACGGAGCTGCTGACTCATCAAGTTTGCTTTGAGATTAGTGTCATTTTGTGACAACCTGAGTTATTAATTTTACCTCTCTCAGATAAACAGTAATCTTTTAATATCTGTCCACATTATTCATAGATCCTCTTAACACCAGGATTCTCTGGTGCTGAATATATTTTATGATTCTTCCTATAATCAGATCAATGAATCTCACTGAGCTCTTTGATCAATCACTAGGGGTCATTCAGTCAATAGTAGAGGGAGTGAATCCTCTTGTTCTTAACAAATTAATTGAATATCTATTAGCTCGGCCGTACTACTTGTGAATAGCTTAATTTCGTAGAGGGGAAAGGGGGCCAGAGACTGCAGCAGCTGGCATGCATTGTGGTACTTTCCAGTTTGAGCTTGTCTCTCCCTGTGATATCCACCATCTGCTGTCTGCAAAACAAGTCATTTATATACTGTCACTTCCAGGGGCGCCTTTATTTATCAAGTGACCACTATGCAAATCACCTGCAGAAGATTCGACCGATCTAATTACCAAACCATATTGTGAAAGGTTTGGTTTTCATCATTTTGAGAATAATTTAGGCAATGCCTTTTTGTCAGGTTTTTTAGCTGTCTTGCACCCTGCCTACTGTTAGCCTGAGAGATGACAGTACTGTTAGTTAGTTGCACATTAGGAAACCTGCTACTCAGACTCCCTAATTATGCCCAGTTGATGCAGTCGCTATTGTGACATGTGAATGTATTTGTGCAGGAGAGAGAAATAGGCTCAGCTAATTGCAACCGATGTAATGCTGATATGATGAGCACTGATTAAGACAAACCTTCATACTTTCAATCATGTTCCTCATTCTGGATGGATTCTTCCTCTCCCTGTCACAGAAAGCATAACCTTGTGTATCTAAACCCCAAATACAAAAACCTAGGAGTATCCTAAATATGCACTATTGCTATGTGTATTAAGCAGGGACGTTAAAATGTCATTTGATTTCCTTGCATACACAAGTTGCAGACAAATTTTATCTGTAATTCCAAAACAGATCATTGTAGTTTTTAGGGATGGGCATAAGTACTCAGTTAGGATCCCTTCAACATATAGAGTAAGCTTTTTTTTTCTTTTTGCTTTATAAAAGAAAACATATATGTAATACATATGAATGTAAAGTGGCCCTATTTATATTAAAATTTTGCCTTATTGGACAGGATCAGACATATATCAGCCTAATGTTACAGGCACAATATGGCAACAAGGTATCAGGAAGTTTGAAAGTATTTTGACAAAATAAATTAAAAGAATGTGCAGTGCTAGCTATTTAACTTTAAACTTGCATCATAGCTAATTGCTAGTCTGTGCAATGCAGAAAGGAAGGCTTACCCTTATACCTACCCACATTTTCGCTTGGATGTTCATTTTGCACCCCACTCTTGCAATTATTCGAGTACTCACTAACATTTTAATGTGAGTACTAAAATATGGAAAGTACTTAAAATGCCCATCCCTAGAAACTGTATAAAACCTGCTACAATCCTGAAAAAATGTGGCTTAGAAAATAAGAACATGTATATAAATAGTCCAGTATCATAATTTCCCAAGTACAATATTTCACCAGGATGATCAGATTACAACAATTTATTGTATTCTGATGCTCTGCTGATTTAATTGAAGTTAAAGATAAGTTAAGGTGAGAAGTTTCCTGCACAGTCACATTATGCTAATTTTGTAGGTGATTTCCTGCAGGATTTATCGTACCATTTTCCGCATTATTGTTTTCCACTCCTCCTTTTCCACGCAGGCCAGGTCTGCGAACTGCCTGGCTGAGTCAGTGAGGTGGAGCATGGAAAAATGCCCAATGAATGTCACGTTGAAACCTGCTGAAATGTGACGATTGACTCCAGGGTATTGATTCATTCTGGGTCTGACAGGTGAAGCTGCAGATCTGGCATTAGTCATAACAATTAAGGCATTTGAAATGTCGATAAATTAGAGGTCATGAGAGATAATTTCCGCCCATGTGTCAGATGGAAATGATGACACCCTCTGACATGCCGCTGGGGCCCGGTGAGGGCACAGTGACAGCTTTACTGGGCACACTGCCGGAACAGCAGTCCTTCTATGTGATGCTCCTCCTGACAGCCTTCTCTTATGGAAAAACATGACAGCAACCCCTTGATTCAAACCCCGCTGTGTCACTCAGAAGTAAACAGACAAATTATTCATCAGTGGGACTCCATTCCTCCTCGGCTGCCACTGCCCCTCCCGCCTCCTCTGAATCGACAAAGACAACAAAGTGTGCTGTGGCTAGCAAATGAAGGCTTTGAAGCAGCTGAGATATATTTAAACTGATTTCACCTTGATATTCTCATAGTGATGGGACACAAGTGTTTAAATGCTTGACCTTAATGATAAGAAACTACCTTCATATGTTTCACATAGAATAGGATTCAGTGTGCATTGTCATTAATGATAACTGCATTAGAGATAATCCCCAACTGGTGGACACATTGTTTGAGACATTTCTGCTCCCACGCACAGTGGTGCACATGTCAACTCCCAAGCTGTCGCCTCAAAACCACCCTCAGGCTCATTCTTTGTTAGCACTTCAAGATTAAAATAAATCCAGATAAGCTTATCTAAAACAAATTTCCATTGGCATGTAAAGCAGTGTCCTCACATGAGAAAATAACACAATTATACAACAATTACACTAATAGTTTGTTTATATGCATTTGTACAGGTCTTGCGGTTTCTGTTCTGCTTTGATCTGTTTTTATAATTGGTTTATACTTCTTTAAAGCCACAAATACTGAAAACAATTTGCTTCTTTAATCTACCAAGTCTGTCAAAAGGTGAAAGGTGTAGCAGCTTCATATTTGTAGTCACCACTACTGAGCTCAGGTGTCGTGACTCAGCATGATCCCACGCTGCTTAGTGGGTCACTGCAAGGCCATGTTTGCATTCTGTCTGACAGAGCTGTTGTGTTGCTGCATTGCATGAGTGCACTGGAGGATGCTGTTGGGGGGGATCGTCCTCAATGGAGTCTCTCTGTCACCAGTTTGGGAACCAGGCAGCAGATTGATATATAGAGAGAGCGCTGCAGCCACTCACCTCTGAAGACATTTTTGCTCATGCCAAAATCAGATGCGAACAAAGTCATGCAGACAGACATGTAGACACAGTGTGTTATGATGGATGTTTGGTGCTCACCCAAGCAAGGCGGTTGTTGCTAGGAGGGGAGATCATCCAGATGGCTTTGGCAATAAGTGTCACTTATCAGCCAAAATGCAGAGCCTGAAGTGACTTAAACTAATGAACTGCCTGTTAAGTGCTCTCCACCTCAGACTGATATGGAGATACATTTCTGACACACCTCAGACGGGATTAATGTTGAATCACCTGAGAGATATTGACATGTTTTGATCATTTAGTGGAAGAACATGTTCTTAAGTTAACCTTCAGCGAGTAAGACCCCCCCAACCCCCTCCCCGCATGAAAACACAAACATATACAGACGAATCCTCCCTCTTGCACTCTGGAAACAATTGTAGGGTGTCAAGGTTGTCTACAACTTCCAAAACAGGACATGCAGCAGCCCACTTTCCCTCGTAATAGAATCATCACAAGAAATATGGTGATGTTGTCCACATGGCCTCCTAAGCCTTTTCTGATCTTTGTATCAAATTTCTTTACTTGAACAGAGATTGTGACCCTCACCCCAAACCTAACCTTAAATAGCCGTAATGTCAGTTGCTTATTACATGATGGACTGCGCTGTAAAGAAACACTGACTAGCAGTTAATGGTTGCCAAATGTGCTCACCAACTCACATGAAACTTTCACTGCTGTGCGACAGCGCTCAACCGTGTGGACAGCGCCTTTTTTGGTGTTGTGGAAGATAGGAAGTGACCGGGGGGGGGGGGTGTTTGGCTTGCAGGTGGCCTGTCCTGATTCAATATCACCTCCAAACTTCCCTTGCAACATCTCCCTCCGTGGCATGTGCTACCCAATAGGTCCTTTTGATTGTGAGTGGTGTGTACAAGCGGAGTAAAATGAGGGCTAGTCACCCAGGCAGTCAGAAGGGCGGGCGAAAGGCTGAGCGATGTATGTTCCATTGTGCACAGTGGCATTGACGGACGTCTACAAGCTCCCCTCTGATGGTGGAAGTGGCTCCAGTCACATCAATCACTCCCACTGTTGAGTGCCCCACTTTCAGTCAAGCTCAGCAGCTCTTACCGTTTGTTTTTTTCCCTCACTCACTGAGAGCAAAGGAAAAATCTTTTGTCTATTTAACGAAGTTGTTTTCTAATAATAGTAAATGCTTGATTCCTCCAGTGTTTTTATTTTTTTTCCTATACTCAGGGTGCAACTTGTGCTGTTTTTAGTTTTTTTTTCTGTTATAGTCACAGGCAGACTCACAGTTTATACCCCATAAATCATCCTTCATCAAGGTACCCTCTGCCGAATCGCCTCGGTCTGCTTGTGTGGTTTTGTGCCTCTGTTTCAAACGTATGTATGTGCATGGACATGCTTTTCCCTTTTGTTTCAAGCACAATAACATCTAAAAGCAGGCCGGCCTGCTGCAGTCCTTGCTGGATGTCACTCCAGGTTAACGTTTATGCAGCGGGGGCCCCTGCGCCTGGAAATGGGAATGGTTAACTGAAGCATGTTAATAGGAAAAGGCTTGTCTCTTCCATACTAACACTTGGATGACTCTGCAGGCTGAGGGGGGAAGGGGGAGCACCCATGCGGATTGGGAGTGCTCCCCTTTCCCTTTACCTCCCCCTTTCCTCAGAGGCACGGCTGAGTTAGGATTTGCTTGCATTGTCAAGTAACGCATTGACCCATCACTTTGATGCATATTGATTGTGACAGCCGCTCTCTCTCTCTCCTTCTCCCCTCTCTCTCTCCCGCAGGCCACAGAGGCACAGATCCAGAGCTTTGGACAGACGCCATCTCAGTTGCTTATCGAGCCACATCCTCCACGCAGCTCCGCCATGCACCTGGTGAGAGCAACGAGCATGCTGGGAAAATTCCCTGCACTTCTGGTGGTGGTGGTGGTGGTGGTGTGTGAGAGAGGATATGTGGACCTGAGCATGCCTGGATGTTGTGGGTTTGAGTGCCTGAGTTTGTAGCTAGACACAAGATTGATATAGATGTCCCCTACTTCTATATATTTCCTTCATTCTGCTCTGTTATAACCAAAGATAAATATTTCAGAGGGCTTAGCTCATGTAGGTCATAGACCTGCAATTTGACAACAAATTCTGTCTGTGCTGTTATAGCTGTTACTGCCTACTAGCAGTGTGGTGTAAAGGGAAGAGTGCTCCCTACTGGCCAAGTAGCTCCTCTCTCCCAGTGGTAAACTGCTCTTCCCTGTCTAATCCATGTTATAGCCAGCCTAGCCCTCATTATCCCCACATGGCTATCTCTGTTTCTCTCTCCCTTCAAGAAACTTTGTAAGGCAGATCCCTTTGAGACCTTTTAGTTCAATTTTTTACTTTTGCAACCAAAGTGAATGTTCATCCACTTCTGTCAAACGCCTCTAAAATTAGGGATGAGAAGAGAGCAGAAAGTGGTTCAAAACTCAGATTATTGTCAGGATCACTATCTCCTCCATTGCTTTTACTTCTGCTGCACATGGAGTTTAACACAGGGTTGTAAAGGTTAAGCTGAATTTTACAGTGGTGAAATAAGCGTATTTTTAGAAACTCATGCAGGCTCTTTTACCGTTTCTTCTGTATGGAACAAACTCAATCTTTGTGATGCATGTGTGTAACCGGTGGTGGCTAGCGATGTCTGCGTGGTGTTTGGATGATGAGACCCGGATGAGGATATCTTTGGAAACACAAATCACACAAATCCTCTGGTCAATATGCCCTCAAACTTCAGCTCCTCTCCCATGAAGCACATTAGCAAAAAGGGGAGAGGCTAAAGTGAGACACATTATTTATAGGGGGACCCACAAAAATGAACGTAGAAACTGAGTCTTGAATGTTCCACATATTGACACTGGAGGTCTAACAGATTAGAACTATCTATCAAGATTTTGTGTAATTATGATAAAAACAAATTACAAATAAAATTCACTCATTACACATATTACTGCTGTATAATTAACCTTGTTACATGTGTATCATGTATGCATCATCTCATGTGTACAGTCTACTCCATCCCAGTTTCCCATGTCTTACCCTCGTCTGACCAGTCCCTTGTCTGACTGCACTGTCCAGATGGGGCAGTGCATGACCTTTCCTCTGTGTCTGTACCTTGTTTTTCCTCCAACCTTCACACTAATTGCTTCTTTCCATTCTTTTTCTCCCATCTTTTCATTCTTCTTCTTTTCATCTTCATCATTCCCTTCCTCTTCCTGCTCCTCTTTCCTTGTACTCCCTACCCTCCCACCATCACGTCCTTCCATCTTTATACTCCCGTCTTTTCTCTCTTCTACTCAATAGTGTTTCCTTCCACAGAGTCCGCTCATGTTCAAGGACCAGATGCAGCAGGATGTCATCATGGTTTTGAAGTTTCCATCCAATTCGCCGGTGACGCACGTGGCCGCCAACACCCTGCCCCATCTTACCGTACCTGCTGTGGTCACTGTCACCTGCAGCCGCGTATTTGCCGTCAACCGATGGCACAACACCGTCGGTGAGTGTAGCTCCACACACACAAGGCAGGTGATGTGTCAAGTACACACGTATGCCTTCATAAAAAGAAAAAAAAAAGAATGTGCCACACCAGATGTGATACCTACCACAGCAGTCGCCCTGTAAAATCACTTCATCACCGTCACACACAAACCTGCCCAGAACTGTAGCCAGCTGGCTATGTGAGAGGCGAGCACCTCCTAGGTAAGCTGACCATGAGTGTTTCCACATGTTCCTTTTCAGACATGTGTGAACAACATTACCCACAGAGCCCCTCCCTGAGAATCAACCTCACCTCAGGGTCAGAGGGCCAAAGCAATGGTTACTAGGAAATTAGGCCGCAACTGCACCGCATTCTCCCCACACATCCCCATCTGTCACTGTAGAGACACACTGAGCTCAGGACCAAAGAGTCCACACTGTGTGGCTGCTCTAGCTGCTCCCACACTAATGAACACAGCTGCAGCACCCTTGCCATCCTGTCGGAGAGAACAGAAATGTGGTTTGGCTTTTCAGAATAATGATCATAATAAGGTTTCCATATTTTCAGGCATGTTGCTGTTTCAAAACTGGCTCCAGGTACAGATTGCATGGATAAAATGTCTCCATTCAGTTTGACACTTATGGAAAAAAAGCCCAGTGAGACAGATGGAAATCTTTATGATGGACATGATGGAGGTGTGTGTGTGTGTGTGTGTGTGTGTGTGTGTGTGTGTAAGAATGTACATGTGCAGAGGTGAGAAATAGCCGCCTCAATGATTAATCTCTTTATGTATCCCTGCCTGAATCCAGGTCTCCGAGGAGCACCTGGCTACTCTCTGGAGCAGGCCCATCACCTGCCTATAGAGATGGATTCTCTGGTTGGTGAGTATGCTTCCTTGTTTTGAATAGAAAATACAGCATCAAACAATGAAAAAAGATATTTATTGTGGCTGTAAGGGCTTTAATTAATAACTTTAACACCTCAAGTATTGACATTTTTTTCTTTTTTTTTTTACCTCACAGCCAACAATACTGGAAGCAACAAGCGTCAGATCACAGACCTAGTGGACCAGAGCATCCAAATCACCTCACACTGTTTCGTGGTGACAGCTGACAACCGCTACATACTGGTGTGTGGCTTCTGGGACAAGAGCTTTCGTGTGTACTCCTCCGAGACAGGTAGGTTACAGTGTAAACTCTATTTCCTATAGAGATGTGCGCTGAAGTGTGGAGGACTGAGTGCTATGATGGGAATAATACAGTATTGTCGCTGTTCTCTCCTCACAAGCTGTGTAGAAAAATGGATGACTATACTGTAGGACATTGAAACTAACTGCTAAGTTGAAAAAAAGTTATTTCTGCTCATTTCCCCACCATGGATAATGATACAGTGGGAACAAGATGATAATATTGTCAGCAAACCTCTTTAATTATATTAGTGACTGTCCCTGCAGCTTTAACTAATTAGTACAAAACTTGGGAGTTAAGGCAGGGCCAAGGGGTTTAGTTAAATCTGCAGGGTCACAAGAGGATCGAAAGCTTAAGAAAAAAAAGAAAAAAGTTTGTATTTATTTTTCTTCAACTTTCTTTTCTCTTATGAAATACTGTATGCTTTCACCTCTTCTGGCCTCTAAATGTCCTTTGAATACTACAAACCATAAAGAAAAATTATTCTTGTGGGTTGAACTGCTAAACTCTGTCCACATTAAAACCACAATCTGTGTTGCGTGGTCACAAGCAGACATTGTTTCATTTTAAGAGGTTGTAAGCCAAACAGACTGCAAACCACTGATTTAACCAGAAATGTTTTCCACTATTTCATACAATACTCCCTTAAAGAGTTACTCTGCAGGATTTTAATTCCTCTCAATTGTCACTTATGATTTGCAAGAAGTGTATGGTGGTGTATTTGTCAGCAGAGTCCCTCTGTCTGTATTTCCTTATTTTCTTCAAATTTTGAGGTATAAGCAGCTCGCATCCCAAGAGAGCACTACTAAAACTGCACACACACTGCTGTAAAAACACAAATATACCCATACATAGTATACCTTTAACTTAAGTCAGCAGGGCTTTGAGAGCACAGCCTGCAGTAGTTTTACCATGTTGCATTTCAGAAACTTCTAGCAATTTTGCCAACACTGAAAACATGTTTGTACATCTGTTCTTTAGGAAAGCTGACCCAGATAGTTTTTGGCCACTGGGACGTGGTGACATGTCTGGCCAGATCAGAGTCTTACATTGGAGGGGACTGCTACATTGTTTCTGGGTCCAGGGATGCAACACTTCTGCTGTGGTATTGGAGTGGACGGCACCATATTATCGGCGATAACCCCAATAACAGTGAGTAAGAGTATTCAGTAGCATCCCCCTCTGGATATAGTTACGGTAATCTTTTTTTAGTATTTCACCTATGAAGTTCACTCTTTTGTTGATAAGTAAAAGCCTGCACGAGTTCATTACTAGTATTTTCAAAAAGTTAGAGAGGAAGCAGAAGCCTTTGATCAACACTGGAAGAAAAGCCCTTCTACCCTAGAAATCAAATAATATGGAGAGACAGGGAGAGGATAATTTATCTGCACTGTAGCTGTGATATATTAGTGTGATTTATTGCATTGAGCTGTGCTGCTTTCAAGTGGAGGATTCCAGATGTCTTGGCATTCAAAATGGTAGACCCTAGTGTGTGATTTCTGCTGCTCACTTCATTTAGTTGCTTAGTCTCACTGATTGTCTGTGTTCAAAACAATCCATCAGGGTAGGGGAAACAGACATTACAGCACTGTACTAGTGTAGAGCACCATATATGGTGTGGAATTGAAAAAATGAAGATAAGGCAGAGATTGCTTTTTTAATTTTATTTCTGGATGACAATACAATGACTGTGTGTGTGTGTGTGTATGTGTGTGTGTGTGTGTGTGCCAGAAGATCTTGTGTTTCTAATTGTCACAGATTCTAGGAGCTCCGTATTAGTTGCGAGTGTTCTCTAATTAACTTCACTGAGGCTGCGACAGTTAATTAAGAATTTCAGCTTGGTTGCCTCCAATTAGCAAGGGGCAATAGCACTTGTGTTACTGCAGCAGGAAAACAGTATTCCCCTGATATTCACTCTACTAGTGCTTACAATGCATCCTCAACAGACAAAAGGGAAGGAAGCGACATAGCTCATCTCGAGAAACAAAAGGCAGGATGTGTTTCCACTCAATCAAATCACTTCCAGTCTCTTAGCAATAGCTCATCAATATATCACGACGTCAGAAAACCTGTGGAGTCAGAAGATAACAGTCTAGCTTGGATGTAGAGCACTAAAGGTATGGAAACTTGAAGTTAGTTCCCACACCTTAAGTCCAAGGAAAATGACTGAGAATCAACTAAAAACTTTACACACTGTATGTTTGACTCAGCATTATACAAATCTCTATAGCCAGCTAATATCAGTCAAGGATCCACAGGGATAAACCACTGCCACTCTTTATATCTTCACACTTAAAGCCCTCAAATGAATGTCATATACCACACAGAGCACCAAAGTCCTCTTTATTCTCATTTGCTTATTCATGGAACGATGTTTTCCATGAGTCTCATTCTGGAGATTTCATGCCTATTATATTTTCAATAATGCTGGTCGAGGGTTGTGTGACTATGTAGCAGCAGCCCTCTGGATCACTGCTTCCTCATCCTGCAGATGTAGAGTGCCAAAGAAATTGATTTCACCCATGCCCCAAAAGGCTGCATGTGTCTTAAATGTGTAATAATTAAAATAACTTCCAGCTCAATCATGGCCCTGCCTCTCAGACTCGGCCCATCACACCGTTGCAAAGGGATATTTGCAACGGGTAATTGTGGCGGCTGACTTCGGCACGTCCCAAGGGCTAGGAGAGGGTGGGGGGTATGCAGTGCAGGCTGATTGAATCTTTTGTCGGGTAGGTGAGCTGCACAAGGTCCCTTTTTCCCCTGGAGGCTTTTTCTGACACTTGTCCTATTCAGCTTCCCTCAGCAGTGGGTGCTGGGACTGACAGCGCTGCTCAGGTCCTGGTCTCTGAGGGACTGTGCGGCATCGATCACAGTCCAGCTCACTGACTGGACTGCCACAGCTGCAGAGGCGATATGCCGAGCTAGAGGAGAAGATGATGGGGGAGGAGGAGGGCGGTCTGACATGTCCACATCATCTATCAGGACTTTACTGTCATCTAGGTGGATGGAGAAACTTTTACTGACTTGGCTGAACTTGGAGTCATGTGTGGACACGAGTAGCCACATTCTGTTTATTTAATGGTAGTGATTACATCATTTTAGTGATGGATTCAATAGCTTAAACTCTATTCAAATAGTAAAACAGCAGCATTTCGGGTTATCTCATGATGAGGGTTTATTCAGTATTGGTGATCAGTGCATTTCAGAAGGAGATGAGAGGTCGGCTCCGGGTGCCTCGAAACTCCCCTCACTAACCTCTCCCCTGGCCATCATCAATCATGTGACACGCAGGATAAAATCAAGTGGCTTGGCTGCCATCAGTGGACATCCCTGCATTTACATGACAATTCAAAGGGACCTCCCTGTGAGCAGATGTGTGTCTGCTTGTGTTTATGTGATTTTATTGCCTGATGAAGGTGTGGTGGTTATATGGACCATTACACAGAAATCCCAATTAAAAAATGCAGCATATTGACTGGTAAATGATGACCTATTCAGGTATTCAGATTGTTTAGGTGAAGGTGAAGGTTTTTTTAGGCGAAGGTTTCACCTTAACCAGACGACAGATTTATTCAATTAAACCAAGTAATGTGTTTCATGAAATTGTATATGTGTCATTTTTTAGGTGACTACCCAGCACCACGAGCCGTTTTGACTGGTCATGACCAGGAAGTTGTGTGTGTGTCAGTGTGCGCTGAGCTGGGCCTGGTCATCAGCGGAGCCAAAGGTCAGTGTACTTTTCTGTCTCCCTTTAATGTCATTGTCATCAGAGAGAACAGAGAAAGTGAGGGCGACTTGTGCTTTGATGTGGCACATTGTCGTTCATACTGTAGGTTACCAGTCTAAAAACAACCCACACAGATATAGCAAGTTTTCATTTCAGTGAACACGTATGTATGTGTGTCCAGCTGAACATGAAAATACAACCATGAAAAGAAATTTCTCTGTGCACGCTGTAGAAATGTAGAAATGATGTTATCTCACACTTGTCTGTGCATTTTTCGGTTCGGCAGAGGGTCCATGTCTTGTCCACACCATCACAGGGGACCTGCTGCGGGCTCTGGAGGGGCCAGATCACTATCAGTGCCCACGGCTCATCTCAGTGTCCAGTGAGGGCCACTGCATCATCTACTACGAGAGAGGCCGCTTCTGCAACTTCAGCATTAATGGAAAATTGCTGGCACAGATGGAGGTCAATGATTCCACCAGGGTGAGCTCACTTTTCGACACCAGTATAATCCACTAGAGGATGTTGATGCATCTTTGTTCATCTGCAGTCTTAGATACTTAAACAGCTGAAATAGTGGGCAGCTACAAATCTTTAATTACATTCAAAAACACTGCACATCCAGTGATTTCTTGTTTTCATTTAGGGTAAAATGACAATACATTTACTGATGGTGGCCAGAAAGTAGCTCAAAAGGTCAGCAAGAGATTCAGTGAACAGAGTAATGTGACTGACACATTTTTTCTGTTTGTGGATTAAATACTTGGATCATAGAATACATGGCCTGGATCATAGTATACAATCCAAAACACATTTTTGGGGGAGAAATTTAAGTTGCCCCGTCAGGTTTTTAAATTTTAGTATTATAAATGCAGTTACACAATTGTTAAAATATTAATATACATGTGCAGTTTAAACAATACATTTTAAATTGATACAAAAGCTAGAGTGCACTATGCTACTGTAAGCCATTCTTATCTTGTAGCTTTGTGGTCATCAGTGTTGGCGTTCATTTTGTACACATAACCGGCTGTCATTCAGTGCCATCTTTTACATGCAACAGCAATTTTTCCAAAAAGGGACAGTAAAGTTACGTTGGAAGTGATATGAGGAATTTCTGTCTGTCCCTACTATAGGCTATTCTCCTGAGCAGTGATGGCCACAACCTGGTCACAGGTGGGGATAATGGTGTGGTGGAGGTTTGGCAGGCCTGCGACTTCAAAAAGCTCTACGTCTACCCTGGCTGTGATGCTGGCATCCGAGCCATGGATCTATCACATGATCAAAGGTCAGAGAAGATTTTTGTTTGCTAGCAAATTTGAGGCCACAGAGAAGAAATGACTTGTATAGAAAGCTATCTTGATGAATTGTCTCCCACTGTATATACTATACTATTATTTTGGAAAGCATGCTATACTATGACTTTTTGTACTATTTTAGATGACATAGTCTGCTATTACTTCTCCATCCTTCTTTAGAGGACAAAATATACTCTGAAATTTTTATACTAATCTGAACAACACACTATACTGGGACCCATTAATGCTATTTTGAACAAATGTGTTCTTTTAAACAACATGCTGTATTTTTTTACAACTTGCTATATTGTGACTTTTTGATGCCATTTTGAACAATATGCTATTGTATGACATCTTGATGCTATTTTGAATGGCATGCTACAGTATGACTTTCTGATACTGTTTTAGAAGACACGCTATATCGTGGTGTTTTTATAGTATTTTGGACGGAATGCTATACTAGGACACTTCAGTGCCATTTTGGCATTCTGCTATAGTATGGCTTTTTGGCGACATTTTGGACGACGTGCTATAGAATGACATTTTGGCAAGATTTTTGACGACATCCTATAATTTGTATGATGTTTTGGCCAGATTTTTGAAGACATGCCATAGTATGATTTTTGGCCAGATTCTGGACCACATGCTATAATGTGACTTTTTATGCTTTTTTGGACAACATGCTATGGTATGATTTCTTCAGGATATTTTGAACAACATGCTATAACATGATTTTTCCAGGGTATTTTAAATGTATGCTTTAATATTACTTTTTGAGGGTATTTTCAAATGACATGTTTTAGAATAACATTTTGGTGCAATCTTGGACAACATGCTATCATCACAGGTGTGTAGTGTGACTTGACAGTTCAAAATTTTACAAAAACTGACAAAATTTACTGGGGAGTTGTGATGACCCAAAACAACATGCAGACAATGGGAATGATTTACAAAAATTGTCCAGTGTTCCCAGCAAAGAGCAGTTCTTACAGCCTCATAGCTTTAGCACACAGATGAGGGCTGCATTCACCCCTCTACTTTGCAACAAAACATGTTCCTCTCCTCCTTTTGGGCCTGATTTTGGACAACATGCTATAGTATCACTTTTTGGCGGCATTTTTGGATGACATGCTATTGTATGATGTTTCTGCTCTTTGGACATGTCATATTTAAACATTTTTGGACATAGTACACTATGACGTGACTTGACATGCTATACTATGTGGTTTTCAGCTGTTTTTTGGACATGTCATACTTTGACCTTTTTATACATACTATACCATGACGTTTTCGGTCATCTTTTAGACATGCTATATTGTGATGTTTTTGGACGTTTTTTTAAAATTCTATACTATGACATGACTTGACATGCTGTACTATGTAGTTTTTAACTGTTATTTGAACATTTTTCGACATACTTTACTATGACATTTTTGGTCTTTTTTTTTTCATTTTTTTTCATGATGTTTTTGGCCATTTTTTCAACATTCTTTACTTTGACGTATCTCGACATGCTTTAATTTGAGGTTTTCAGCTGTTTTTTGGACATGTCATATTTTCACATTTATCATATTTTTTCATATAGTTATTTGTCATACTATAGTATGGAGTTTTCAGTCGTTTTTTTGACACGCTACATTATAATGTTTTAGGCCATTTTCTCGACATTCTATACTATGACATGTCTCTACATGCTATACAATATGGTTTTCAGCTGTTTCCTGGACATATCATGTTTGAAATTTTTTTCCATACTATAGCATGGCATTTTCGGTCGTTTTTTTGAATTGCTATATTATGATTTTTTGGGTGTTTTTTTTTAACATTCTGCACTTTAACCTTTACTGACGTGCTATTTTATGTGGTTTTCAGCTGTATTTTGAACGTTATATTTTAACATTCATACTATAGTATGACGTTTTTTCGGTTGTTTTTTTCGACATGCTACATTATGATGTTTTTTTTTTTTTTCAAAATTCTATGCTATGGCATGTCTCAGCACTCTATTTTATGCGGTTTTCAGCATAAAATGTTGTGTTTTGACATTTTTCGCCATAGTATAGAGTGGCAATTTCAGTCGTTATTTCAACATACTATATTATAGTGCTGTAGGCCATTTTTGCGACATTCTATGCCATGGCATGGCTCAGCATGCCATTTTTTGCAGTTTTTTTTAGCTATTTTCATTTCTGACATAACTTGCGATGACGTGTCTCAACACACTATTTTATAAGTTTTTCATCTGATTTTGGGATATGTCATATTTTGACATTTTTCGCCATACTATATTTTCGGTTGTTTTTGCAACAGGCGAAATTATGGTGTTTTTGGCCATTTTTGCAACATACTACATACTATATTATAGTGTTGTAGGCCGTTTTTGCAACATCCCATGCTATGGAATTTCTTGGCATTTCAGCTGCTTTTGGGACATGTCATTTTTTGTCATTTTTCGCTATACTATAGTATGGCATTTTTTGTCGTTTTTTCGACAGGCTATATTATGGTGTTTTGGGCTGTTTCTGTAACATTCTATGCTATGGCTTCTCTTGGCATGCTATTTTATACAGGTTTGAGCTGTTCTCAGCTATTTTTGGGACATGTCAACTTTCGGTCATCTTTTTAACATGCTATATCATGGATTTTTTGACCGTTTATACATCATACTAGCCGATGGTGTGTCTTGGCACACTATTTTATGCTCTTTTCACCTGTTTTTGGGACATGTGATATTTTAACATTCTGAGCCATACCTTTCGGTCATTTATTCAACATGCATCATTATAGTGGGGTTTTTTTTCAGTTTTTGCAACATTCTATGCAATGGCGTATGTTGGCACGCTGTTTTATGCTGTTTTGAGTTGTTTTCAGCTGTTTTTGAGACATGTCATATTTTGACATTTTTGCCATACTATAGCCTTGCCTTTTTTGCCATTTTTTTCAACATGCATTATTATAGTGTTTTTCTCCGTTTTTGCAATATTTTATGCTATGGCATGTCTTGGCATGCTGTTTTATGTTAATTTGAGGTGTTTTGAGCTGTTTTGGGGACATATCATATTTGGAATTTCTAGCCATATTATAGCCTTGCTTTTTCATTAATTTTTCGACATGCATTATTATGGTCTGTCAGTTTTTGCAGAATTCTTTGCTATGGCGTGTCTCTCCGTGCTTTTTTATGCTGCTTCAGTGTGTTTTCAGCTATTTTAGGGACGTGTCATATTTTGACATTTTTAGCCATACTATAGCCTTCCCTTTTCGGTCATTTTTCAACATGCATTATTGTAGTGGTTTTTTTTTCAGTTTTTTGCAACATTCTGTGCTATGATATGTCTTGACATGCTATTTTATGCTGTTTTGAGGTGTTTTTAGCTGTTTTTGGAAATGTCATATTTTGACATTTTTTGCAATACTATAACCTTCCCTTTTCGGCCATTTTTTCAACATTCATTATTATGGTGTTTTTGATTGTTTGTTGCAACATTCTGTGCTAGGCGTGTCTTAGCACGTCATTTTATGCTGTTTCAAGGTGTTTTCAGCTGCTTTTGGGACATGTCATATTTTGACATTTTTGCCATACTATATAACCTTGCCTTTTTTGCCATTTTTTCAATGCGCATTATTCCCTTGTTTTTGGCTGTTTTTGCAACATTCTATGCTATGGCATGTCTAAGCATGGTATTTTATGCTGTTTTGAGGTGATTTCAACTGTTTTTAGAACATGTCATATTTTGACATTTTTTGCCATACTATAGCCTTGCCTTTTCGGTCATTTTTTCAACATGCATTATTCCCTTGTTTTTGGCTGTTTTTGCAACATTCTGTGCTGTGGCATTTCTCAGCACGCTATTTAATGCTGTTTGGGGGTGTTTTCAGCTGTTTTTCGGACATGTCATATTTTGACATTTTTTGCCATACTATAGCCTTGCCTTTTCGATCATTTTTTCAACATGCATTATTTCATTGTTTTTGGTGTTTTTTTGCAACCTTCTATGCTATGGCGTGTCTTAGTACACTATTTTATGCTGTTTTAAGGTGTTTTGAGGTGTTTTTGGGACATGTCATATTTTGACATTTTTTGCCATACTATATAGCCTTGCCTTTTCGGTCATTTTTTCAACATGCATTGTTAAATTGTTTTTGGCATTTTTTTCAACATTCTGTGCTATGGCATGTCTCGGCAGGCTATTTTATGCTGTTTTGAGGTGATTTCAACTGTTTTTGGGACATGTCATATTTTCACATTTTTTGCCATACTATAGCCTTGCTGTTTCGGTCATTTTTTCAACATGCATTATAATGGTGTTTTTGTCCGTTTTTGCAGCATTTGTTGCTATGGTGCATGTTGGCACGTTATTTTATGCTGTTTTGAGGTGTTTTCAGCTGTTTTTGGGACATGTCATATTTTCACATTTTTTGCCATGCATTTTCAGTCATTTTTCAACATTTATAATTATGGTGTTTTTGTTCGTTTTTACAACATTCTATGCTATGGTATGTCTCAGCACGCTATTTTATGCTGTTTTGATGTGTTTTCAGCTGTTTCTGGGACATGTCATATTTTGACATTTTTAGCCTTACCTTGCTTTTTCACCCATTTTTTCAACATGCATTATTATGGTGTTTTTGTTTTTTTTAT